>NC_081390.1:11520637-11820637 GCF_030684315.1 Stegostoma tigrinum
TTTCCACTCTGACTTTTGATAAAGATTAAAGAAGGGTGATAGCAAATGAGAATATGGCTTTGATATAGATAGGAGATGTTGGCAGTGTTCCCTTTTGAGCCTTTGTTTCTTGTTTGGAAATTACTTCAGTTTTGTTGGCCAGTCGACAGAACAAAGCAAACAGTTGTGCTCAGTGATTATTTTTTGAAGAATACCTACACTTGGGTTTTTCCTACTGAAATGTATTTGTGTGAGAAGTATATCCCTAACAAACCTACTAACTTGGTGTAGTTTACGCCCTTTGAACTAAGTATGGACTGTAGCAGTGCCAAAACTTCAAGCAATGACCAATTTCCTTTGCAACTATTTCAAAATATATTGACCCATGCTGAGCATTGAAGCCAAAGGTCCCACATTCATTACTGAGCATCCAGAGTTTGAATTCAATTTAATATTGATGTAAGATTCTCTAATGCTCAGGTCAGCTATCCTTAATCTGCTATGTACATTTTCATGGCTATGCCCATGTTTGTTAATACATTTGGTCTGATCACTTTTTAAACAATAAAATATACAACACAGATACAGCCCATCATGCATGCATTGAAAGAGCTATCATTCCTTTTTGTTGGAAACCCTGTAGTGTGGAAACAGGCTCTTCGGCCCAACAAGCCCATACCGACCCTTGGAGCATCCCACCCAGACCCATCCCCCTATCACCCACCTAATCTACACATCCCTGAACACTCCAGGCAATTTATAGCATGGCCAATCCACTTAACCCGCACATCATTGGACTGTGAAAGAAAACCAGAGCACCCAGAGGAGGCCCACGCAGACACAGGGAGAATGTGCAAACTGCACACAGACAGTCAGCCCAGGATGGAATTGAACCCACGTCCCTGGTACTGTGAGGCAGCGATGCTAAACCACTGAGCCACCATGCATCCCATTCTTAATCCCACACTCCTGCTTCTTTTGTCCACTATCCTGCATTTTCCTCATCCTCAAGTACTTTCTGACTCTTTTTCAAAATTATTTATCAAATCAGCTTCCACTACCTTTTTAAGTTGACTGTTCCAGCTGCTGACACCTGAGAGTGAATTTATTTTCATCACCTCCCATATAAGAGTTTCAGCCTGTGATTTATTTATTGGTTGTTTTATCAGAGGGAGTTTTTTTAATTTGCTATCTATCTGATCAAAACTGCTTGAAAACCTTGATAAGGTCATTCCTTGAGGCTCGCCTTTCCGGCGAGAACAGTACTCGTGCTTTCAATTTTCCGTGGAAAGTTTTGACAAAGTGATTCAGAAAGGCAGTAATAGGTGTGTTTTGTCATTTTAAAAAGGATCCTACTGTCTCCATATGAAACATGCCTCATTTTAAAAAATATTTTATGCTGTAACTGATTGTTAATGCCTACCTTGTAGTTTCTGTGTGTAGTTTATTTTCATGGTGATTCTTGATTCCATCTGCTCTCAGGGCTGTCTTCACGAATCCAGACAGTCTGGATCCTCAACACTACATTTTCTGAGAACCACTAGCATTATACTTTATTTTCACAAGATGCTTCCCTATCTATAAAATATGTCAAACCATCCCAGTATCTATTGTTTTCTATTGAAGCTACTGTTTCTACTTGTTTGTTATTTCAACTATGGGTACATTTACTTATCAAATGGCAATTAAATAAATAGTGATACATTTACAATAAAAAAATTCATATTCATTCTTGGAAAAGAAATATTAGATATTAACAATTTTCCAATTTCCTTTAAAGTTAATGCATTATCAATGCAGTAAGAAAGTTTACAACTAACAATGCAAAATTGTTGATTAAATCAAAATTGGGCAGTTTCAGCAATTAGTGACCGATCAACATGTGAGCATCAGGATTTTATCACCCTGGATAAACCTCAAAATGATGTCATAGCATTACACATCATTGTGTATAAATAGCACAGTGTAAATGGAGTTTGATCATTTAAACCACACTACACTAGAGGCAATGCATTAGGAGACTCACTTGAGTATGCAGTCATGCACGCTCAAAAAAGATGGATTATTTTTTAAAACCATAAGGTTAGAGCCTGGTATGTTTATGATTACCACAGTCCTAGTGTTTAGTACTACTGTATAATAAATAGTGTTACTTTGAAGTTAAATACCATTTTTGACTTTGCCTTCTCAGCTAGCTTGTCTGAAACCCAAATTCATAATGTGATATCAATAAAAGAGGCAACAAGATCTGGACAGTATCCAGGCTTGGGCTGACAAGTGGCAAGTGTCATTCATGCCACACAAATGCCAGGCTATGACCATCACCAATAAAAGAATCTAACCACCACCCCTTGGCATTCAGCAGTGTTACCATCACTGAATCCCCATTACCAGCATCCTAAGGGTTACCATTGACCAGAAGCTCAGCTGGATTCACCACATAAACACAGTGGCTACAAGAGCAGGCCAGAGAATAGGAATCCTGTGGTGAGTAACTTACCTCCTGACTCCTCAACAACCGTCCATCAACAAGGCACAAGTCAGGAGAGTGATGGAAAATTCCCCGACTTGCCTGGATGAGCGTAGGCTCAGCAACATTCAAGAAGATTGACACCATCCAGGATGAAGCAGCCCCCACTTGATTGGCACTGCATCCACAAGCATCCACTCCTTTCGCCACCGACGCTCAGCAGCAGCAGTGTGTACTATCTACAAGATACGCTGCAGAAATTCACCAAAGATCCTCGGACAGCACCTTTCAAAGACATGACCACTTCCATCTGGAAGGACGAGGGCAGCAGATACATGGGAACACCACTGCTTTCAAGTTCCCCTCCAAGACACTCACCATCCTGACTTGGAAATATATCAGCATTCCTTCACTGTCACTGGGTCAACATACTGGTAGTCCCTTCCTAATGGCATTGTGGGTCGACCCAGAGCAGGTGCACAGCAGTGGTTGTAGAAAGCAATTCACCACCTTCTTCTCAAGGGCAACTGGGGATGGGCAATAAATGCTGGCCAGCCAGCGATGCTCACATCCCACAAAATAAATGAAAGAAAAATCATAGATCTACCCCACTGTGATTCTTTATTTAATAGGTTTCTGGGAGCTACGCCAACCTGACCTAAAAGTTTTCCAAACCAATTCAAACTAATTTGAACAATCCAACTAAATTGCTGAACCAATTTAATTTGTATTCTGCTGAAACATTTGCCAGGCTTTCTGTAATGAACTGACAGTGCAGTGAAAATCTGAAGCAATCACCACATTGTCTGCTCATGTTTGAACTATGTGGGTTGCCTCCTGTTACATTCCAGTAACTTTGGTGACAGCAAACCTCAGCATTTCTGTCGGTTTAGGCTGGGCCATGAATTTTAACTGCAGTTGACTCTGCTACACTAATTTCCTCCCTCTCGCCTGACCCTACCCTGTACGCTGACTTCAGTGACAGTCATCTTTGTGAAAAATGGAGCATTATCTTTAACTGTGTTTGTATTGGTTCCACCACCAGATACAGTACCCAATTACTTGCTGTTTGTACCTCCACCTACCAACCCACACACATAGACACGCAATATAAAGAAATATTACCATCAATCTGACAAATATAACTGCTGCATTAACCCACTGACCCATTTATATGCTGTCTCCTTGTCAATGACCATATATGGTGAAGTTCAGAAGCCCTGATGTTTGACTTTGTTCTATAATTCATCGAATTTTCCAGTTGAAAGGTAAGTTTGAATCCAGTGCAGTTACTGCATCTGTTCACTCATTATTGCTACCCCCTGTTAATAACATCAGCATAACATCAGTTACTAGAGCTGGAGCGCTGCCCTTTCCATTAGTAACTTCCAAATGACTGACTTTCACATTCTCTGGAAATGTTTATGACAAATGTTGAGTATTCATCCTGCAGTAGGTGCTTTCTTAAGTGACGGTACTGGATTAGTGTTTCTGGACTTACAAATCAAATGAGTATGAAGTGTTTCAAGGGTATGATAGCCATTTTGTTTCTATAAGAGACCTGTTCATTTTTAATAAAGTTTTCTAACTTAGAACATGTCGTGTTTTTTCAGTACTTGCAATTATTCCATGATAGAAATATTCCTTTCTTTAACTTTTGGACCATGACGTTCAGGATTTTGGCAGCTTCAGCTGTCTTGGTGATTGACATTCTACCGTGTAAGAACTGCTTTGTTGCTTGTAACAAATGACACTCTGGTTCACCTCTTGCCTCTGAATCAGATGGTCGTAGGCTCATGTTCCATCCCAGAGACTTGAGAATGAAATCCAAGCTGGCATTTCTTACGGTACTGTCAGAGGTGCTACTATAGAGTCATAGAGTCTGATCAACATTTATCCCTTCACCAATATTCCTACATCAGATTGACAGTCATTGACATACTGCTTTGACCCCGCTAAGCACAGCATGCTTGTCAGATTTCTTGAAATTGACAGATTTCCCTGTCACTTCGACGGATGATTGTTTGGTACAAATGTTGGTTCATCACTGTCTGAGTTGGCGTCACGTGATTCGAACAAATCTGCTTGCAAACGAATTTGCTCACAGTTGGAAGAGTAACTTAAAAGGTGCTTGCATGTCCTGTTTCTCTCAAATGTTGGGATCACCTGATGAAGGAGACTTCACCATTTGGATCTGCCCAGAGTTATTTTTTCCTGTGTAATTGGGTCTAACGTGCAAGCTCTAACTGAGATTGACTTTGAAGGATGCCCAATGGTGGGCTTCCTGTGCTCAGCTGTCTACAAAATACCACCCTGAGATATGTGGGAATCCTTCCTGTGAACCAGACAGCCAACCCAGTAAAGCTAAACTCTGATAAACATGCTGTCACCACCAGGTATCCAGCACCTTGCAAGATCTTTGGTGTCAGACCTTTTGCAGCAAATGTAGAAGCTTTGTGATCCTGATAGGCTGCCCAAGCTTCGCAGTGATTGAGAAGAACCAATAGTTGGTTGACATTGATCTTTACTTTGAGAAAAGCTCAGTGCTCCCTCCAAAGCCTGGGGGCTGAGTCTGCTGAATGTGAACTTTGTTTCGAGAAATGACAGGTGGTTTCATCGTCCAACAGGGTTGTGTCAAAGAAGATGCTCCCAAATAAGCAGAACCATGTAACTGAGTTGAGAGGGTATAATGTTGATTGTGACAATGAGGTTTGGACTGACAGGCGGATTGCGATATACAAAATGTGCTTTTTTTTTGGAATTAGTAAGACCAAAGCCTTCTGAGGTTTGGACAAAGCATGTGACAGCCAGCAGAATATCCTTCGGAGTGTGTCCGAGAACGTGATTGTCAGCAAAGAATTCACTGACGAGCTGATCTGTGGTTTTTGAGTGAGCCTTGCTCCTTTGCAGGAGGTTGCAATCTGCCCTGAACTGTCTGAGTAACACAATGTCAGAAACTTCAAGAGCATTCGAGAACACAGCTGGAAAGTCAAAGGCAAACATAGCTGCAGCCACAATGCAGCCTTTGGTGACAGGACAGGTAGGGTGCCATTCCATGTCACTCTGACTATCCATACTGTCAAGAAATGTCACCTGTATTCGGGGCAGCCTTATTTGTACAGCGTCATTCTCAGGCTTTCACAATTTACTGTATCATTGGTCTTAAAACGGTGATTACATTCCAAATTGTATTTCACTGGGTGCACAGTATCCTGCGGGGCAACACGGTGGCTCGGTGGTTAGCACTGCCGCCTCACAGTGCCAGGGACCCAGGTTCGATTCCAGCCTCGGACGACTGTCTGTGTGGAGTTGGCACATGCTCCCTGTGTCTTTGCGGGTTTCCTCCGGGTGCTCCAGTTTCCTCCTGCTGTCCAAAGATGTGCAGGCTAATGTTCAGATTAGGCAGGTTTACAGGGGGATGAGCCTGGATGGGATGCTCTGAGGGTCATTGTGGACTTGTTGGGCTGAAGGGCCTATTTCCACACTGTAGGGATTCTGAGATTGAGGCATCCCACGGTCTTGAGTGGTGTGCTATCAATTGAAGAGCTTTCTTTCGCACTCTACAAAATGCTCTGCAATAGCAACTGAAACTCTGGATGCTATGTGGGTTTCCCTTCATATTCTGGATATTGTTTGTTTTACATTGCATACACGCAGACCAGGACACAAATCACAAGGTCTTTTTAAGTTTCCTACCGGCCATTTTGTTGTGGGAATGCATTTACAGACTGGTAAACCTAAAACTGTTTTCCTGCTTTATATGATCATAGACTTCAGAAAGAAAGAAGGAGAACACCTCCTCCATCTGCATCAACAGAGCTGAGGCTGAGGGAGTAAAGAGCATCAAGTTCCTCGGAGTGATGATAACCAACTACCAGTCCCGGGCTTCCCACGTAAATATAACAGCCAAGAAGGCACAACAATGCCTCTTCTTCCTCAGGTGGCTCAGGACATTTGCCACGTCCATAAGGACTCTCACCAACTTCTACAGATGCCCTATTGAAATTAAACTGTCCTGGTGCATAACGGCCTGGTACGGCAACTGCTGTGCCCAGGACTGTAAGAAACTACAGAAGGTGGTGTGCAGAGCCCAGACCATTATGGAAACCAACCTTCAATCCATGGACTGTACTTACACGGCTCACTGCTGTGGAATGGTGGCCAACATCATCGAAGACCCATCGCACCCTGGTAATGATCTCCTCCAACCTCTTCTGTCAGGCAGAAGATGCAGAAGCAAGGCCCGAAACGTCAGCTTTTGTGCTCCTGAGATGCTGCTGGGCCTGCTGTGTTCATCCAGCCTCACATTTTATTATCTTGGATTCTCCAGCATCTGCAGTTCCCATTATCACTGTACACACGCACCAGCAGGTTTAGGAACAGCTGCTTCCCAGCGGTTATTAGTCTGATGAATAATGCTGATCTTGGGAACATTGATAAGTCTTTTTGTCCTGCACGTCCTTGCTTACTATGATCTGCCTGTACTGCTTGTAAACAAAGCTTTTCACTGTACTTGGGCAGATGTGATGACAAAATCAGTCAATATAAGTGTCGCTGCAACTCCAACCCTCAGTGGTGTGAGATTATTGCAGCCCCAAAGGCCAGTCCAGTTCTGTTGATGCTTGATTACACAACCATTAGCACAGTGAAAGTGACTCTAGGAGGAGACAGAGGGAACTACAAAGGATATGTGAGAGCAAGCAGGTGTTTGTGCAATGATAAGTGCCAACATGATTGTTTAGTTGTTGTACAATAAGATCACAGCCCAGTGTTTATACACATTTATTGTTATAATCTTACTGCATTCTCAGAGCCTGTAATTTAATTTAGCTGGAAGAAAATGTAATTTTCCATGTTGGTTCTTGCTTATTGATATTACATTTACATTTTAATCACAAAAGACTAGTTATGACACCAGAAGAGCAATTTTCTTGTGGTGACGAATATTCCATTTCACCTGAATGCTATTGATTACATTATCACACTGGATCATGCTTGGAAAGTCATTTGCAGGTCCTCATCATAACTGAGTTTTCAACGTTTCTTATAATTGCATAACAGGTGTTTGTTCATGAAAAGGCTGTTCATGCCAACACAATTATGTTGGTAGTTTTCTGCATGAGCCATCTTCTTGTCCTTATTTGTCCAGGGACCTCAGTATAATGTGTGTGCCTTTACGTGTGCTCACCTGACTGCAGCTTGTGTTTTTGCGATTTCTGAGCGTGCAAAGACATTGCTGTTCTCGGTTCAGATAGTTTCTATACCTGAAACAAAAGATTAGAATACAAAGGAGTCATGTCTTACTTGTTTTCTACAAGCATTTTCTAGGTTCCCATGTATGAACCACTGAAACAGGGGCAGGTTTATATGGAGTGAACGAGACCTCAGAGTTTTTGCTGTCTGTATGTTCACTGTGTATAACCAATACAAAGCAGCAATCAGCAAATTTAGAAGGTAGAACAGCACAGTTAAATAAGTGGAATTTAAGATGGAGGAACTGTGTCTGTATTTTGACTACTGTGCCCAGTTCTGGTCACCAAAATACACGACAGATCATCAGTACTGGAGCCAGCTGCACAGAACATAGCCACAAGCCCTACTGTTTCTGATCTGATTTGATGAGGAGATATTGGAGATGCCTGAACCTTTCACAACTAGATGCTTAAACTGAAATAGACAAGGTCGTCGCAGTAAAGGAAAATGGTGATGTTAGAAAATCAAATTGAGAGTGTGACAAGGTTTGATTTCAATCTAGTAAAGGGCAAACGAGGCCTAATAGCATCAGATAACAAGGTGTAGAGCTGGATGAACACAGCAGGCCAAGCAGCATCGGAGGAGCAGGAAGGCTGACGTTTCGGGCCTAGACCCTTCTTCAGAAAATCATAAGATTGCCTTCTCACAATCGGCATCAGTCTATGGAGCAGAGTTTTCAGGGAAATAGTGTTTGAATAAATCATATTCAGGATCTTTCTGGAGGAATGAATAAAGATGGAGTGAATAACTTTCCTTGGTTATAATCAGGCTTCTCGCACCAACTATTTGTTAGCGAGTTTTGAGAAGATTTGTTGAGTTTCTGGATGTGAGTTTGCTCGCTCAGCTGGAAGGTAGTTTTCAGATGTTTCGTCACCATTCTAGGTAACATCATCAGTGAGCCTCCAGTGAAGCGCTGGAAATAAATAGAAAGCGGGACATAACACCAGCGCTTCACCGGAGGCTCACTGATGATGTTACCTAGAATGGTGACGAAATGTCTGAAAACTAACCTTACAGCTCAGCGAGCAAACTCACATCCACCAACTATTTGAAATGTGATGCTGTGAAATCTGCAATAATTCACTGGATTACCAGAATGTTGCGGAGCTTGCTTTACAGATAGAATAAATGTAATGACTATGAGATCAAATAGATGTCAAAAGAAATTATTGGGACCATTAGGAGTCATGTGGGTGTACACCTGTGATGATCTGCAGAACTTCTTGAAAAAGAAATTTGATCATTATCCATTTGTTTCTTTTGGTTTTGTGTCGTGGCTTCCCAGACAATTCACTAATTCACCCTAGACCACATAAACACACACTTGACAACGCATAACATTCTACAGGACCACTCCAGCACCTGCAGTTCCCATTATCTCTCATTCTACAGGACCAACTCATTTCCTATTCAAGAGAATATATTTGACTGGAACAATTACATGTAACCACCACTTCCTACAGCAATAGTATGTAAGGTCAACAAATTAGGTCTGGTTTTTCATGCTGCAATGTGGCCAGATATTCTGTGTAAACAGCTGACCAATTAAGAGAGGAAAATAAAATAAATTTGGTTCCATTGCAGCAATATTAATGTCGGCAGAATAAGAAAAAAAGTACCGGAGATCTGAAATAACAGTCGGGCTAGAGAAACTCAACAGTCTAGTAACATGTCTGAAGAGGAAAAAAAAACGTTTAATGTTTTGAGTCCAATATGACTCGTCTTCTGAATTTGAAATGTTAACTTTGTTTCTTTCTCCATACACAGAGTCATACAGCATGGAAATGGAACCTTCAGTCCAACCAGTCCATGTCCAGCCTGTTCCCAAACAAAGCTATTCCCACCAGCCTGTGTTTGGCCCATGTCCCTCCTAGAAATCTCTCTTATTCATGAACTTATCCAAACGTCTTTCAAATGTTGTGACTGTACCTGCATTCACCACTTCTCTGGCAGTTCATTCCACACACAAACCACTTTCTGTATAAAAAGAAGTTGCTCCTCAAGTCTTTTTTAAATCTTTCTCCTCTCATCTTAAAAATATTTCCCCTAGTTTTGAACTCCCCCCACCCTAAGCAAACGACCATTGCTGTTCAACATATCTATGCCCCTCATGATTTTATAAACCTCTATAAGGCTACCCCTCAATGTCCGAAGTTCCAGTGAGAAAAGTCCCAGCCTATCCAGCCTATTTCTTTAACTCAAGCCCACCATTCCCATTGACATCCTGGTATAACCTTTTCTGAACCTTCTCCAGTTTAATAATATCTTTTGTGTAACACAGCGACCGGAACTATACTCCAGAAGAGGCCTCACTGACATCCCGTACAACCTCAATATGATATCGCAACTCCAGCAAAGATCTGAGCAATGAAGGCAAACATACTAAATGTCTTCTTAACTAGTGTGACTACCTGTGACACAACTTTCAAAGAATTATGTACTTGAACCCCCAGTTTTCTCTGTTCTACAACACTGCCCAGGGCACTACAATTAATTGTATAAGCCCTGCGCTTGTTTGTTTTACCAAAATATAATACCTTGCATTTGTCAACACTAAACTCCACCTGCCACTCCTCAGCGCCCCCCCCATTTGAAACAATTGATCAAAATCTCTTCGCAATATTAGATAACCTTCTTCACTGTCTAGCAATTTTTGCATCTTCCACACACTTACTAACCATGTGTCCAATATTCTCACCCACATCATTTACATAAATCACAACAAAAGTGCACCCATTACCAGTCCCTGTGGAACACGGCTGGTCACCGGCGTCAGGCCTGAAAAACAACCCTCCAGCACCACCCTCTGTTTTCTACCCTAAAGCCAATTTTGTATCTAATTGGCAAGCCCACTCTCAATCCCATGTAATCTAACCTTACTAAATAATCAACATGTTGCCAGACTTGTCAAGTTTCTCCAGAACTTAGTTTTAATTACATATTATATGTGAATATTAGCAGGTTCTCGTTGAAGTCTATGAAGACATGAATAGCCAATAACCAAACTACGATGAAGGCCCGAGGCCCGAAACATCAGCTTTCCTGCTCCTAAGAAGCTGCTTGGCCTGCTGTGTTCATCCAGCTCCACACCTTGTTATGCATGGAAAATACATTCAAGTTTTAACTTTTTATTACATCAAGAGCTAGTTTGTGCCTATTATATATTTGTTGTAGTTCCTCTGTTCTACTCAATCTTCTTTACAAAGAGGCTGATTAGAAAATGGAAAATACAAATAAACTAGGCAGAATCTGTAGTAACTTGGACAGTAACAACACTGTAACCTTGACCTGTTTCTGTTTTGCAACATCAATGAGCTAGAAAATTACACCTATTGAAAATCCTGGTCAACTAATAAAACTAATAAAATTTATGATAAGAACTTTGTGTTGTCTAAATACAATGTTTTCTTATCTTTAGTTTTTAATGATTTTCTGCTGGTATTCAGTCAGATTATGACTGTGCCATAGCCAGCAAATTCTCTTCGGCTTACCTTCGCGTACAGGCGAGCAATATTTTTGCAAGACGTTCATTTGGATCAAGACAAAATATTTTCTCATTCTTCAGCCAAACTCTTCATTGAAACAAAGTACAAAATTAGAGGTTTATCTCCAGTTTTGTTCTTATATCTTGGTTCAAATTCTGAATAGTGCCAAGTGGAAGGGCCATTGTTGGAAGCCACAAACTGTCTGGCCGTCCATTGTACAGTATTTAAAAGTGGTTAATACACAAGATCTATTCGAGGTTATCACAACAGGAATAGTTCAATGAATGGCTAGATTAAAACCCCTCAAATATTACCACTTTGAGAGATGGAAAACGTATGTTCTATTAAATATACATTATTTTGGAAATAACCAAAGATAGTCTAACAAATATACCCCACATGTAGATTGAATTTTTAGATAGTGGGTGCTATAATGTGGATAAAAATGGGAAGCATTTCCCACCTGAAACATTGCTGCCAATAAAAATATATGAGTAATGAATAAACCGTTAGTAGATCACCAACAGTATGTACTGAACATCCAATGAATTCCAAACCTGAAATCTAGGCGCTTGCACATTTTTTTACTTATTTAAAAGAAGCCTGTGTTCATTTTGCCATTTTGATTAGGTTAAAACCCCTTTAAAAATGTTCTGTTATGCTACATTGGTTTAATAACACACTTTGTGAGCACATAATAATAAGTAATTATAAGAGACATCTGTTGAAATTTAGATTGGAGTTTATATGCATCTTGCACATAATGACATAATGGAAGGAGGATGTATGTTACTGTCCCAGGATATAGCTCGATGGTAGGAAGCAGAGAAAGACAGTTGAAGATTGTTTCTTAGACTGGAGACCTTGACTTAGTGGATGCCCCAGGGGTTGGTGCTGGAACCTTTGTTATTTGTGTAAACCATCTGGATGTGAATGTACAAGGCCCGATTGGTAATATTGCAGATTATACAAAATTGGGAGATATTGCTGATAGGAAGGAAAGTTGTCAAAAATTACAGAGGGTTCTTGATCAGATCGGGAAGTGGGCTGAGGATTGGCAAATGCAATTCAATACAGTAAAGTGTGAAGCATTGCACTTTGGAAAGTTAGGACTTACACAGTAAATGGTAAGGTCATGAGGAGTGTTGTGGAACAGAGGGGCCGAGGTGTACAAGTACACAGTTTGTTGAAATTGGCATCATAGCCAGATAGGCTGGTGAAGAAGGCATTTAGCAAGCTGGAGTATTGTGTATAGTTTTGGTCACCCTGTTAGAGGAAAGACATCATTAACCTGGAAAGTGTGCAAGGAAGATTTATGAAGATGTTGCCAGGACTAGTTGGCCTGAGTTACAGGGAGAAGCTGGCCAGGATAGGACTTTATTCCTTGGAACATAGGAGAAAGAGGGGTGACCTTATTGAGGTGTATAAAATCATGAAGAGCATAGAAGGGATGAATGCATGCGGTCTTTTTTCCCTAGGGATGAGAATTGAAATCTAGAGGGCATAGGCTTAATGTGAGAGGAGAAAGATTTAAGAAGGACCTGAGGGGAAACTTCTTCACACAGAGAATACTACATAAATGATTGGGCTGTAAGAGAGAAAGTGGTTAAGGCAGGTACAACAGCAATATTTAAAAATCATTTGAAAAAATACATGGATGGGAAGGGTTTACAGGGATATGGATCAAATGCAGGCAGTTGTGACCAGCTGAGGGGCACCATGGTCAGCGTGGTCCAGTTTGGGCTGAAGGGCCTGTTTCCATGCGGTATTACTCTATGACTCTGTGATATGAGCAGTGACCAGGAAACTGGGATGAAACCTAGGTTCTTTTTAAAGCCAAATCTCTTTCACAGTGGACACCCTCCTGCTTACTCTGAATCTAATTAGAAAATTGATGCTGAGCCATGAGTAGTTTTGTTTTGGAATATGCATTTATGCCTCATTTAGTTGTTCTTGTGCAACCATTTTGTGAGCCATGTCATTTTTTATGAGTCCATTCAGAAACTGTATTACAGGGAGTTCCTCTTGGCGACTGTCTGCCGCATCATAGGTTCACGGGGTAGAGTATCCAAGCAGGAAAATGTTTTGTTGCCACAACTCATTCAAGCTCGAAGTAACTTTTACAAAAGATCAACAAAGTTTAAGCACAAAAAACATGCATTGCAACTTGAGGTTCACTAATCTTTTGTGCCATTTTCACAAGAATTGTGCAAGCAGCAGGTCCCAACCACAAAACCAAACATGTCCGTAAGATGAATTAAACATTGATAGAAGTTTTCAGTAATTGTGCATGTTTGTCAGTCCTTAAAGGGTAAAAATCAAGCGCTGTTCTTTGCAGCATAAAGATTTGTAAGCAGCAGGTTTTAAAATTGGTTGAATGTTTTTTCTTAAAATTTACACAGGTGCTGTGTAACAATTACGAGAAAATGGTTCTGATTTTTTTTTAAATGCACTCTTGTTTCGAAATTGATTTCCTCACACCTAGTGGGGTTAAAGTTCTTTTCTTGTGGTAAATCCATTTTCAGCTGCATTAATGTTACAGCACCAAACTACAACACTTAAACATGCTTGTATGTTCAATTGAGCTCTAAGGTTTTGGAGTATTCAGTTGAATTTCCATTGAACCGGTACAGGCAAGATTTGTGTTTTGTAATATGAGAATTAATTTGATCGAAAATGTGTGGGAGTTGGTGGAGAAAATACTTCTCTCATTCAGTACAGTTTGCAGTGGGGTCATTAATTTGGGAAACTCAAAAGCGTATGATGGGGAAATCAGAACCACATCTGAACGCTCAGGCACCAGATGTAGTAAAGACAAACGTTACGACTATTCACAGCTTCTATAATAATATATCAGATATTCACGTCCTTCTTGAGATTGTAGTCTGACCATCTGATGTTGAAAAACGCATCTTGCATTTAATTCACGTGGCCTAAAAATGACCATATTCTCTGGGGGCAGGCATTTAAATGTGTGCAATTCTCTCTTGTACACCATTACTCACCGAATTTCAAGGGCTTCGCAATTGACTGTTGGTTGTAAAATTGAGTAGTTCACAATCTGGCTGAACTTCACAGACTTTACTAACTCATGGCATTGACACCAGCCAGGAGCCTGTGCTGAAAGATATTAAGAGTGATACAGATGTAATGGTCAGATGATATTTAAAATAAAGTGATGGGAAGTTCAATACTTACCACTGGAGAAGTATGCACTCCATAAAATCAACATCAATGTCCAAATGGGCAGTCTGTGATCCATTTTTCAGCTTTTACTTTGTCACTGGAATAATTATTTCAAAGCATTAAATTTAATCATATGATATTATTTACAGCATTTACAGAATAGTTTTGTCACAGATGGTGGCCATTTGTGCCCTTACTGTAGAGCAATCCAATCAGTTCCCTTCCCTTGCTCTATCTGTGTAGCTCTATAGGTTCACTGCATTCAAGTGAACATCAGTTTATTTTCAAATCATTCAGTTTTCACTTCCATAACCCTCATAGGCAGCAGGTACCCAGTCATTAGCACTCATTACAGAGATAAGTTTTTCCTCATTCCCTCCCCAACATGGCATTTCATCTCATCTCCAAAAATTTAAATCTGTGACCCCAGCTAATTAAATAAATTAATATGGCCCAAACATATCTTCCAGGTGAAGCAGCACTTGACCTGCACTTCCCAGAATCTCGTCTACTGCATTCGCTGCTCACAATGTGGCCTCCTTGACATTGGGGAAACAAAGCGTAGGCTGGGTGACTGCTTCGCATAACATCTACATTCTCCTTGCAAAAAAACCTCTGAAACCATGCCTATCCATTAATATGCCACTATTTTTTCTCGTTTAAGCTTCTCAATGAATGTCTCGATCAAAGCACACAGCACCTTCTTTACAAGAGCTGAGACCAATTAAGAGCTCGAGCTTTTCACTCAGGTTGACCTGAAACAATGCATCTCAGTTAATAGCATCAAATTGATTTAACATGGCTCATGGAAGTCAGCAACAGATCACCGAAATACCTGATTCTACCTGAGAAATATACACCTGTTAACTTTATATATTACACATTAAGTTGCATTTCTACCTCGTTTGAAATCCACTATGTACAAACCTTTTTAACTGTCTCAGGCGTTTGAAAGATTTTGCTTGCCTCTCTTGTTTGGGGTAGATGTTAGAAGCAATTGTATTCTGAAGCTTACCGTGGAGTATTGCTTCCTTCGTGTCAATTTATATCGGAGGGGTTTATGACAGTTTGCTACTGGTTGCTAGTCATGTGGTCCGTAAAAAAATGAAGTTTTCCAAAGACTGGCGTCCTGGATTCTGTTTGTTAATTGCAGTTTCCTTGATCTATGCATCCTTGTCATAGTATTAAAAATATCTTGTAATTATTTTTATTTGTTATGGAATTTAATTCTGTGTGAATTTACATTATTTGTTATAAGCAGTAATGCTTCAGCCAATCTGTAATATTTTTGTTGCTGTTGTGAAACTTCCTTAGGATTAGTGTGAAAAGCTTGAACAGATGTTTTAAAACAATAAACTTTTATCAGTGGACTTCGATTATACCAGCACTTGGATATAATTTGATATCCTCACGAGTTTCGCCAAATAGCTTTTGTGAATCTTGGTTTTGATTTTACTTTAAATATCGTTCAGAGATAGCCACACCTTAATCAAACTTTTCCATTACAGCTATACCACTGGTGTCTACCCAACAAGATGGAAAATTTCCAGGTATACCCTTGTTCACAAAAATCCAACCTGGCCAATTACTGCCATGTCAGTCTTGATCTACAAGGTGATGGGAGATGTCATTACGAGAGCTGTCAAGTGACATTTGTTCACTGATACTCACTTCTGATTCCACAAGGGCCAGTAACCATCTCAGCATTGGATGCCAAGGGGTTACTATTATTGATTCCCATACCATCAAAGTCATGGGGCTTACTATTGACCAGAACAGACCTCAACTAAACCAGCCTTAGGAGCATTGTTGCTACAAGAGCAGGTCAAAGTCTGGGAGTTCTATAGCACTGAACTCTCACCTCAACTCCTGAAAGTCTACCTGCCATCTACAAAGGATGAACCAGGACTGCAATAGTTTACTTGCCTGGATTTGTGCAGGTCAGCTCCAGCAACATTCCAGAAGTTCAATACCATCCAGGACAAAGCACTCCATTTCTTAGGCACCCCATTTCCCATCATCAGCGGTCAGTCCCACACCCACCCTGGTACCAATGTGTACTTTCACAAAATATGACCACATGAATTAGGAGCAGCAAGTGGCCATTCGGCCCTTCAATCCTGTTCTGCCATTCAGTAAGATCATTGCAGATCTGTTTGTGTTCCAAAGCCCACATTCTCATCTATGCCTAGTATCTCTTGATTTTCCTTCCTAACACGAACCCATTTCCACCTTGAAAACGTTCAATGACCCCATCTCTGTCACCTTCTGAGGCAGAACTCTAAAGTCGCATGAGAGAAAAAGAGTCTTGCCATCTCTGCCCTATAAGGACAACCCCACATTTTAAAACAGTGTCCCAGGCTTTGGGTCTACCCACAAGAGTACAATTTCTGTCCATTCCCACCTTGTCAGGAGCATTCAGTTTATGCTTCAATCAGATCACTCCTTGCACTTCTGAAACCATGCCTATCCCGTCCACCCTTTCCTCATGACACAACCTGATCAATCAATCAAGTGAACTTTCTTTGAGCAGCCTCCAGTGCAATATACGTCCTTCCTTGAAACAATTTTGTTTTTGCCCACTCACTTAACCTATCCATATCACTCTGCGTCGTTGTTCTGTCAGCTTCACAACATATTTACAACCTATCTATGTGTCAACTGCAACTTTGACCACCGTACCTTCAATTCCCTCATTTAACTCATTCAAATGAATTGTAAGAAGTCCAAGTCCCAATATTGGCCTCTGTGGGACTATTTGTTACATGTTGCCAATCTAAAATAACCCAATTTATGCATAATCTCTGTTACCTGCTAGACAGCCAATTGTCTATCCATCCTCATACCTTGTCCCTTATACCTGGAGCTGCTAATTAACACAGTAACCTTTGACTTGGAAAAATTAAAGTTAACATTTTAAGTCCAGTGGCACTTCCCTGATCGCTGGATCTGAATCATGAACTCTGGTTTTCTTGCTACAAATGCTGCCTTTCTTTGCTGATGAGTTTCTCCAGCATCTCCAGTTCTTTGTTTTAACTTTCATTTGGAACCTTGGCGAGTGCATTCTGGAAATACAAGTACAGTTCACCAACAGGCTGTTCATTAGCCACTGCACAGGGTGCTTCTTCAGAATGCAGCAATAAATTGGGTATGCAATGTTTTCCATTTTACAAAACCATTCTGACTATTCCCAATTCTCAGAGACTTGTCAAACTGTAGTTTCATCAGTTTGCTGAGTACTGCTTCTTCAGTGATTTTCTAAGGGAGGTAATGGTCTAGTGATATTATCACTGGACTGTTAATCCACAGACCCAGCTAAAGTTTTGGGCACCCAGGTTCAAATCCCAACACAGCAGATGGTGGGATTTGAATTCAGTGAAGAAATCTGGAATTAGGGACCTAATGATGACTATGAGTCCATTGTCTACTTCTGGCTCTCTAATGCCCTTTAGGGAAGGAAGCTGCCATTCTTACCTGCTTTGGCTTATATGTGACTCCAGACCCACAGCAATGCGATTGACTCTTAACAGCGCGCTGGGCAATAAGTACTGACCTAGCCACTGATGCCCTCATCCCATTAATGAATCAATTTTTTAAAAATTTCACTAAGTTCATCACTTGTTCCATCTTCCATATTTACAGGTATTGGTTATTTGGATCCTCAGTTGCACTGCCAATGCCCCTTCAACAACACCTTCCAAACCCACAACCTCTATCACCAAGGACACAGGCAGCAGATGTACCGAAGCACCCTCACTTGCAAATTCCTCTCCAACTTATGCACCGTTCTGATTTTGGGATATAACCCTGTTACCAGGTCCAAAACCTGAAGTTGCCTTCTGCATAGCACTGTAGCAAATTTACAGTACAATGGCTGGATCACTTGGAGAAAGGTGGCTCACCACTACCTTTTCAAGGATAGTTAGGGATTGACAATAAATGATGGCAATGCTAACACCTTGGGAACAAAATAAAATGTCACTGCCACTGGAAGTAATTGGGTTGTCAAAGAAAATGGAAAATCTTTTGTGTGACTCCTTTTTGTTGAACGTGTGCATTTCTCATTGCTATTTCTCCATTAAGACAGGATTGAGATTTTCAAACTTGGCTGTTGTAATAACTCAAGAAACCTGACCTGTTTATTATTGGACACCAAAGTAGAGCCACTACAGGTGGCGTAAATAGGCTAGTCCCAGCTCCGGATAGACAGTTCTGCAGACCCATCTCTGGGTCTGCTTTATGAAGGGCTTAGGTGATGAGTTCCAGTTAGGCGGGCCATTGCCTGTTACCAAGGGAACTCATACTCAACAATCCCTGAGGAGATTAATTAGTGATTCCCCATGGAACTTGTACGGACCTCGTCAAAGTGAAAAACCTCCATTTTTTAAAAAAACTCTCATTAGTCAATGTTTCTTATTTTGAAACCTGTCAGCAATAGCCTGGATGTGGCCTGTGACCAACTCTGAATCTGATGGAATCAATGACTGCATTCTCTGAATCATGAACATATCTCTACCTCTATGATTACAGCTCATTAGATCAAATGGCATTTTATCGTAATCAAGCCATCAACCTATCTCCACGTAATAATTGAAACAAATTAATCTGCAATTCTGAGTTTACAATTTTGTTTCTGATTCAGTTACGCTTCCTATTCTCTCTTTCACTTTTATTGCCCATTCCAATTTTGCTTCACACTTTTTCAGTATAATTTTGATTACATGAGTTTTCTTTTGCTTTTTTACAATTATTTTTCATTTCCTTTTTTAGCCTCCTTTTGAATGGAGCTAGATGCTCTCTTATCCCTTCCATGTGTATGTTTCATGTGCCCAATTGCAGGGTAGTAGCCTTCTACGAAAGGCTGCCCATTGGGATAGGATCAAATGGATTCATATTAAGAGCAAAATACTCAGCTCCTTGATCTTGTCGAAGCTTCAGTAAGATTAAAGTTGACCTGAATACTCCATAATCACAGCCATCCTTTTACTGCTTCTGCCTTAAAAACATTCAAAGACTCTCCTTCCATCATTTTTTGAGGAAGAGAGTTCCAAATACTCTCAACCCCCTGAGAAAGTGTTCTCATTATATCTGTCTTAAATGGGCAATACCTTATTTTTAAACAGTGACCTTTAATGTTAACTAAGGCAATTGTAAATACCCTGTGACCTACAATGCAAAACATCTGGCTCTTGGGCCTAGAATACGATGAGTGTATTGGCAATTTTGGTGCGGTGTCCCCTGCTAGTCCCCGGTGTCTTGGAGACGAAATGTGATCTTCTCAATTCAGAAGCGGGGATGGACACAGCTGCCTGACTCTTGGGGAAGAGTGCTGCCAATTGAGTGCTCTTCCCTGCAATGCACATACCAATGGATGGAGTGGCAGTAAGAGAGTTTAGAGGACTGAAATGCTCAGATACGGGAACTGAAATGATACGGTGGCACAAGATATGTGATCGTAGACACACTGTTGTACTGGCCCAGCAGATGGGTGGCCACTTCATGAACAAGCGTGGGCACCTGTGAATGAAAAATTGCTGTGTCGAAACAGTGCATTCTTTGCGTGCAAGTGCAAAAGGATAGGCAGCCATGCAGCCCACTTTTCACTGCAATTGTGAATGCTTTTTGAGAAGTTCTAGATAATAAAGTGTGAAGCTGGATGAACACAGCAGGTCCAGCACCATCTCAGGAGCACAAAAGCTGACGTTTCGGGCCTAGACCCTTCATCAGAGAGGGGGATGGCGTGAGGGTTCTGGAATAAATAGGGAGAGAGGGTGAGGCGGACCGAAGATGGAGAGAAAAAAAGATAGGTGGAGAGGAGAGTGTAGGTGGGGAGGTAGGGAGGGGATAGGTCAGTCCAGGGAAGACGGACAGGTCAAGGAGGTGGGATGAGGCCAGTAGGTAGAAGATGGAGGTGCGGCTTGGGGTGGGAGGAAGGGATGGGTGAGAGCAAAACAGGTTAGGGAAGCAGAGACAGGTTGGACTGGTTTTGGGATGCAGTGGATGGAGGGGAAGAGCTGGGCTGGTTGTGTGGTGCAGTGGGGGGAGGGGACGAACTGGGCTGGTTTTGGGATGCGGTGGGGGAAGGGGAGATTTTGAAGCTGGTGAAGTCCACATTGATACCATTGGGCTGCAGGGTTCCCAAGCGGAATATGAATTGCTGTTCCTGCAAACTTCGGGTGGCATCATTGTGGCACTGCAGGAGGCCCATGATGGACATGTCGTCTAAAGAATGGGAGGGGGAGTGGAAATGGTTTGCGACTGGGAGGTGCAGTTGTTTATTGCGAACCGAGCGGAGGTGTTCTGCAAAGCGGTCCCCAAGCCTCCGCTTGGTTTCCCCAATATAGAGGAAGCCACACCGGGTACAGTGGATGCAGTGTACCACATTGGCAGATGTGCAGATGAACCTCTGCTTAATGTGGAAAGTCATCTTGGGGCTTGGGATAGGGGTGAGGGAGGAGGTGTGGGGGAAAGTGTAGCATTTCCTGCGGTTGCAGGGTAAGGTGCTGGGTGTGGTGGGGTTGGAGGGCAGTGTGGAGCGAACAAGGGAGTCACGGAGAGAGTGGTTTCTCCGGAAAGCAGACAGGGGTGGGAATGGAAAAATGTCTTGGGTGGTGGGGTCGGATTGTAGATGGCGGAAGTGTCGGAGGATGATGCGTTGTATCCGGAGGTTGGTGTGAGAACGAGGGGGATCCTCTTTGGGCGGTTGTGGCGGGGGCGGGGTGTGAGTGATGTGTTGCGGGAAATGCGGGAGACGCGGTCAAGGACGTTCTCAACCACTGTGGGGGGAAAGTTGCGGTCCTTGAAGAACTTGGACATCTGGGATGTGCGGGAGTGGAATGCCTCATTGTGGGAGCAGATGCGGCAGAGGAATTGGGAATAGGGGATGGAATTTTTGCAGGAGGGTGGGTGGGAGGAGGTGTATTCTAGGTAGCTGTGGGAGTCGGTGGACTTGAAATGGACATCAGTTACAAGCTGGTTGCCTGAGATGGAGTCTGAGAGATCCAGGAAGGTGAGGGATGTGCTGGAGATGGCCCAGGTGAACTGAAGGTTGGGGTGGAAGGTGTTGGTGAAGTGGATGAACTGTTCGAGCTCCTCTGGGGAGCAAGAGGCGGCGCCGATACAGTCATCAATGTAACGGAGGAAGAGGTGGGGTTTGGGGCCTGTGTAGGTGCGGAAGAGGGACTGTTCCACGTAACCTACAAAGAGGCAGGCATAGCTGGGGCCCATGCGGGTGCCCATGGCCACCCCCTTTGTCTGTAGGAAGTGGGAGGAATCGAAAGAGAAGTTGTTGAGGGTGAGGACGAGTTCGGCTAGGCGGATGAGGGTGTCGGTGGAGGGGGACTGGTCGGGCCTGCGGGACAGGAAGAAGCGGAGGGCCTTGAGGCCATCTGCATGCGGAATACAGGTGTATAGGGACTGGGGGCCAGGGAATTGGAAGTCCTGGAGGAGGTGGAGGGTGTGGGTGGTGTCACGGACGTAGGTCGGGAGTTCCTGGACCAAAGGGGAGAAAATGGAGTCCAGATATGTGGAGATGAGTTCGGTGGGTCAGGAGCAGGCTGAGACGATGGGTCGACCAGGGCAGGCAGGTTTGTGGATTTTGGGAAGGAGATAGAAACGGGCGGTGCGGGGTTGGGGAACAATGAGGTTGGAGGCTGTGGGTGGGAGGTCCCATGAGGCGATGAGGTCATGACTGGTGTTGGAGATGATGGTTTGGTGCTCGGGTGTGGGGTCATGATCGAGGGGGCGGTAGGAGGTGGTGTCGGAGAGTTGGCATCTGGCGTCGGCAATGTAAAGGTCAGTGCTCCAGAAGTTCTGTTTGTTGGTGACATCCTTTACAGAAACTAGACAAACTGAATGGTTTCACTCTGGTTAATTATCCATAGTCAAGGCCCACAATCAATAAGCACCAACTTTTTATGGTCATGTTGAAAATTAATCGTAAAAGATTAAGCTGAACAATAAAAGCTTATCTTGCTGCAACACCTGTAACCTGTGGGGAGAAAAGTGCAAAAGGAAGTTGTCTGTTCAGTGCAAGGAAATAAGCACTTCTTTTCTTTTAAAGGCTAGGCATGTTACAAGTGTTAAGGGACAACACAGATAAAAGTGAAATCACGTACTAATACAGAAAAGTCATATGGATCCTGATGACTGAGATACAGAGATCAACAAAAGTTGACAAAACAGAGCAACAGAAAGTGTGTATAAAAATAAATTTAAAAAGGATTTCAAAATCGTGCCTACATTGTATAAAATCATTAAGAGGATGGCCATGTGAACAGAGTTGTGGGACATCTTTGTTGACATCTGTGCTTGAGTTCCCTAGAGTGGTGTCCTGGACCCTAGCACCATCAGTTGCTTCATCCATGACCTTCCTCCATCATAAAGTCAGATGTGGGAATGTTCGCAAATGATTGCACAGCATTCAGCACCATTTACAACTTCTGAGATGCCGAGGCATGTTCAAATGCAGCAAGACCTGTACAATATCCAGAATTGGGCTGACAAATAATACCATTGGCACTATGGAAGTGCCAGGCAATGACTATCTCCAGTAAGAACAATCTAATTATCATATCTTGACATTCACTGGTGTTACCATCACTGAATTCCCCCAACTATCAGCACCCTGAAGGTTTCTATTGACCAGAAATTCAACCAGACTAGCCATATAAATACAGAGGTTATACAGATTATAGAGGTTATGACACCAGGTCAGAGGCCATTCACATCTACCAGGCACAAGTCAGGAGTGTGATGGAATGAACCCCACTTGCCTGGATGAGTGCAGCTTCAACAGTCAAGAAGTTTGACACCATCCAGGACAAAGAAGCCTGCTTAACTGGCACCAGAGCCACAAACATCCACTCCTTCCACCACCCACATTCGGTGATCGGCAGTGTGTATGTTCTACAAGATCACTACAGAAATTCACCAAGATTTCTTAGACATCACCCTACAACTTCTCCCATCTGAAAGGACAAGGGCAACAGATACATGGAATGTCACCATCTGCAAGTTTCCATCCAAGGCACTCACCATCCTGACTTGGAAATATATCATCATTCCAACAGTTTCACTGGGTCAAAATCCTGGAATTTCCTCCCTAGCGGCACTAGTGGGTCTACCTACAGCCCATGGATTGCAGCAGTTCAAGAAAGCAGCTCACCACCACCATCTCAAAGGCAGCTAGGGAGAAAAATAAATGCTGGCCCACCAGCAATGCCCTCATCCCATGAATGAAATTAAAAGTCACATGGCTGAGTGCACGAGTCAAGGATATTTGCTTCAATTTTATAGGATCTTGGTGAGACTGCACTTAGTATGTTGTTTTGGTCTGCTTACCAAAGGGAGGACATACTCGCCATAACAAAGCATCACCAAAATGGAGGATCACTAAGTTAATTCTTCAGGTGGTGGAACTGTTCTATGACATGAGATGTTGGAGAAACTAGCTCAGAACTCTCTAGAGTTTTTAGAACGATGAGAGTTCATCTCATTGAAACTTTAAAATATATGGAAGGACTGGACTGAGTGAGAAAGGGTGCAGAATGAAAGTTTTCCCTTGCTTCCTTTTGGGAGGTGAAGGTGCTGAACAGGGGCAGTGTCTCAGAATTAGGACTGTGCCATTTGAGACTGAGCTAAGAAGGAACTTCTTCATTCAGAAGGTGCTGAAACTTCGGAGCTGCCTATCCCAGAGGGCTGTAGAATGCTAATTATTGAGTATATTCAAGACAGAGATTGATTGATTGATTGACTTCTGGCTGTTAATGATATCATGGAGTATAGGGATAGCACAGGAGAATCTGGAATGTGCAGCCGGTTGGATAGCCTATTTGTGTTTCTTTTTGGTACATATTTTTATTTACTTTTGATCCAATTGTGATCTCATAATCAGCCACAATCTTCCTTTTACCACACTTTTATTGTTAGTATACTTGCAGGAGACTTTTGGGGTTCTCTTTTATGTTTATTGCCAGCCCCTCTTCCTACTAACTCTTTGCTTTTTGAATTTGATTTTTCACTCCTCCTCCGAACCTTATGTT
The DNA here is from genome assembly GCF_030684315.1 of Stegostoma tigrinum. Lineage (NCBI taxonomy): Eukaryota > Metazoa > Chordata > Chondrichthyes > Orectolobiformes > Stegostomatidae > Stegostoma > Stegostoma tigrinum. The sequence continues at coordinate 11,545,054 of NC_081390.1, forward strand.
CTCAGAGTGTTTTCCATTGTATTTTGTATGTCACACCTGTTGTAAGCACACCGATTTTTTTCATTTTAATCTTCAAATCTTTTCTCATTCAGGGGACTCCTGATTTTTTGGCCCTACCTTTCCCATTCTGGTGATCCTCATTAATTGTGCGGTCTTCGGTCAACACCATTTGCAATATAATCCAATTGCCAAACAATCAGTGTGTTCCTTTCGTACAGTGTAAATGTTGGGTTTCTCCTTAAATTGTTACTTGTACAAATTGTCCTGATGAGTGCAAATGGAAGAATTTGACAAAATATGCCTCTTATCAGTGACACTCAAGTCTCGTTCTACCAAATGTATATGTATACTATCAAATCAAGTCAAATAAACTGAACTGTATTGACAGTAAAGGAAGAGTATGGTGGCACTCCAGTAAAAGTAAAACTGAATCAGTGATGGTGACTCACCAATGTTGCCTAAATGATAGGAATGAATAAATTATTTTGAAACACACCAAAGAGAGACAAGCCCCAGGTCCTAAGAGATAACAAAGTGTGGAGCTGGATGAACACAGCAGGCCAAGCAACATCTTAGGAGCACAAAAGCTGACGTTTCGGGCCTAGACCATTCATCAGAGGCCCGAAACGTCAGCTTTTGTGCTCCTAAGATGTTGCTTGGCCTGCTGTGTTCATCCAGCTCCACACTTTGTTATCTCTGATTCTCTAGCATCTGCAGTTCCCATTATCTCAAACCCCAGGTTCTGATGGTTTCTATCCCATGACTTTATTGATGTGGACAAGACCATTGCAAACTTCCTAAAAATAACTTTTTAAAGTTCTCTGCAGGAAGAAGTTAGTTCTTCACATTCACATGCTGCCTTGCTTTTCAGGAAAGTTGAAATTGAAACCAATAAATTGTACATAAGTTAGCCTCACATTTATTGTCAAGAAACCTGTTAGAATCTATGAAAGGTAGTGTAATGGAATATTCTGAAATTTAGAGCCAGATGGATTCATAAAGGCTAGATTATTTCTTTGACTCTGATCGAATATGTTTTGAAGATTTGGCTGCTGTAGTGGACAAGGATCTATCAATGCACACCGGTCATTTGGACTTCTAAAAGGTGCACAATAAAGACCCTGGTAACAAAGTTTTCATTAGAGTTGAACCTCATGGATTTAAACGCAACATTATTGAACTGATTAGGGAATCGTCAGAGTGAAAGGAGGCAGAGAAACTATTCTAGTTGGTAGGAGGTGAAGATATGTGTCGAACGACTTCAACTATATACCATTTGTGAATGATTTAGATGATAGAATTGAAACCCAATTCCCAAGTTTGCCAAGGAAACAAGGATTAGCAGCATTGTAAACAGTATTGAAGAATGTAAGTTTGCTCGCTGAGCTGGAAGGTTCATTTTCAGACGTTTCGTCACCATTCTAGGACAAGCCAAACAGAGACACGCACAAGAATTCCTAGAAGCTTGGCATTCCAACCGGAACTCCATCAACAAACACATTGATTTGGAGTCCATCTACCACCCTCTGAGAAAAAGAACAGGAAATGACATCACCAACCCAAGGAAACCTAAACACATAAATTGAAAGTAGAACATAAAACCAGAGGTTCACTGATGATGTTACCTAGAATGGTGATGAAACATCTGAAAACGAACCTTCCAGCTCAGCGAGCAAACTTACATCCAGAACCTCAACCAGAGCTACAAATCTTCTCAAAACTCACTAGTATTGAAGAAAGAAAAGAAAATGGCAAAGAAACATCAATGGATTAGGTTTTGTGGTAAAAATGAGGCAAGCCCATTTCTTTATCAGCAAGCATGAGGATTGGAATGAAAATGAGATTTATAAACAGTCAATTGCTAGAAATAGTGGAGTTCAAAGATACTTGGGAGTCTATGAACATAGACCATTAAAATATTATGAACATACAGAAAAAGTAACAAAAAGACTAATATAATGTTGGACTTCTGTATTCCCCTGCTCTCGATGTAGCGAATAGAAGTTGTTTTACAGCTGTGTTAAATTCTACTTAACAGCTTTTAGTCTGAATTTCCAAAACTTAAGGAAAATATATTGGCCTTGGCAAAGTTGTGTAAACTGTCATCATATTTTACCTTGTGCTACTGCATATTATTAACAAGCTTCTGTGCGTGGTGTAGTTCCCTTACCAGATTATGGCTCAAGGAAGGATGTTATCAAACTGGAGTGGGTTCAGAAGTGATTAACCAGGATGTTACTGGGTATGGAAGGTTTCAGTCATAAGGAAAGGCTGGATAGGCTCAGACTTTTTTCACTGCAGTGTAGAAGGTTGAGAGGCGACCTGATAGAAGTTTATTAAATAATGAAAGGTATAGATAGAGTTAATGGCGGTTGTCTTTTCGCTAAGATGAGGAATTTGAAGACGAGGGGACACATTTTTAAGGTGAGAAAAGAGAGATTTAGAAAAGATATAGCAACTTTTTTACACAGGGGGTGGTTCACATTTGGAATAAACTTCCTGATGAGATGGTGGGTGCAGGTACCTAAATGAGCACTTGGCTCATCATAACATTCAAGACTACGGCCCTGTGCTGATAACTAAGATTAGTCTGAAGTTCGGGTATTCCCAACATGTTGGTGCAGACTCAATGGGCTGAAGGGCCTCTTCTGCACTGTATGATTGTATGATTTGAAGAAAGGTAAATTGACTTAAGCAATTAGCCATGGCACCCGAACCCTGATACATGAAGGACCAGCCTTATTAGAGAAAGATAACTGTATACATGGTTTGGAGTGGACCAGGCAAGGAGGCAGATCCTCCATCAATTGGAGGGGATAGCCGACTGACATTGTCAGTCAACTATTAATCCAGAGATCCAGGAAATGTTCTGGGGAATCCCACCACTGTAAGTGATGGAATTTGAATTCAATTAAAAAACAAATCTGGAATTAGCAGTCTTCTGATGACCATGAATCCATTGCCAATTGTTGAAAAAAACGCATCCTGTTCACTCGTGTCTTTTATGGAAGGAAACTGCTGTCCTTGTCTTGTCTGGTCTGCATGTCACTGCAGACCCACAGCACTCAGGGGCAATTAGGGATGGGCAATAAAGACTGGCCTTGCCAGCGATGTCCTCGTTCTGTGAATGAATACAAAACCTACCACAACCATCACAGTGACTGATCTTTGGCATCATTCTACATCACACTCTGGTCAGTTGAGCTAATTGGCCCCCGGACAATTAAATTGCTATCAACAGGAAATAGTTGCTTGATTCTAATTGAGTTTTCCTTTTGTTTCATGTAGATTCATATTTCTAAGCGTGTCCAATACAAATAGCCATGGAAGGAAATCAACAAACGACTTTTGTTAAAATCAGTGAAGACAAATGTATTTCAAAGTAAGTGTTGACATGCGCAACCTTGTTTTTTTTTGTAATACAGACGTTTGTTTCTGATCTTCTAATTTCCGTCCATCAAAAGCTTTTTATATTCTCATTCAGCTCAGCAGGGTTGGTGTCATCAACATTTTCTCTGAGCATTGTCGTTACAAATCCACCAGGATATGTAGTTCAAAACAGGCAATGTTAATTTTTCCCAGTTTCTTTGGCCTTTTTCAGGATTGCTACCTAACAACTTGGCTATGACCTGATGAAGTTATATTGACTTAAATAAGCAGAAAATAGCCATAGTTCTGCCAGGGAGACTGAAGCGTTTTAAGGGTGCTAGGTAGTACAGACCGTCCTAAACTATTTCACCGCATGCAGAACAGTAGAGCCAGAAAACATGGCCATTTGGGAGGAGATAATATCACAAATGAATATGTGGAACTTGTATATCTTTGAGTGAGCGGTGAATCTATGGAACAGAATCCTTACGGGGTTGGTGAAATCATTTATTAAATCAAACAAAAGCTCAATAAATTTGTTTAGGATTTGTTTTTAGATATATTTTATGGCAAAATGGAGACATATTTAAATGTTTATGGTAAGTGATGCGATGCTTGGAGAATGAAAGTGATTGGGGAACTATGGGTTTCCAAAGAATTTTACCACTAGAGTTTTCCTCACATCATGACTGGGCCTTTTACAGGCTAATAGCCAAAGATCAGTCAACAAACCTGTTCTCATTGTGTCATGAAAATACAAGGAAAGTCAAAATTTGAATGAGATGACCTCAGTCATTCTTCATCTGGCAATCCTTTTGTTCCTACATTTAAAATGAAGAACTGTGGCCTTTACTGATGGGACTGTTTTAGTCCCAGATTTCAAGATGACCTATTGCTTTATTTGTTCCTTTATTCATCCAGAAAGAGAAATGATCTGGAAAATCATTCTTTGGGATTACACCTGATCAGATTAGTGTTTGACTGAAGATGAAGATATGTGAGATGACTGTTGCTTGCGTCACCTTCATCACTCTTTAGCATGAGTTTTTCTCACTACTGAAACTTGTTGTTGTGGTGCTCCCTATCACAACATACATGATATGTTCTGCATTACTTATACTGCTTTGATGTCTGACAAAATGTGTGCGATGTTTTGTATTTAGAGTTTAGACTTAAAATAGCATCAGATGGGGAGCAAAAACGAAGTTGCTGGAAAAGCTCAGCAGGTCTGGCAGCATCAGTGAAGGAGAAAACAGAGTTAACGTTTCAGGTCCGGTGACCCTTCCTCAGAACTGCACCGGACCGGAAACGTTAACTCTGTTTTCCCCTTCACGGATGCTGCCAGACCTGCTGAGCTTTTCCAGTAACTTTGTTTTGCCCCTTACAAATGTAGTTTGTGAAACTTCAACACTGAGTGTTTGGTTAGAAATCTCTAGGTTATTTAAAAAACTAAGGAAGTCTCAACTTCCAGTTTTGAGAGTATCCATGCAAGGCTTTGCAGTTCAAAAGAAGGAACTGGGGAGAATCTGCTGTGCTGAAGTTAAGGATTTGTTATAAGAGAGTAATTTCTGAAAAGTAATGGTATAAGGGAATAGATAAGACTTTGTTCTGCAGCGTAGTTTAAGATCTGTCAAACTTTGTTCTATACCTAGGTAGCTTTGTTATGCTTTTGTTTATGCTTTTTTTCTGAAATGCACTTCTCTTGTTAAAGAAACTCTGCAGCAATTACAATGTTTGAAAGACATTTAGACTACATGACTATTTATCAGAAAATTAATTTTTAAAAAATCTTTCAGTCCACATTTCGTTCTGGGATTTGACCTTTCCAAAGTTTGGATCGTAACATATAACTGAACAATTTTATTGCCATACTTCTTAAATATTGTTTTATTCCATTTTCCTAACTCATAAAAATATTGTACACATTTATATTTCTTAATAAAGATATTGAATACATTCGTGAGAGGAAATGATACCTAATCTCTTCTGACTTTGAACTTCCTGTTTAGCAGTACTTATCTTACAGCTATGTAATGCTGTAACTGTACACAGTCTGGAGAAATCATGGTCAAACATGAGATTTAAATATGACTACATTGAGGTTTGCACTTCTCTAATTATTGACTATATCACCACAACCATTGAGCTTTTAAACTGAATGAAAGATCAAATATTCCACCAATATGAGTACATATAACTTGCTTGTATAATGAACTTGCTGGAATTCTGGATAGCCTGGAAAAATGTGTCTCTTCAGTAATTCAAATTCATCTGATTAGATTTTTGTCACATTTCATAAGTGATCCTTTCTCGTTGATCTTGCATTTTGATGATTACTGAAGCTGAATCTTCGCTGCTTACAGCACTGGCTAATATGCTCACAATGTGTTGCTGAAGAAAAGTGAGTGGGAGGACATCCTTGTACAATCACACAGATGTGTCCTCCCCTCTGGGGAGAAACCTCAATGTTCTGGCACAATGCAATCAAAAGATGGGTGAGGTTCAGTGGAGATCAAGTGGAGTAGGTTTTTGCCACTTGTTGTCCTTTTACAGAATTGAGCACCAATTTCCAAGCACTAAGAAGAGCAAAGACTACTGTTTGTACCTGTACAGCATAAACCTGTTAGATGAAGCAAGGCTTTGTTGCTCCTGATTGTAGCTAGTGGGAAGAGAAAGCCTAGACACGTTAGAAATGGCCTGTTTGTCTTCCTACTTTATCTTGCAGCACATACTCCTGTTTCTGGGTCTTGCTGTGTTTTCTGACTCAAACTGCTTTTCTGGCTGACCCCCCAACACTGACTTGCCTCCGAACCACCCCGGACAATCAGTCTGTTCCTGACTTAACTGCAAGCATGTGACAAGACCCCTCAGCATTGGAGATTGTGGGCTGTTTTGCAAGTTGCCAGTGGCACGACATGGATATCAAGGATGTCAAGCCACATCGCACTATTGATATTGTGTTTGTCTACAGAATAGCTCCCTTCTTAGATTTAATAATATGTTGATGCTTTTTTGTCTTTAGGTCTGAACTGTTAATGCTTCTAAAAACCTACAACTGCTACCAAGAAGGGAAAAGTTTCCAGTTAAGACACCGAGAGGTAGGACAGTTAACTGAGCTTTAGATACCTAAAATGGTTCAGTCATTAACCTCTTTTAACCTTGGTGCATGGCCAGCAAAGGATTAATTGATGACACTGTATATCAATATTGCTTAATGTTTGGTCAGGACATGTGCTTTGCTCGTATTAATTTCGTGTCTAGGATCTGTGAAAATAGTTTCCATATTTCACATTTGTCTCAACAACTTGTATATTGTTTATCTTTGCCCCAGTTTCTACCATTCATCAGTTTTACCAGGAAGTGAAACTGCTTGTCTTTGCATTTGTATTCTATTAAATAGCACCACATTTATCTGAATTGTCCCCCGAAACTAGCTGATTTTTGGATATAACAATTGGCTATTCAGCAACTTGAGTTTGTTTAGAGCTTTAATGAGTTTCTTTCAATATTTACACTCATTAACCCATATTAATTCAGTATTATATTTAGTGTAATTGCTGACACTGAACAAATATCCATTCTTTAACTTTGAATGGCAAAAATATTGCTGCCTTAGTGTGATCTCCTAGTTTATTTACACCCATTTGACATTGATGCTAGTACGCGGTAAAATCAGATGTCCTGGGGCAGTGATAATCAGAGATAATGGGAACTGCAGATGCTGGAGAATTCCAAGATAATAAAATGTGAGGCTGGATGAACACAGCAGGCCAAGCAGCATCCCAGGAGCACAAAAGCTGACGTTTCGGGCCTAGACCCTTCATCAGAGAGGGGGATGGGGAGAGGGAACTGGAATAAATAGGGAGAGAGGGGGAGGCGGACCGAAGATGGAGAGTAAAGAAGATAGGTGGAGAGAGTATAGGTGGGGAGGTAGGGAGGGGATAGGTCAGTCCAGGGAAGACGGACAGGTCAAGGAGGTGGGATGAGGTTAGTAGGTAGCTGGGGGTGCGGCTTGGGGTGGGAGGAAGGGATGGGTGAGAGGAAGAACCGGTTAGGGAGGCAGAGACAGGTTGGACTGGTTTTGGGATGCAGTGGGTGGGGGGGAAGAGCTGGGCTGGTCACCCCTATCCCAGGCCCCAAGATGACATTCCACATTAAGCAGAGGTTCACCTGCACATCTGCCAATGTGGTATACTGCATCCACTGTACCCGGTGCGGCTTCCTCTACATTGGGGAAACCAAGCGGAGGCTTGGGGACCGGTTTGCAGAACACCTCCGCTCAGTTCGCAACAAACCACTGCACCTCCCAGTCGCAAACCATTTCCACCCCCCCTCCCATTCTCTAGATGACATGGGCCTCCTGCAGTGCCACAGTGATGCCACCCGAAGGTTGCAGGAACAGCAACTCATGTTCCGCTTGGGAACCCTGCAGCCTAATGGTATCAATGTCGACTTCACCAGTTTCAAAATCTCCCCTTCCCCTACTGCATCCCTAAACCAGCCCAGTTCGTCCCCTCCCCCCACTGCACCACACAACCAGCCCAGCTCTTCCCCCCCACCCACTGCATCCCAAAATCAGCCCAGCCTGTCTCTACCTCTCTAACCTGTTCTTCCTCTCACCCGTCCCTTCCTCCCACCCCAAGCCGCACCTCCATTTCCTACCTACTAACCTCATCCCACCTCCTTAACCTGTCCGTCTTCCCTGGACTGACCTATCCCCTCCCTATCTCCCCACCTATACTCTTTCCACCTATCTTCTTTACTCTCCATCTTCGGTCCGCCTCCCCCTCTCTCCCTATTTATTCCAGTTCCCTCACCCCATCCCCCTCTCTGATGAAGGGTCTAGGCCCGAAACGTCAGCTTTTGTGCTCCTGAGATGCTGCTTGGCCGGCTGTGTTCATCCAGCCTCACATTTTATTATCCTAGGGGCATATCTGTTAGAGAAAACTCAGTGGCCATCTATCAATAAGATACAGGAGTTTACTGCCTCCTCTGCTTTGCTCTTGCTTCTTGCTTTGTATGTCTCTCTCTCACCCTCTCTGTCTCTCTCTCAGCCTCTCTGTCTCTCTCTCACCCTCTCTGTCTCTCTCTCACCCTCTCTGTCTCTCTCTCTCAGCCTCTGTCTGTCTCACCCTTTGTCTCTCTCTCTCACCCTCTCTGTCTCTCTCTCACCCTCTCTGTCTCTCTCTCTCTCAGCCTCTGTTTCTCTTACCCTCTCTGTCTCTCTCTCTCAGCCTCTGTCTGTCTCACCTTTTGTATGTCTCTCTCTCAACCTCTCTGTCTCTCTCTCAGCCTCTGTCTCTCTTACCCTTAGTTTTTTTCTCACCCTCTCTGTCTCTCTCTCAGCCTCTGTCTGTCTCACCCTTTGTCTCTCTCTCTCTCACCCTCTCTGTCTCTCTCTCAGCCTCTGTCTCTCTTACCCTTTGTCTCCCTCTCTCACCCTCTCTGTCTCTCAGTCCCTTTGTCCCTCTCAGCTCCTTTGTCTCACTCACCCTCTTTGCCTCTCTCTCTCCCTCTTTATCTCTGTCACCCTCTTTGTTTCTCTCTCACTCTCTTTGTCCTCTCTCACGATTTTCATCTCCCTCTTACTCATTGGCTTTCTCCTCCATTTGTTCTAGTTCTCTTTTTGTCATCCTGATCGGTAAAGAACCATTTGTGGAGGAGTGAAAGGAATTGACTTCTGGGAAATAATCACTGTACATAGGCTGCATGTTTGTGCCTTTTCCAATCCTGACTGTGTTAAACAAAACCCATAGATCACCATTGCTCCCCATTTCACCACCTATCCAGTTCCCTGTTACAAGCCATCAGTGTCTCTTGGCCAATATCCTAAAGAAGAGATCCCACAAACTAGCTAATCCATGCCAACTATGCCTTGTGAATAATGTGTATGATCTAGTTTTCCTATGTAGTGCAACATGGCTAGCAGCCAGCAGGTGACCCCTGTTGGTGCTGGGGTCAGGGGGAGGTTGCAGGTGATCTTGCAGGACAGCCTGGAGCTTAAGGGCCTGGCTTCAAATTGCATGACCGTCCCATCCCCCACAGGTGCCTGATGCCTGGACTCACTGGATAAGGGGGGCACTGACACAGGGAAAGTAGGTGGGAACACAAACGCAGGCAGAGGACAGAAGATCGTGGAGCCATGTGCACAGCACCTGATTAATCCTTGTAAACTGTCCGAGGACAGACCGCTGCAACGCTGGGATCTCCTGTAAAACTCTCTGAGCACTGGGACCTGATTGGGAATAGTGTGAATTTACAATGGCATCAAGCCAAGTCTTCATTCTGAGCCCCATCCACAGCGATGCAGTGGAGGGTGACGTCTGCCTCTTCTGCAATGGAAATTGAAACATCGGCCATAAAAACCCAGCCTCACAGCTGGTCCACCAGTGCTGCCATGAAATGGGCTACCTGTCCCACACCGGAAAGAATGGGCACCACGTTCTGTGTAAAGTCTTAGGTCTGGTTGGAGCTGGTTTCCTTCACATTTCTCAGCAGCAATAAGGGGCCTTTAGGCTAGCCTGCTAATGAAGCAAGCATTTAATTGTGCATGTCCATCAACCATTTCCTACTCCATTCGAGTCCTCGTGAGAGTTCCCTGCAGCAGAACCCAGTTCTGAACTCGCTCCTCAGGAAACCGTCTCATCCAGTCTGCTTCATCTGGCTGCTGTCTTCTCATGTCGAAGTGCTGATCCTGCCTCTCCACAGCCCTCTACAGCAGACACTGTGTCAGCACCAGACCGCCCGGCTACACTAGTCAGATCAGGTGATGATGTTTCTTTCTCAAATATATGCTCCTCTTCACCCTCCCCATCAATTCGGGCGGATCTGCTGAAGAAGAGAAAGTAACTGTGGGTCCAAGAATGCAAGAACTTGGGACAAAGACCACATTGGTCTGCAAGCAGCCCTTTAATACAGAATACATGGGCCCAGGATAAACACTTCCTGGGCAACATGGCACGCTCACTGTGAGAATTTGATTCCCCCAATTGCACAGACTTGCAGGTCGAATTTTGCAGATATTATGGTCAATGACATGGAAACTAATTTTAAATTCGATACAGGGACGGATTTATCGATTCTTTTAGAGCATCACCCACAGTTAGGGAAAAGTTAGAGCATTCTCCGTTTAACTTCAACACACCTGACGAATTAAAATCAGATGGAAAGCTCAGATGGTTTGTTACAGTCGAAGACAGTGCAGAAACCCTGTATGTTACTTGTAACTTCTATGCTTCTTAATTAAGTGGAGCCCAATGTATATATTTGTATACTCTGCAATTATCAGGTATTACTCCATGACCAGGCTTACTGCTTTGTATGTGAGGCAAAAGCTGCCATTAGAGTGTGCTTCAACCCTGTCTTCAAAAGAATATCTTTTACCATCTCAGTGCAAGTCCTTATGTTTATTGAGAGTGAGAAATACCTTCAGGCAGCTTCATGTTTCACCAGCTTTAATTAAAAGCTCACAATCTGTGTTGTTTTTTCTCTTTTAAAGTTGGCCTTTCAGATTTGAAGCTCTGGCAGCTCAGTCTGAATGACAGCAAGAGATCCATTGAAGATAGCCAGCCCAGAATCCTCACACCACCCCACCCCCAAATGCTTTTGCACCTTGTCCAAGCTCTCTCCCTGCTTCCCAAGCACTCTCTGGCGTGAGTTGGATATCTGGTAGTCCTCGGAAAACTGTGTGAGCTGACTACAATGTGAATATTATGAATCTAAATTGCTGAATGTCAATGGTTGTGGCACTATGAACCTGATAGTGTAGTGGGCAGGGTTTGACATTTGAAGATGCTGCCACTGACCCTAGTACTCATGAAGACCCCACCACCACTATCTGCTTCCATTGCTTTCAAAGTGTTTTTCTGGACAGCCTCCTGCTTCCACATCTCTACCAATTTTCCTCTTCCAGCCCCACGCATCTCCAGAAAGTCGAGCTGTCTCCTCCTTCCCACCTCCATTGTGGCACAGTGGTTAGCACTGCTGCCTCACAGTGCCAGGGACCTGGGTTCAATTCCACCCTCGGGTGACTGTCTGTGTGGAGTTTGCACATTCTCCCCGTGTCTGTGTGGGTTTCCTCCGGGTGCTCCAGTTACCTCCCACAGTCCAAAGATGTGCAGTCTAGGTGGATTGGTTGTGCTAAATTGCCCGTAGTGTTCAGGGATGTGTGGATTAAGTGGATCAGCCATGGGAAATGCAGGGTTACAGCGAAAAGGTAGGAGGCTGGACCTGAGTGTGATGCTCTTTGGAGGGACAGCGTGGACTCGATGGGCCAAATGGCCCACCTCCACACTGCAGGAATTCTACGATTCACCACTCAGCAGAGATTTCCAAAACAGCATTGGAGAATTTGCAGTGTCTTTTCTGGCTCATGCTACAGAGTGAGAGTGTGCACCTGCCCTTCTAAGTGATGCAAGCTAACTTTAACTCCCTACTGAGCCAGGCAATGGTTTGTTTTGTTGTGACATGCATATGGAGATTAACAGGCTGCAATCACACAACACCCGTCTGATTGTTCACCCTAGCAGATGGTTAGCACAGTTGAAAAGACTGAGCTGTGTTTGGCCAAGGTTATCAGAAAGCTATTGTGCTGTTTTATGTAATAGTCATTTTTGGGTGAAAATTTAATGAATGGAAGACAATTGCAACACTGGAGTAATCCATTAAAATGTTACTTTCATAGAAAGTGATGTTGAATTCTTCCTTCCCTAATTTGTATTCCTAGCTGATCATTCTTGTCACCCATTTTTTAAGGCAATGTAGTTCATTCCTCTGCTTTTTTGAGATTTATTAAAAGTTCCAGGTCCTTCCCTATTACATTTACTTACTTGGAAATGCACACAGGATAAGTCAAAAATCAATGAGCTACTTATTTCCTCAGGGCTTTTAAAAATGCATTGAGTTGCAGACAGGACAAATAGTGCATGTCTTAATGTGGCTAGATCATGTGGTTTCTTGGAAACAATCTTACTGCCTATAAACCGAAAGCAGGCCTTTTAGTGTCTGATTTATTATTGGGTCATCGTATTGTTTAATCTCAAAGCAATTATATTATGCCAGAATGGGCTTGTTTGACTCTCCTTTTACCATTTTATGATTTGTTATTAGACATAGGAATTTAAATTGCTCATTATTTGGAAAAATTGATTTAAATTAACAAAGGGTTTGGTTATAATGTTTCTATTCCAAGGGGCCTAGTGTTGGAATTCCACCAGCCTGTGAAACCAGCAATTGCTGGAGAAAGTCAGCAGGTCGGGTAGCATCTGTGCAGACTTAATGCTTCGGGTTCAGCGACCACTCCAGAGATGATCCTTTGTTATCTCTGCTTTCTCTCCACAGATGCTGCCAGACCTGCTGAGTTTCACCACCAATTTCAGTATTTGTTTCATATTTCCAACATCCACTATCCTTTGTAATATTTTCCCTCCAGGTTACAGTTGCCTGTAATTATGTTGAAAAAGGACCAACTGCAAGACAAGATCATAGATCATAGATCATAGAGTCACTACAGTGTGGAAACAGGCCCTTCGGCCCCACGAGTCCACACCAAACCTCAGAGCATCTCACCCAGACCCATCCCAATGTAACCCACCTAATCTACACATTTCTGAACACTATGGCCAACTCACATAGCCTGCACGTCTTTGGACGGGAGGAAACCGGAGCACCCAGAGGAAACACACGCCGACACGGGGAGAATGTGCAAACTCCACACAGACAGTTGCCCGAGGGTGGAATTGATCCCAGGACCCTGGTGCTCTGAGGCAGCAGTGCTAAGCACCGAGCCAGCTTGCTGCCCGAAAGACGATAGATTGGATTTTTGCACACAGTCAGGGTGACTCCCGAAACATTTAAAACTGAATGGCTGAGACCCACTTTTATTCTGGGCATTAACAATTTTCCATGGCCCAGCATAGGTTTGCATGCAGCAAGCCCACACCTTACCTTCCCGACCTGACCAGTTCCATTCTAGGGGTCAGTATCTCGTAGCCCACCACATTTTCTGTAGAGTTGGACCATATTCTCAATGAGGTGTGATTCATGGTCCCTCAAAGGAGATGTGTACCAGTGTTTGAATTTGAAAACACTTGAAGGTTAAGCTTCCTAGATTGCAGCCCCTTTCGCCCAGTGACTCCTCATGCCCCATTTACTCACTATGCTAGCTGATGCACCTTCAGTTGCTGCCCATTCACCCGCAATGCACTTTGTATGTAACAACTGAACCAACGCAGCCAGTGCAACTGCTGATAAAACAAACATTCATTCAGAAATGTTCTTTTAAAACACTGCTATGCCTGTGATCCTGTAGAAGTGTGTAACAGATCGTAAAAGCAATAACATAAGTCTATGAAAACTTTACGTCACCTTATGTAAATAAGCATTGCAACATTGGCGAAAGAGAACACACAAAAAACAACTGATGATAACTACTTAACCATGTCAATCAAGCAAAGATTGATAACAAAGTGTGAAGCTGGATGAACACAGCAGGCCAAGCAGCATCTCAGGAGCACAAAAGCTGACGTTTCAGGCCTAAACCCTTCGTCAGAAAAGTGGGGTAGGGAGAGGGTTCTGGAATAAATAGGGAGAGAGGGGGAGGCGGACCGAAGATGGAGAGAAGATAGGTAGAAAGGAGAGTATCGGTGGGGATGTAGGGAGGGGATAGGTCAGTCCGGGGAGGACGGACAGGCCAAGGGGGACGGGATGAGGTTAGTAGGTCGGAAGTGGAGGTGGGGCTTGAGGTGGGTCGAAGAGATCGGTGAGAGGAAGAACTGGTTAGGGAGGCGGGGATGAGCTGGGCTGGTTTTGGGATGCAGTGGGGGGAGGGGAGATTTTGATTTCACAAGCTCCAAAGCTGCTTAAACCATGACATAGTAGGTGAGAAGGAAGTGAAACCAGTGGAGTTAGCATGGGTGTACTGGAGGTGATTGTAACTTGTTGAAGATTGGAAATTGAACAAGCAGTCTGATGACATGATGTTGTGTACTTTGCCTTTCCTGTGTGACATTGTGACCCTTAATGGCAGTAAGTCTGTTTTGATTTTGCAAGCTGCACACACACAGATCAGTTAATGGTTGCACTGTCAGCTTCATAACTTTTATAACATGTTTTAATGGACTAATGCAAGGAATTAATCAATTCCTGATAAGTGAGTGATTATTAGAACATTGTCATTAACAGTGGTGAACAGCAGTGAAAACTGCCTCACTGATGTGATCTAATGTGCTTGAACTGTCAGCAACCAATTAAATCCACTGGGAGAACACATGGTTGATGGTCATAAATTGTGCTAAAATGTACTAATCAACCCTCACTTTCTGTTGAAGGATGTTGAAAACAAAGCTTCTTCACAATCAGACAAATCCCTATAATGAGGAAAATGATCAGGTCAGCATTGGGTTGAAAGGAAGAAAGGGAAGGTCAGTTGCATATTGTCAGAATGTGCAGAAAACTTCTTAATTTCCATTGGGTTAGAGCAAACCTTCTAACGGAATTGAAAATGCCTAAAAAGCATTAACAGGTGTGATTTCAGATACATCCAATGCAGAAAAGAAAGCGATTCACATTTGCTCGGTAATTGAGAATGAAGCTCCGCAGAGACTTAATGCATCAGGGTTAACAGCCAACAGCTTAAAGATTCCCAAATATATGGACTGCATTAGAGGATCAATTTAAAGTCAGATTAGTTTCCACATTCATTGACTCAAATTCATGTCAGTTCGATTGAAGGCTTAAGAATCACTAGGCTGCTTCATGAGCAGATACAATGGAAAGAGCCCATTACATAATTTTTAAGATAGAGAGCTAGCAAACAGATTTTTGAAATGGTGATCAGATCCGCTCCATGGGATGCTTTCCGTAAAGATTTACCAGCCAAACCAAAAACATGTAGTTTGAAGAGCTGCCAAAGGATGGATGCAAATATGAAGCAATCCTTTGCAGCTCAGCGAAGCTTACAGGTCCTAAGGGCAAACCCAGTGGATGACATGATCAGTAGCAAAGCCAAACATAGTAAGATATGACCTTCTGCATTGACTGTGGAAATGCCCAACTTTCAATAAGTTTTGCCAAGCAGGTGGCAGAAATGAGGATTGGCAGAGATCGTGCACTCAAGAAAAGGCTGGTGGAGCTGTAAAGAGCTGTGCACTGACTCAAACAGACTGTGTATAAGGAGCATCTTCAAAGTTTCATACAAAGAACTGGTATCACGCCGGGAGTGTTTACGTAAAATAGTCACTAAGCCAGAATTTGACAAAGTCCTCGCTGCTTGCAGGAGGTGTTTCAGAAAAATCTGACATGTGGTGACAGAACAAAATCTGGAGGTTTATTTCATGTAAAAATTAATTAATAAGTTTTCGCCGACGCACTGGAATAAAGACATCAGTGCAAATCAGCTGAGCAAGTACTGAAAGATATTCCCTAATAAGAGAGGCATATATGTCCGACACAATTTATTTCAGGGTAGCACCGTCTCTCTGACAGAGCGTTGTGAGCACATTTCATACTGCCATTCATCAATGTTATCACACCGTCCGAAGTATTCAGAAAAATTCGAATGGGCCCTCCAAAATCTATTTGTTTCTTATTGGCTAAGATTGACACAGCAACATGTGCTGAATGCTATCCCTTCTAATATGGAGCAGTATGTGCCTGCTGATAGGGGAAGCCGTGATGAAACTTTGCAACAAACACTGGCTCACCAGTCCCATATAAATACAATTAATCTGCCTCGACATTGCAGATACCCTACATCTTAGAAAATGTTGGATTAGCAAGATCAGGTCTACCAGAATGCCTTGCCCTCTCGTGTTTCACAATTCACACATTCACTCAGAGATCAGAGACATAACAGAAACAACAGCAGACTATACCGAAAACACTTTCAGAATTGAATATGGAAGAACTGAACTCTTAATTTATTTTGAAATCAGTGAATCTAAAATCTCAGCCCTGTGTTGTGGAGAGAAAAATGAAATTACAAGAGAAAAAGACTGAATGACTAGTGCAGGATTAGTCAATCATGTGAATGCCAAAGATGCTTGAGGAGCTGGAAGAGAACAACAGACTTAGAATGATCCATTAACATCAGTTACCAAATAACAAGAACCAAGAAAAGACACATCCTACAAGAAAAGCTAGCCAAACTAATCAATCAAAATGACAATCAAAATTCAGACACTTGGATTAAAAGCCTTTCAGACAGGAAACTAACAGACACCGAGAAAGCTGTTCTAATATGTGGTATCAACTACAACCACAGAGATGCTAACAGAACGGAGTTCCTAGCCACACTAGAAGCCACACTGAAGACCAACAGTGTCAATGAGGAAACACAACAAGCCATAAGACAGGCTGTGGTCCCAACACTGACAGAATGAGCAAACTTAACACTCTCAACGCATCAGAAAGGAAGGCCCGAGAAGGACTGAAAAAATGCAAAAACATCATAATCCAACAGTGAACAAAGGATACATGGCAGTAATACTAAACAAGCAGAAGTACCTCACTAAAGCGCAGACACAAACACACACCGGCAAGCGCAAATAGACCTGACACTGCAACTGGGTAATAAAATAATCAATGCACTAAAGAGACTCAAACAGACCAGAC
This sequence comes from Stegostoma tigrinum, assembly GCF_030684315.1. NCBI lineage: Eukaryota > Metazoa > Chordata > Chondrichthyes > Orectolobiformes > Stegostomatidae > Stegostoma > Stegostoma tigrinum. Next base: position 11,562,034 of record NC_081390.1, read on the forward strand.
AAATCAACAAAGCCGACTACCTATAAATGAAACCAGAAGGGACAAACACCTCCTGATTCTACGGCCTCCTAAAGGTGCTCAAACCAGAAGCACCCCTCAGACCCATTGTCTCCCTCCCAACCACATCTTCACACAGGTCAGCCAAGGAGTTGCAATGAAGACAAAGGCAACTTGTCGGCAAGCCACCCTACTCAATCCACTCAGCCCAGAAGTTCCTCAAATCCCTCAAAGACATAAGAATAGACGATGGCGAGACTATAGTGTCATTTGATGTTACCGCCCCTTTCCAATCAATTGGCATACCAGTGGCAAGGGAAACACGAGCAGACGAGACTGAGTGACGCCATCTCCACAGACAACGTGCTGAAGTTACTGGGCCTATGCCTCATGACCCATTTTACCTTTAATGGCCGAATCCATGAACAGATCAACGGGACACCCATGGAGTCACCTATCTCCAGACTAATAGCAGAAGCAATGATGCAGAGACTTGAAAGCATGACCCTTCCGCAGACCCAGCCTAAACAATGGCTCTGATACATGGACGACACTTTCATCGTCATCTAAAAGACTAAACCAGAAGAGATGCACCAACTAATAAACAACACTCTCAGCGGCAACAAATTCACCATGGAAGAAGAAAAGAACAAACAGCCCCCATTCCTGGACATCATGGTAGAATGCATAACCAATGGTGAATTCCTCACGAAGGTACACAGAAAGGCCACACACACGGATCAAGTCCTGAATTTCAACAGTAACCACCCCAAAATTCTCAAATGGAGTTGCATGAAAATGATTGACAACACACTACAGCAACCCAGAACTATGCCAAAGCGAAGATGAATACCTCCACCAAGCACTCAATGGATACCCAAGCATGTGGGTCCAATGATGCTTATCACACAAATAACAACAGGAAGATACAGTACTCCCTGACAGATTTGTCACGTTACCATACATCAAGAACATATCCGAATTGACCACAAGACTCCTACGACCATTGGGCAGCAGAGTGGCACACAAACCTACATCAACTCTATGCCAACAGCTAACTCGAACCAAAGACCCCATACCCACTATGGACAGAACCAACGCAATATACAAGGTTCCATGCAAGGATAGTGACAAACATTACACTGGGCTGACAGGAAGGAAACTAGCTACAAGAATACATGAACACCAGCTAGCAACAAAAAGACACGACCAATACTCACTCGTCTCCATACACACAGATAAGGAGAACCACCAGTTTGAGTGGGACAACATCAGGACCCTAGAACAGGCCAAACAGAGACAAGCACAGGAACTTCAGGAGGCCTGGTTCTCTACCAAGAAGGTCATCAATGAACACATAGAATTAGACCCCATATGCTCACCACTGAGAAGAAAAAACAGAAATGACGTAATCAACTCCAACAGATCCCAGCACTTAAATGCCAGGTGAGAAAACACAACAGCGCTTCATCAGAGGCTGCACTGATGATGATACCCAGCAGGGTAATAAAATGTCTGCGGACCAACGAACGAGCTCGGCAAGACAACCAACCACAACATCCACAACCCGAGCTACAAATCTACTCAAGAACCTGAGATGGAATATAGTGCAGGAAGATGTGAAGTTACACACTTTGGCAGAACGAATAGAGGAGCTGAATATTATTTAAGTCTAGAAACACTGAAGAAAGCTACAGGACAGATGGATTTGGGAGTTCTTGTGCATGAATCACAAGAAGCTAGCATACTGTGAAAACGTTGGGACCCCTTACCTAAAGCAAGATAAAGCAGCATTGGAGGCAGAGAGAGAAAGGCTAATACCAGACATGGACGGGTGGTCATATATGGCATGGTTAAGTAGGTTTGGCCTTTATACGCTGGAACATCGAAGAATGAGAAACGAGCTTATTGAAACATACAAGATTCTTATCGGGTTTTACAGGGGGGTTGAGATGCAAAGAGGCTGTTTCCTCTTCTGGGAGAATCTAGAACTGGAAGGCTTAATCTTGGAATAAGGGGTCGCCCATTTAAAACAGAGATGAGATATTTCTTCTCGGATGGCTATGAATCTGTTGTATTACTCACTCCAGAGGGCTATCGGGGAAGGGCTACTAAGTAAAATCAAGGCTGAGGTAGACAGATTTTTAATCGGTAATGGAATCAAAGGTTATGGAGAAAAGGCAGAAAGTGGAGTTGAGAATTATCAGAACATTGGAAGTGGAGTTGACTCTATAAGCTGAATGACCGACTCTACTCCTATGTCTTTTGGTCTCAGAAACACCGATTTCATTAGCGGCTTTAATTATGGACACTCCAAGGTTCTGGCAAGTAGAGATATCAAGAGAGTTTCAAACCTGGAATTGCAGAATGGATAGGTATAGATTTAGAAAATTCCATAATAGTGAAAAAAGGAGAGTAAGCTGGAAAAGAACCAGTGGTTTGCAAGGTCAAGAAAGAAGACGGTAGGTTTTAAGAAAGCATCAGACGATGCTGGTTTAGAACAGATGAAGAACATTTATTCTAGTTAGAGTGGGAACCAGGAAGACGTTGTAAGAAAGGTCAGTAGTGTAAGGAGCAAGAAGAGGGATTCAGCAGTGCAATATGTTCAGAGAGAAGATGGGAAATGTGAGAAAGAAATGAGATTTTAGGGCGAGGCCAGTGAAGAACCTGAGGAAAGTTTGCATTACGAGGAAGGGAAAACAGTCAAGTCAACTAAATGGATGATCTAAGTCATAGTGACAAAGAAGTTCATGAGCTTCTTGCACTTGCTGAAGAGGAGGGTGAAAAGGGTATGGGACATGGAGCTTGAGGGGACAAGTTAATGTTTGCAAAGAAACCCAGGGTTTTCTTCTCATTTGATATTTCTTCAATTAGTCTAGCTGGATCTGGTGATCATTGGCTCTCTTGAAATGAATGAACATGTTGAGGCCTTATTGACCAGGATGGAAGCTTTCACCCAGAGTGGGATTAAGATTGGCTTAAGAAAGGCACAAGTATTGAGACATGGTTTCTCCTAAACTGTAGTATGAGATTTCAGAGAGACTGAGGTAATGACTAAGACCCAGAAACCGGTCTCTTGGGGAATGCCTCAACCAGCCAATGTGAGGGATGTATGGAAGGTATTGAGACTAGTTAGCTCATGAAGTGATGTTATTGAGGGGTAAACAGAAATGGTAGGTCTCCTGCAATCGTAAAATGAAGGTGACACGCTAGAGAAGAAGTGATACGTTGTAATAAGGAACAGGAAGAAGCTTAGAGTTAAATAAAGATACCGCCCCTTGAAAGTATCTGGAGAGGGACTCCCACAGCATGGGAAAGCCTTGCACATGTATGTCCATGACAGAGAAAGTCTCTATGGAGCTAACAGGCTTTGGAGCATGAAGACCAGATGTGGCCAGTGATATACTTCTCAAGCACACCTTTAGTGGGAACCTTGGCATGCTCAATGAGCCAGGACTGCAGATCTTGAATGTGATCCATTCGTTGTGGAATTGCTTTGCCTAGTCTGTCACTTGCTGCTTCTGCTACTTGGCACACAACTAGTCCTGTGTTTTTACTTCATTTTTAGTTATGCCTGGTGCTGCCCCCGGCATGCCTTCCCGCCTTGTTTGTTGAACCAGAGTTGATGTGCTGACTTGATAGTAAAAGTAGTGAGATATATGCTGGACTATGCTGTACTGGGTACAACCTGCACTGATGCCTACATTGATGCCCTGTCTTGAATTGCTAGACCTGTTAAATATCTATCCCATTTAGCAAGGTGTTGGTACCACACCATAAAATGGAGTGTATTCTCACAGTGAGGGTGGGATTGCTCTCCACAAGGACTGTGGTGATGATCACTATTACCAGTCCTGTCATGGACACATGTATCTGTTGCTGGCAAATTGGTGAAGACAAGGTCTTGAATGTTTATTTCCTCTTCCTGGTCCTCTTCACCATCCGTCACGGATTCAGTCGAGCACCATTATCTTTTAGGCCTCAGCTGGTTCAGTTTGTGATAATGGAGCGCGACTGATTCATTAGCCAAGGGGAGAGTGGGTGTGGGGGGTGATGGAGGATAGGGAGGTTGGTGGGGGCGGGGGGGGTGGGGGAGCGGTGGTGTGGAATGGTACAGAGTTAATATAACCAGGATGAGGTTTCCTTGTCCATGTTTGAATCGATGACTTTGTGGAGGCCAGAGTCAATTTGGAAGGACTCCCAGAATAACTCACTCTCAACTGTAAATGACAGTTCTGCCTCTCTGCTGGGTCTGTCCTGCCAGTGGGACATGGGTGTTGATGGTGATCTCTGGGACATTGCAAAGTTAGATACTTTGAGTATGACTATGTCAGGCTGTTGCTCCATTAGGTTGTAAGTCAGTTCTCCCAGTTTTGGGCTGCCGATCGGGGTTTAAAAGTAGAGCCAATGGCGTGAATGTCACTAAAACCCAGCAGCAAGGAGTACTTCTGTCTCTCCTGCTACATGATTTGGATGGGTAGGATGCTACAGTGGCCACTTGTATAATTGGTGAGCTGAAGAGTGGGCATGTGGAGGGGAAAAATCAGCAAGATGCTCACGATGCATCTTTCGCGAAAATTCAGTCCCAATTATGCTTTGAGACAATAATGTGTCAAAATTTGATTTCTTTAATTTATTCATGGGCTGTGCACATCACTAGCTGTGACAGCACTAATTGCCCGTTCCTAGTTGCCCTTAAGAAGTAATTGGTGAGCTGCCTTCTTGAATTGCTGCAGTCCTTTTGTTGCAGAGAGACCCACAATATAGTTGGGGAGGGAGTTGCGGTATAATATCCATCAGTCAAATTAGGTGGTTTTGGATTTTTTAGCAAGTGAGTGGTTTTCAAAATGACCCATTCACTGTTTCTCATCTTCTTGGAGGTTTCCACATTCATTCACAAAACTAGCTGTTCTCTTGAAAAGCTGCTGGTTTATATTTAAGACAATACTTCAGTTGGAGTTCATTAGCCAATATTGCTCTGCAATTTTTGGGAAGTAAAACTGGATTGCACAAGGCGATTAATATTTCAGACATATTTGTGTGTAGCAGTTTCATTCTGGGTCAGAGCATGAGAAAAGAAAGTGGAAGTGATTTAAGATGTTTCATCATGCATGTGGGATAAAAATGGCAAAAAACAGCTTTCCAGCTTATCAATATATTTCTTCTTTTGAGTTTTGTGTTATTTTCTTCCAGTGTGTTACCTGTGTTTAGTCATTGCTTTCCATGAGATCAGACCACTTCCAAGAATAAATGATCTTTCTGAAATCATATGTGTATTTATAATGGCAGTGTAAGAATAGCTTATTGCCAAGGGAGTCATGATGTTTGAAATACTTTAATCAACCTATTCAAAGATGTTCTTTCTGGAACGGGTGGGTCTTGAACCATGGTCTTCTGGCTTAAAGACAGGTGCACTCCCACTGCACCACAAGAGCTATCATTACAATGTTTAAGTTGTTGGAAAACTGAAATATCAGAATTGTAAGGAATATCATAAAAACAAGATACTGGCCTGCTTTGTTTGTGATAAAGGCTATGCGGTAATTTGATTCAGACTGAGTACACAAACCACTTGATTTCTCAATTGAGAGAGAGACCAAATATCATCTCGCAAATGATCCACAACCTCATCACTTCAGGTGACCTCCCATCCACAGCCTCCAACCTCATCGTTCCCCAACCCCGCACCGCCCGCTTCTATCTCCTTCCCAAAATCCACAAACCTGCCTGGCCTGGTCAACCCATTGTCTCTGCCTGCTCCTGCCCCACCGAACCCATCTCTACCTATCTCGACTCCATTTTCTCCCCCTTGGCCCAGGAACTCCCTACCTACGTCTGTGACGACACCCATGGCCTCCACCTTCTCCAGAACTTCCAAATCTCCAGTCCTGAACACCTCACCTTTACCATGGATGTCCAGTCGCTGTACATCTGCATTCCCCATACAGATGGCCTAAAAGCCCTCCACTTCTTCCTGTCCCACAGTCCCGATCAGTCCCCCTCCACCGACACTCTCATCCGCTTAGCCAAACTCATCCTCACCCTCAACAACTTCTCTTTCAATTCCTCCCGCTTACTACAGACAGAGGGGGTGGCCATGGGTACCCACATGGCCCCAAGCTATGCCTGCCTCTTTGTAGATAACATGGAACAATCCCTCTTCCATACCTACACTGGCGCTAAATCCCACATCTTCCTCCATTACATTGATGACTATTTCGGTGGCGCTTTGTGCTCCCATGAGGAGCTCCAACAGTTCATGCACTTCACCAACACCTTCCACTCCAAACTTAAGTTCACCTGGACCATCTCTGATGTCTCTCTCTCCTTCCTAGACCTCTCTGCCTCCATCTCCAGCAACCACCTAGAAACCGATATCCATTTCAAGCCCACCGACTCCCACAGCTACCTAGAATACACCTCCTCCCACCCATCTTCCTGCAAAAATGCCATCCCCAATCCCCAATTCCTTCACCTCCGCCGCGTCTGCTCCCAGGATGAGGCATTCCACTCCCGTACATCTCAGATATCCGAGTTTTTCAAGGACAGCAACTTACCCCCTCAGTAGTCGAGAACGCCCTCGAACGTGTCTCCTACATTTCCCGCAACTCATCCCTCACACCCCTCCCAATAACAACCAAAAGAGAATCCCCCTTGTCCTCACGTACTACCCCACCAACCTCCGGATCTAACGCATCATCCTCCAACACTTGCGCCATCTGCAATCCGACCCCACCACCAAAGACATTTTTCCTCCCCACTCTTGTCTGCTTTTCGGAGAGACCACTCTCTCTGTGACTCCCTTGACCTCTCCACACTCCCCTCCAGCCCCACCGTACCTGGCACATTTCCCTGCAACCAGAGCAACTGCTACACTTGCCCCTACACCTCCCCCCTCACCCCCATCCCAGGCCTCAAGAAGACTTTCCACATCAAGCAGATGTTCACCTGCACATCTGCTAATGTGATAAAATGTATCTGCTGTTCCCGTTGTGGCCTACATTGGGGAAACCAAGCGGAGGCTTGGGGACCGCTTTGCAGAACACCTACACTTGGTTCGCACTAAACAACTCCACCTCCCAGTCGCAAGCCATTTCAACTCCCCCTCCCATTCCTCATACAACATGTCCATCCTGGGCCTCTAGCAGTGCCACAATGATGCTACCCAAAGGTTGCAGGAACAGCAACTCATATTCCGCTTGGGAACCCTGCAGCCCAATGGTATCAATATGGACTTCACAAGCTTCAAAATCTCCCCTCTCCCCACCGGATCCCAAAAGGAGCCCAGCTCATCCCTTCCCCCCTAACCTGTCCTTCATCCCACCTATCCCCTCCTCCCACCCAAGCCCCACCCCCCATCTCCTTCCTACTAATCTCATCCTGCCCCCTTGACCTATCTGTCCTCCCTGGACTGGCCTATCTCCTCTCTACCTCCCCACTTACACCCACCTTTACTGGCTCCATCCCTGCCTCTTTGACCTGTCTCCTCTCCACCTGTCTTCTTCTCTATCCATCTTCTATCCACCTCCCCCCTCTCTCCCTATTTATTTCAGAACACCCTTCCCCTCCCCCATTTTTGCAGAAGGGTCTGGGTCCGAAACGTCAGCTTTCTGCTCCTCTGATGCTGCTTGGCCTGCTGCTTTCATCCAGGTCTTAATATCTCTAATTTCTCGATTGAGTTGACTCATCTCAAAAGGAACCCAAACTGCTCTGTGTCCATGTAGTATGCAAGAGAAAAAAAATTGTCAATGCTGCTGTCACTAGTTATTGAGAGAGTCTTGTTAAAAGTATATGTGTGAGTTGAAATGTCTACAAAAAATGTCTGCGTGGCAAGAATTAATCATGAATCCATAATATTTCATGGTTTTGTTTATTTTCTTTCCCTCTCAGAGTCCTGCTGGTAACACACAATTCAGGGAGGCACCAAGCTACTCAATTCAAATATAAGCACCACAGAGGTTTTAGTTGAATTTCATCCATTGGTCTCTCGGTTTGAATTTAAAGTTACTTAATCAAATGTCTTCTGCTTGTCTAGTATTGGAAGTTTATTTCAGTTTGTCTTCTAATTGCATATTGAATGCAAAATCATCAAAGAGCCATAGGTAAGCCTAAAAGAGAGACAGTGTAAATTTAGCAGTGAATCCTGACATAAACTGACATTCAAAAATTGTGTATTGGATCCATTATCTGTATTTGCATTTCGTGGAACATGCAGAGCTGTTTTGTTTTATTTTCTTCAGAGGAGAGTCAGTAATTACTGGAAATCTACAGTCTGTCCATTTTCAATTTAAGACTATTTTCTGGCAGTTTGCAGTGTAAGTTACTGTCCAACCTCTGTAGTGTTTTAACAAAGCTATTTTACAGCTAGTGGAAGATAATATGATTGAATTAGTAAGTAAGGATAGTGGGACCAGGTTCTTCTGTGTCGACCCTTGTAAATCAATTAGATATTTGCACAGTAACGTTGTATGCAGTTTGTGGCAAATGAGGCTCAGCATTGACATTACCTCAAATACTGAACCTGATAAAGCTATTGAGTGATACCTGACCCATTATGGTTGGTTATGATGGGTTTCCATAAAATTGACCCCTTGAAGCAGGGGGAAAGTTCTATTGAAGCAGTTTAAATAAACAAGGTGATTTTTACTTTGCTTTTCTTTTCAGACATAATGATCTGTTCCCGCTTGGTCATGGTAATTCATTCACTTGGTAGCCTTGAGGAGACAAACATTCTTTCAGTTTAAGAAGGTGATCGCTTAAGTGAGTTACCTTTCTTTCTGCTTCAGGTGAAAGCAGTAATTACAGTTTTAACACAATCTTACAGATGAAACATAGGCACAGAAGTGACATGGATTACAAATTTGAATTTTCTACAAAACAAATTTGAGCTGGTTGTTTTTGGCTTGGAAAGTGAAGCAGAGTATTAACATTGCAAGAATGCACGGCTGTACTCAGATAATATCAAATTAGATGCTGTGATTAAAATTTCCTTTGCCTAATCTTACCAAATCAGTTGCCCAGAATTTTCACAAATATATTTAAAACCTTGAATGCAACACTGATGTCAGACCTTCAACATCTTGAAATGATAACAAAATTTATTTCTGAAATGTGATTGGCAAATCACATGCATTAGTGTTATTCACAAATGGAAAGCAGACAGTGAAATTGAAAGTGATTTTAATTTTTTTCTTTAAGTATTTCCTATGAGGAACTATGTGAGGAACAGCAAAGTGCTTGGTTAGAAGAATGAAGCCGAAAAACCTCTGTTCACAGAGATCTCATCATTCGATGGGTAGTGCCCACTGACTCTGAGCCTTGAAGCAAGTCCCACTCCAGGGACTCATTGATACAAGTTGACAATGTGCCTACTATTCCTTATTGCTGTGTGCACTGGCATCTGTATCTTCTTGGCATTTGAGTGTTTTTGAGGCTTACGTACTCCAGTGTGTGCGAGGATAAGCCACTTTCTGGTGTAATGTGCAGAGTCTTATATGATTAACGAGACACAGTTTGCTGCATGAATGCAACTATTTACAGATTATAAGAACAGGCTTTACATTATTGCAAAGACTGTTGGGACAACCAAGTCTGAGGTCTGTTTATTGGCATCCTACTTGGCTGTCCTTTCCAGTCCGCATGTCATTGTCACAGGGAGTGATGTTTATTGCAGCAATTCCAACCCTTTCTGAGACATGTACTGCACTTTTAGCACTTTGCCACTATTTCCCAAAGGGGTAAAGGCGCAAAAATTAAAAAAAAAGCTGTTTACATAAAAATATGTCAGCTTTCCAGTATCTCATAGCAATATAGCTTCATCCCATTATTGCACAGGAAGCCTGCTTTTCTCGACTCTTGCAGAAGCTGGCACTTGAACTGTCCCGTGTGCACAATATGAATACCACTTTCAAAAGATATCAACAAGAATGTCTCTACATTCCAACAACTTTAGTGAGACTATGACCATACAAGCAGGGTATAGAACATTGAAAACACACTTAAAGGGAAGTTAGTTCAACATGAGAGGAAAAAAACTGAACAGTTAAGTTGATAGGGGGAGAATGAACTAGAGCGCAAGGAGACACGTGGAGAACACAGAGAAAAAACCTGAAATTGTTGGAGAAACTCAGCAAGCCTGGAAGCATCGATGTAGAAAAAGTATCAAGTCCAGTTGGGCAGACAAAAAGATGAATGATAGTATGCCAGGGAGGAGAAAAAAATAGCTAGTAATGGGAATGTGAAAATGGGTTGGCTGTGCTGAAAGCAGCCCATATCACGACAGGGTGTGGGTTGTGGGGGATGTGGTGCGGTGAGGACGCAGATGAAGATGTTCAGGTTCTAACATTACTGAACTTAATATTGGGTCCTGATGGCTGCAGGGTCCCCAAGTGGAAAATGAGATACTGTTCTTCCAGCTTGAGTTGAGCCTCACCAGCACATTGCAGCAAGCCAGAGATGGAGATATTGGTCCGGGAACACAGTGGTGTGTTGAAATGGTGGGCAACCCATTGATGTTACTTAAGTCAAAATTCTACAATGAGTAGGTATCTCCAGCTTCTTGCCATGGTGTTTACCGTTGGTGCTCCAGTGTGATTTGAGAGCTCCCAAACCTGTTTCTCTGAGAAAGCTGTGGGTGTGAATTGGTTGGCAATTACTAGCCCAGCTTAACCTCTTGAAATGGAGGTTGCTATTAACCCCTTGCGGCAATGCTCCAAGGAATAGATACCGCAGTTTGAACACTCATGGAGCTGCATGAGCAACTTTGACTCTTCTTCTTTTCAGTCACACGTGCAAAACATGATGGAGGCTGGCTGGAAGAGCCCTAAGACGTTCAACCCGTAGACAGCGGTGTCCTTGTCCATTCCTGCCCACACTGATTGTACTGAGTTACTTTAGGCTCTCCATGCCTGTCCCAAGTGTAGAAAAGCAGCCAGTTACCCCTTATACACACCAAAGTGATGGGCTCCTTCACCTGACATCTGCAACGCACTGTTCTGACACATTTCCCAGTTCCTGCATGCATACTTGGTGCTTTTTAAAAGCAGATTCAATGCAATCTGAACTTTTCAGCCAATGTTTTCTGACCCTATGGTCAACATTTTCCCATGTGATCTTTAACAGAGAGACAGTGACCTGGTGTTTTTGCATCTCATCCAGTGAGAATCCTCTGTCGGAGGGGTTGGAGCTGATTACTGAAGAATGTGACCATTTCATTCTCAGGGGAATCAGATAAAATTTCACTGCTGTTTTCTGACTGATAATGTTGGAAAGGCAAAATGTGTTGGAAATGATACCAAAGTGTTCTTTCTCTTCCAAACTACTCATTTTTTCTATTTGCTATGATTGTTTACTCTTGACAGGAGTGCAAATTCCAAAGTTAAATCTTTTGCCTTTACAGTCTCGACGCTGCTGATTTTTAGTGTCTCTGAATTCTTTACTTTTTGCCTTTTATTCATTCAAGGGATGAGTGAGTCACTGACTAGGTAGCATTTACTGCCCATCCCTAACTGCCCTGAGGGCAGTTAAGAGCCGACCACATTACTGTGGGTCTGAAGTCACATAGGCCAAACCAGGTGAAGATGGCAGTTTCCTTCCCTAAAGGGCAGTAGTGAACCAGATGGGTTTTTCCTGACAACTGACAATGGATTCATGGCCATCATTAGACTCTAATTCTGGGTATTTATTGAATTCAGGATTTGAACCCAGGTTTCCAGAACATTATCTGGGTCTCTGGGTTAACAAGTCTAGTGAACAGTTCCACTTGTGTTTACACTGTTGGGTTATGCTGTTTGCCACTTTTTTAACCTTATGCTAACATCTTCAGTTCCAGTTGTAATTTAAACAAGTCAGAGATCAGACTGGTTAAACACTGATATTTGTGCAGAATTTTGGTGGCAATTAGAAATTAGACAGGGCAACAAACTTTGTGATTTAGTTCTCAGTATCTCCGCTCATGCCCGGATTTTTATTAAATGTGCAAACTCCTGTAGACCTGGGAATACTGAGAATTTAATTATATATTAAGTAACCTGGCCCTGTTATGATTAACTAGACACAATTATAAAAATTCAAACTGTAATTTGAGCTTCAATACCATTCCAACGAGGTAATCCCCAGGTCTTCCTTGAATAGCTCACTGTCATGATTTGGATAAGATGCACTTTCATTGATATGGCCTCAACATTTTGGATCTACCTTGCCAATGACAACGTTTTCACCACAGGAACCAGAATTGTTCAAAAATAAGGCCTCTTTCCAATTTGGGGATAGTAAGAACTGTCGATGCAGCAGTCAGAGACAACACACTGTGGAGCTGGAGGAGCACAGCAGGCCAGGCTGCATCAGAGGAGCAGGAAAGTTGATATTTCAGGTCAGGACCCTTCTTCAAGAATAGGGTCCTTCTGAAGGAGGGTCCTGACCTGAAAGATCAGCTTTCCTGCTCCACTGATGCAGCCTGGCCTGCTGTGCTCCTCCAGCTCCACATTGTGTTGTCTCTATTGCCAGTATTTTGAGTCAGATAGAAATAGACACTTAAGCTTCACCAGTGTCACTTGGATCATAAGAACAAATTTAAAATTTTAGGACAAAAGTAATTTTCTGAATACAGGTTAATTTATGTCATTTTTGCAAATGCTGAAACTCTGATTACCAGTGTAACTACACGTTTGCAAAATGCTTGCAAGGACTGAAACAGGACATACTGGTTCCCCACCTCTCTGCTGTATTGGAAAATTGGTCTGTCTTGGTTCCCGAATTACTTCTCGCTGTCTTTTGACTTTTTTTCTGCTGGCAAACATTGGCTGCTTTTCAATAATTGACGTCATATTCTTGCAACACCATTGTCAAAAGGTTCTTTTCAACCAGTTATCATTTTCTCTCCTTCACATAATTCTAATTTCTGCAAATCATCTGATAAGCACCAGTCCTCCTCTATGCATCACATTCCCAGCAAATACTATTAAATAAACAACTTAATGTGGAAGCAAGGTTATCTGCAGGTTTGAAGATGACATACTAACCATGGGATCTGTCAGTAGGGTGGGACTTTGATGCTTGTAAGGTCTTGTCATTAAATGTTCTTTTCTAACTGAATGTGTGGCATGAAATTACTGCAGAGAAGTCAGTTGAAAATGAAAATTAAAATTGCTTTTCAGTTTTAAAATTATGTTTTAATTTTGTTCCTTGCTAGGAATATGATTATTGTCAACATCTAGCTTTCCTGTAAAACTTGATCAATAACTTCTGATAAACACATCTTAAACCTACTTCTAGCAGGATGGGCATAGATCAGACACCAGCCTCTCACCTCTTGGCTGTTTGATTGTGCAATGCCTGCTTTGAGGGCACATGATATTGATGCTTTGTGTAATACAAGAATGAGTCCTGGAAAATGGAACAAAACCTCCTTACAAAAAATACGTGTTCATAAAATAGTGATAATTTATTTAAAACGTCAAAAGTACCAAAGTTTACAGGAACATTTCCTAATCTAAGCTTTCCTTATTATCTAGTGAATAATTTAGTGCCTTAGGCTGAGAACAATTGGATATTGTAAATTGGCTTCATATGGCACCTGATAAAAGGCAGGAAACTGAACAAGAGGCTGTAGTCTGAGGAAGAATGAGCTGACGGATGCTTTTAAATATGATTGTAGTGATTTTAAAGGGGTCAGCCAAGTGGGCCTTATAGCATATGAGTTCACTCAATTGGGGCTGTTGACATCGTCCAGTCAGGGCACCCTGGCTGGCAGATATAAACAGGAGTGTCAGAGGCTCTGGTAACACTGGTAAAGCCGGACCGGTGTCAAGTAATACACACATGTAAATAAACGGTGACTTGGTGACAGGATACTGGCCTGTATGGAATTAGGGATTTTAAAGTGAAGGTGTTTAGGGGACTGATGCCAATGTCAGTCATCAAGGGTAGCAAGGCTTGGAGTGGACAGGATAAGGGCAGCAATGAATGAGCAGAGGCAGTTTTCAGGTATTGCAGGCATTGCATTATGAAATTCGCTGAGTGAACTGTAACACCATAACATTGGAAGAAGGCTGTAGACAGTAATGTCATTGGGTGAATGATGTTGAGTTACCTAGAGAAAGGAAAGCTAAGAGAGATAGTATAACCCACACACAACATTGTAAACAACATCAACATCGCTGACCTGCAATGCAAGAAAACTGCAAATTAACTGTTAGGTATGTTTCATACAATAGCGGACTGTACCAAGTCTACTCTGTCTCCTAAAGTGAACTGTTCACTGATACACAGGTTTTAGGTTTGCGAGGTTGACATTGTATCACTCTGGAAATTCATAACTGAGGCTGATTAGTATCTTGAGCAAAAAAAAATGAGCATTCTTTTCTGTATGAGGGAACTGAACATTGCGACAACTGAACAGATGTTATATTGGCTAGTGCAGGACCAGATCAACCAACTGCATTTTAATGATGCACCCTACATAAAAGCAAATTTAATTGATGGGACAAAGAAATATGTATCATGTTCGGCTTTATTAACACAATATTTTGCATATCCTGAACTGGGACTGTTTTCCTGTAGATTGTCAATGAGATGAACTCCTTACGTCACCCAGGGCCATCTGGATAACTACTGAATAGCTGATAGTGGCGGAAGTATCTCAAGACACTTAACTATCTCATTCTTTACTGGGAAACTCATTTGTCAAGACTAGTTGCTCACATGCCATCATGAACAGGATACTGTATAAAAGAGAACTCTCTAAAACTTAAAAAATCATTTTTAAGTTCTCTTTCTCTATCAATTATGTCTTGATTAAAATCAGATGGCTAATTATTCAGTTTTACATTGAAATAAGTAATGTAGATTTTGTGCTCTTAAGATGCTGCTTGGCCTGCTTGTTCATCCAGCATGACACTTTGTTATCTATGTAGATTTACTTCCCTTGTTCAGCCCTTAAGATTCATTCCAGACTTGAAATGTTAACTCTGATTCTGTCTCCACAGACATTGGCAACCCTACTGAGTTTCTCCAGCATTCTCCATATTTGTCGATCTCTGAATCCTGATTTAACTTTTAAACTCGATTTGTGAGCCTATACACATTTCTTTTATGAAACTGATGGAGATCTTTAGTTCATTTTAAAATGGAATTTTCTATGTATTTTTACATTTGGCTTTATCTCTTATTTCTGCCAGTCAGTACTCAATGCGAACGAACCAAATGCTGAAACAAAAACAGGAAGTGCTCAAGAAACTCAGCAGCTCTGCTAGCATCTGTAGAGGGAGAAGCAGAATTAATATTTTGAAACCAGTGTGACTTCTTCAGAACTGACAGAACCGATAACAATAAAAACCCAAAGAGCTGTGGATACTGTAAATTAGGAACAAAACAAAGTTTTTAGAAAAGCTCAACAGGTCTGGCAGCATCTGTGAAGGAGAAAACAGAGATAACGTTTCGGGTCCGTTGGGAAAACAGCAGTTTATATGCAGAAAATGGGAACTGATAACAAGCACTGCCTGGCATCCTTACAGGGAATTACAGTCAGTTAGCAGAGCTTCTGTCTTAGTGACTCTATAAATAAATACCAATATGGTGAAATGTTGTGACTGCAGCACATTATATCCTGTTTGATCAAATTCCGCTATTCTGCAACTTTACTGTGTCTTTGCAAAGCCTTTCTGCTGTAGTACAGTATAACTTTCTATAAATTCTTGAGAACCTCAGCTCCAACCAAATCTTATCATGGGATACAGAAGCTCTTTCCAAAATTCAGACAGCTCATCATATTTTGGGGGGAATTTAGCAAAAAGCATCCTTAGCTTCCAGCACTCAACTATCCAGCTGTGCAGTATGTGTGAAATAGCTCAGCAAAATCAATGTCACCTCATTTGTAAGAGATCTTGAAAATGTATTTGTTTGTGACCATACATTTGTAAACCACTACACTGGGGTATATATTTAATGGAATCGGCAAGATTCCAGCCATTAGACTGAACTGTACAGAAATGCAAGGCACCAGCTGGCTGTTCACTTGAAGATGAAGCTTTGGGGAACATTAAAGGAGCAAAACAGGCTTGAAGATGTAGAAATCAATGGCTGAGATCCAGACTTTCCATTTTAGAAATGTGGATGTTACCATAGTCACCCGGGGTCTATTAATGTTTTCCACCTGCTATCCCTTGCCAGTAGCCCCATCCTCAAGCACATGTATTCACTAAGTGAGGAAGGGGTGGTTACCAAGAGAGAGAAATGTGTGACACGGTGGCTCAGTGGTTAGCACTGACACCTGACAGTGCCTGGGTTTGATTCCAGCCTCAGGTAACTGCCTGTATGGAGTTCTGTATGTTTCTGTTTGGGTTTCCTCCGGGTGCTTCAGGTCCTTCCCATGCTGCAATGATGTGCAGGTTATGTGGGTTGGCCATGTTAAATTGTCAATAGTGTCCAGGGATGTGCAGGCCAGGTGGGTTACCCATGGTAAATGTTGGGTAAAGGGGATAGGGTGGGATGCTGTCCTGAGGGCCAGTGTGAACGTGATGGGCCAAATGGCCTCAATCTGCGCTGTACGGTCTCTATGTATCCAGCCCAGGCAAGGAAAGCAAGCTTGCCACCTGACTTTTGTCGTATTTCCTGTCAACAGCAGGGAGGATCACAACAATACCTATCCCAGTACCAAAGGTAGAATTTACCTGGGTGGAGTCAAACGGGAGTGAAGACTGTGTGTGCTTCAGACCCCTTAGAAAATCAAATTTGTTTCTCCATAAGTATTTTGTTCCACTTCCGCTTTTCTTTTTTGACAAATGCACAACAATGGTGTCCATCTAGTGTTTAAATTACAAACTGATATCCCACTGTACTTGCAATCTAGTTGTATCAGAGATACTAGGAAGTGCAGATGCTGGAGAATCTGTGATAACAAGGTGTGGAGCTGGGTGACACAGCATCAGCATCAGAGAAGCAGGAAAGCTGACGTTTCGGGCCTAGAATAAGGGTCTAGGCCCGAAATGTCGTCTTTCCTGCTCCTCTGATGCTTGGGCTGCTGTGTTCATCCAGCTCTACACCTTGTTATGAGAGATAATGGGAACTGCAGATGCTGGAGAATCCAAGATAGCAAAGTGTGGAGCTGGATGAACACAGCAGGCCCAGCAGCATCAGAGGAGCAGGAAGGCTGATGTTTCAGGCCGAGACGCAGCATCTATGCCCGAAACGTCAGCATTCCTGCTCCTGTGATGCTGCTTGGCCTGCTGTGTTCATCCAGCTCTACACCTTGTTACGTTGCAATCTAATTATTTACTTTCATATGCTGAGAGCTTATTTTGAGGTGTTTTTGAAGTTAGGGGTGACTTTTGTTGCTTTTCTAAATTGGTACATTGTGGATGATGGAAGATATTGAAGAGGAGCTCTACATCTGTTTGACAGATGCCAGTCAGGCAGTGAGGAAGGAAGAATGTACTTTGTCTATTTCATGACCTCTCAGAATCCCAAAGTACTTTTAACAGCAAATAAAATATTGTTGGCAAGGTCAGATTTACTCTATTATTTTGCAAAAATGTGATTATGATTCATAGTTTTTAAAAAAGCAAGTTTTTTTCTTTCTTCTTAGAGAGAGAACCGCTAACTGCTGCAAATTAGCAAACAATATTGGTTGTATTTTCCCAGTCCTTGAGTATTTTTGGCAGTGATGGGAATTATGGGGGAACAATGGTGCACATAGAAGAATGTGATTTCTGGTGCTCTTAGGAAAAAAAACGTCAAACGCTTTCCTCAAGGTTTTTAACAGCAAGATTAAAATCTAGCAGCGAGATGCCAATGTTCATACATATGGGGCAACATGGTAGCTCAGTGGTTAGCACTGCTGCTTCACAGCGCCAGGGACCTGGGTTTGATTCCACCCTCAGGCAATTGTCGTGTAAAGTTTGCACGTTCTCCCTGTGTCTGCATGGGTTTCCTCGGGTGCTCTGGTTGCCTCCCGCAGTCCAAAGATACGCAGGTCAGGTGGATTGGCCATGGGAAATTGCCCATTGTGTCCAGGGATGTGCAGGGGAGGTGGATTAGCTGTGGGAAATGCAGTGATTTGGTGGATGAATGTGATGCTGTTCAGAGGGTCCATGTTGTTCGATGGGCTGAGCGGCCTGCTTCCATATTGTAGGGATTCTATGATTTGCATCTCATTATCAGTGCTTCTTGTCTCGTGTATGTGTAGCTTGTGATTCTCCTGGGCTCTGGTGGGAAATTGGATGGCACCTACTCCATGCAGCTGTTCAAGAAGGTACTTCCTCAAGGTCAGTTAGGGACAGACAGTAAAGGTGGGCCCAGCCTGTGAGGCCCATAGCCCAAAATGACCTTTTGTTTAGCAGCTCCTGTAATAAGGGTGGGAGATGATGCAGGATCTGATGGAATGGGGTATTGTAGGAGGGGAGATCTTCACAAGCTGTCACCACACTTACTTCACTGGGGTAGGGTCAAAAGCTGAGAAAGAAAATGGAGACATTGACCATCTAATAACAGGTTGCATCAGAATGTGGGGAGCCTCAAAGCTGATGGCATGGACGAAACAGCTATATAAAATACAGATTCAAGAATAGCTTCGCCCCTGCTCTTTCTGGACTTTCGAATGGACCTCTCAAATGTTAAATTTAATGTTGATCTTACTCCTAGTGCACCTTCTCTGCAGCTGTAACATTGTGATCCTCACTCTGTTCTGTTACCCTTAGCGCACTTTATTACAGGCAGATGATACCATACAAATAATGAAATGACCACAAGGGCAACAATAAATCAAATCAAATCAAATCAGAAGGGTGGCTGAAACTCTGTCTGGAGTGTGACCCAAATAGTGTGGCTTATTTCACCCAATCACAGCTGTGCAATAAAGATGAAAAATGGCTGCCAGCATACCCTCAGTGGGTGGAGGCAGATTTTTCTCTGTCTGCAGGGGCAAGGTACACCTGTGGATGATGTAAGATGCTTCAGGATCCAATTGCATTAAGAACGCATCCATAGACTCGACGATGACACACAGCAGCCACGTAACTACTCATGCATGCAGCTTATGCATTGACGAACAAAGCATATTAAAAATCTTAACCACAAGCAATCAAACCCATGTCATAAATCATAAGTTAATCCTGGTAATCTCTGAGCGCAGTGATTTAAAAGTAACATTTGCAGCCACCAATTTTCAGACACATTCATGAGGTCTCATAGCAGCTGTTCTCTCAAAGACAGCTATCAGTAGACGAGAACATGGGCCCTTATATTCAAAGCTACACTTTGTGAGTGTCAGGGTTGGGAGGGTGCTGTAATGGTTGATTATTCTGAACACATATTTAATGTCCCATGTATTTTGCGCAACACAACTTGAGTTGTATACATCAACATTAGGTGTAATATATCAGCGTTCCATGAAAAGACATTATATGGCACTCCTTCTGGGAGGCTTTCCTGTCCACCTGTATCACAACATATGATAAAGACTCATTTTCTGTATGGTATGTGTGCTCAGGAATCAAATCACTCAGAAGCTGCTGATGTTCTCCACATGGGATCATTGCAGCCATCCCCTGGATCCATTAGTGGCCAGTGCTTTAATCACTAGCACAGCCATTCAAAGACAGCACCAAAGAATATAGGACATTCCCCTATGGAGGACTTCAGCCACAAACCTCCAGATGGAGTAGAGATTCCCCTCATGATGTAGAAAGGTTCCAGAGCCCCAGTATTTACCATGTTCACTGTCCCTAACTCCAGGTGACCAAAGCTCAGTGCCAGTCCAGACTGATGATGTTCTGGGACACTATAACAAAACTGTGTCATCTGCTGGAGCAGGATTCAAGTTCTGAAGGAATGGGTGGCCATGCCATTTCTTGTGGCTGTCAAGGTAACGAGTGCCTAACCTTTGATGCAGTTGGCTCGTTACAAGGATCCTCTGGAAACCAGTATACAATTTCCCAATCCTTGGCTACAAATGTTCCGTATTTTATCACTCACAGTACATCACTTCTTTTCCCTGTGACAAAGTCAGTCCTGTAGCCCAGGCAATGGGATTGTCCAACATCGCTGGCTTCCTCCAGGGCACTGTAAATGAAATGTCCAACTCAACTGCGGTCATCATGACCCATCTCAGAGCTATGTGTCAAGGGGAACCAGCTATTATTTCTATGTTTTTGATCATTCCCATGTTCATATCTCATTTCAAGGGCAAAATGCCATCCGTGGACAAATGCTCAAAGATGACATCCACCCTTGTCAATGAAAGCTGATGACTCATTTACCAAACGCAATGACTGAGGCCAAGTGCAGATACAATAGAACATAGAACATGTTCTATTACTTGGCCTCAGTCATTGCGTTTGGTAAATGAGTCACCAGCTTTCATTGCGGCCTGCTGTCCCACCTTGACCATCATGTAATAGACAGTAACACTGCTCCAGGTGAGATTTCAATGTGTGGATTGATCTGAAGGTGCCTGGTAGTATACACCAGGTAGAATGTGTTTCCTAATTCTGGCCTGCTGTGCTCTGCTGGAGCAGTCAAAGAGGGGATATTGTGGACACTGATGAGATTGGAGAGTGGCAGTAGCCTTCTGAGGAGGAAAATGAGGACACTGATGAGGAGAAACATCATTTCTAGCATGATATTGCATGGGACACAACAATTCAACAGAACTTCATTTATACCAGCCTCCAAGAGACCTGAGTGGGTTGAAGACAGCATCCAATGAAGACTAAATTTTTGTCATTGCAAATGCAAGCACCTGATTAGTCCCAAATGCAAATGTGGATTCTTTGTTATTTATTTGTCTTACCTGGTGTCATAAAAATTACCCTCCACAACTTTTCCAATGCTTCATGACATCTGTTGCTTCCAGATTCATGAATGTCAATATTGTATGTTCCGATGGACATTAAGGAAAGAGTAGGGGTCATCAAGGCAGGGTTCCAAGCTTGTATGGCGCGAAGGAAAAATAACTTCTAAGACTTGGTTCATGATCGGGCCTGAGAGCTGCGCACTGAGTTCTGCTGTGGCCATTATCTGTTTGAGGCTTCGCTTCAATATCTAAAGTGACAGAATCTGCACTTAAAACATCTTTTCCCACCAGTACAATGTGCTATGAGGCAAAGTTTGGATGTATTTGACATTGCCCATCCTTGAATGTCCAAACATTTCCTTTAGGATGTAGCAAAGGACCTCACTCTAATGCTGAATGATCTGGAATCTGTAAAGTACTTAGTTTTATTCCCTATGTCCCTACCTCAACGAATTTCAGCTGTGACATTACATAGATCTCTTCTTGCATTGCTGTTGCCTCTGTGTCCTCTCCCTGTCCCACAGACCCCTTCACCTGCTCCCAACACATTCTCTTTCTGCCTGGAGTCCTCCCTCTCAACCTGTTCATTGAGAACATGACAAGATGACAACAGCTGCCTTGATTTCTCTGCTCCCCTTACGTATTCGTACCCATCTCCCTCTGAAATGACTGCACTCCATGCTCTCAGATCCAACCTGGAATTTGTAATAGAACCTGCCAACAAGGGTAGTGCTGTTGTTGTCTGATGGACCTCTAACCTTGTGGAAGCTGACACCACTATCCAACATTGATTCCACAACTGTCACTAACTTCATCTCATCTGGCAATCTGCATGCCAATGCCCCCCCACCCCCCCTCCGCAACAACTTCCACCTCTTAGAGTCCCAACCCCAAACACCCCACTTTTACCTTCTTCCCAAAGTCCACAAGACTGCCAAGACAGACCCATCATTTCAGCCTGCTCCTGCCCAACACAACTGAGCTCTTCCACCTTGACTCAATTTTAACCAGGGCTACCACAACTCCACTTTCCTGCCCACTCACCAGAACATGTTAACCTGTTACTAATTGAAACTCCTCTCCTCCAAAAATTTATTCAGTGTCCTGGCATCCACCACACTCTGACATAGGGAATTCCACAGATTAATGACCCTTAGAGGGAAGTAATTCCTCCTCATCTCTGTTTTACATTTGACACCCCTTAGCCTAAGAAAATGACCTCATGTTCTAGATTGCCCTACAATGGGAAGCATCTGCTCCATGTCTGCTTTGTCAATATCCTTTAGCATCTTATACACCTCAGTCAGATAAGCTATACTCATGAACTATTTTCTTAAATGTCTGACATTGTTCATCACCCATCTTTTCTGCACTGGTGTACAAGAGGACCTGACATGGGTACCTTGAGCAAAATAGCCACTTCCAAAGTTGTACCATTCCACAGTCCAAGTATGAAAGGGAAAGTTTGTGTCAAGTCTATTTCCAGCAAAATGCCACTACACAGCCATTTTTTCTTTGAATTGTAAACAAAAAGTTCTTCATCAGCATTTCCATTTTCCAGTTTATGCTTCCAGACCTGCAGCTCTTACAGTGCAGTGGCAGTGCCACAAAGCACTATGGTGGTTCTCCTCTATGTGAAGCTGCGATTTTATCTCCACAAGGAGGGGTTTGCAATGGTCACCCTAACCAGCGGTGTCATGGACAGATGCTCCGGGTAGATTGGTGAGGATGTGGTTAAGGATATTTTCCCCTTCTGTTGGTTCCCTTGCCACGTGTCCCATACCCAGTCTGGCAGTGATGCCCTTGAGGATTTTGCCAATTTGATCAGTAACAATGCTGCTGAGCCACACTTGTTCATGGATGTTGAAGTCCACCACTCAGAGCACACGTTGTGCTCTTTCGACCCTCGAACCAAAACAAATCACAGAACTAGGTTGAACAGAATGTGAAAACTTTATTATGATAAAGCATTGTGTACACATTTTAATAACTTATAGTCTAGATGATGATATGGATATCAATGGAGGCGGGGGTTGGAAGGTGAGGGAAGGGAAGCAGTATCCTGGATGTTGTATTGAGATAATCTTCATATGAGGGCCAAATGGGAGTGGTTTCAGCTCCTCGTGGCACACAAGCAGTTCTGTAAAGGGACTAAACTTCTCTCCACAAAGTTACTCTTGCTGTGATGCAGTATGTCTCATGAACTCATGCACTATTGTTGAGACTACCAATCTTCCACATATCAGCATATTTGGAGAACCAGCTTCCCAATGTGCTCCAATCTAATCATTCAACCTGCACTCAATTTGACATGCTCATCTCTGATAACACTCTTCCTTCTAATGAGGAAGTCCTGAAAAATTCTGTGAATTCTTCATTGAGTAATCTTTTTCTCAGAAAAAATGGTAGTGATACATCATTTAACCTGATACTGCTTGTGTGATTTTTGGTTTGTAGTCAGAAGATCCTGCAAAATAGGCAAATATATTTCAAATTGAAGAAATGGACCTGTTTGTCAGTGAGAATTTCAAAAATGTGTTTGGCAAAAAATATTTTTCCACATCTGATTCATATTCATGTTTAACATTATTCCTGTGGAATAATTTCTTTTTAATATGACGCACCAGGAAACAGTTTGCCCATGTTGCTTTTGGTAACTTTGAATTGGATTCTTTTTCTTTCAATTTTCTTGGATAATGCTTGCAAATAGTTTCAGGCTGTTTACACCCCACTACCCAAAATAGATGCAGATGTAACAAGAAGTAATACAAACAACAACTCAATAAAATGTTCAGTCATAGGAAGGTTGTATGAGATTTACAAAAGCTAAGTGGAAGTTGAATTTCAAATTTCAGCCAGAGTTGGAAGTGCTGTAGTGTAGTGGAAACGTCATTTGTCCAGTAGTCCAGAGGATCGGCCTGGTGTTCTGGGGACACTGGTTCAAATCCCATCACGGCAGTTTGTCAATTTGAATTCTTCTGGTAAATATAAAATTATAATACTAATTGCAGTAATAGTGACCGTGGCAATTGTTCTAAAAACCATCTGGTTCACTCATGCCCTTTGGGAAAGGTAATCTGGTTTGGCTACACATCACTCCAGGCCCACAGCAATGTGGCTACCTTTTAAATGGACTAACAAGCTGGAATAATCATTTGGTGTCCTTGCCAATGACTCCCATTTCCAAGGAAAGAATTTTTATTTAAACAATTGTTCGTGACTTGAAAACAAACCTATTAGTGGATAAAAACCAAAAGAACTGCAGAAGCTGTATATCAGGAACAAAAACAAAGTTGCTGGAAAAACTCAGCAGGTCTGGCAGCATCTGTGTAGGAAAAATCAGAGTTAACATTTCGGGCCCGGTGACCCTTCCACAGAACTGATGGGAGCAACTGTCACCGGACCCGAAACGTTAACACTGTTTTCTCCTTCACAGATGCTGCCAGACCTGCTGAGCTTTTCCAGCAACTTTGTTTTTGAACCCATTAGTGGCTTCGTTTTCAACTGCCTAAGCCCTAAACTCTGGAATTTGCTCCTTATGCCTCTCCAAATCTCTGCAGAATGCCTCCTTCAGGAAGACAATACTAATTTTTCATCTGATCTTGAGAAGAGGTGAAGATTCAGAGAAGGTGAAAAGGAAACAGGGATCTTTGAAGCTCCTCTTATAAGGACATTAACCCAGTGTCCCCACTCACAATCTCTACTCCTGTGAACTGGAAATAAATGTTCATTCCTCCTATGCCCTTGATCAGATCTACATAAGGTTTGGATGCGAAGTATTATCTAATAGTTAAACGCTGGGTACATATATTATGGAACCAGCAAACTTGTTGCTCACCAGTAATTTTGCAGAAATTGAACATGGTATCCTTTAGCCCAAAGGAATATAACCTTTTGAGCATGTTTTTCAATGAGACTAGAATAGCTAAAGGTGAAACCCTTGTGATGAAGTCCACACAAATCCTGAGGTACCTCAGTCTGAGATGAATAGATTCTGATTTCTTGGAATCCTTTTGAAGAATGAACGAACTGTTTTTACAAATCTAAGTCCAGAGCTTCAATAAAATACACATTGTAATTTTGGAACCTTAAATTAATCTTTTAACACAGATGATAAGCTCTCCAATTTTTACAGCATTAAGAAGAAGTAGCGAGGCTCAGTACAAATAGATTACAAACAACTGACTCAGTAGGTGTTAGAGACATGTTTATAGGTGTGAGTTGCGAAACTTATATTATTCCCTACTTTTCATCCCACATTCAGTGAGTTGTACCAGCCATGCATTTCTATCAATCGTGTTCTTTTGCTGTAGGTCTGTTTGCTTTGTACTTGTTCAATAAATTGTGCTGTCACATTCAGAGCTCTCACCCATCGCAAGAGCTCAGATACCAACAGAGAAAAAACATCTTCACCCCATTATATCCAATTCGTAACAGTCAATGCGATCCAGAAACTGAAAGGGAAATGTCAGAGCAACAAATTAATCTTCAAAAATCAATCCCAATCGATAAAGAATAATTATAGCCCCATTTCAACATTGAATCTATCTAGTTTAGTTAATCTTTCCAACATTATTGAAATGTACTTTAGTTTTAGAATGCTGTACTAAAGTTTTATTGTAGCTGTTATTTCCTTTGATCAAATCACATTACAGAAACCTGGCCAAAAACAAGGTAAGTACAAGATGCCAGAAATACTGACAATCTGCTTTAGGACATGTTGAAAATTGTTAACTCTTTATGTTCTTCTACAACAGTTTGACAACCCTGTTCAAGAAGGGAGGGAGACAGAAAGCAGGAAACAAAAGGTTAGTTAGCCCAACACTTGTCATTATAGACAATGTTAGGGTCTATTATTAAGGAAGAAAGAGCAGGACTTTTATAAGAGCTTAATACAGCCAAACAGTGTTAACACCATTTTATGATAACAAGGTGTAGAGCTGGATGAACACAGCAGGCCAAGCAGCATCAGAGGAGCAGGAAGGCTAACGTTTCACATCTATTTATTCCAGAGCCCTCTTCCCCTCCTCCATTTCTGAAGAAGGGTCTGGGCCCAAAACGTCAGCCTTCCTGCTCCTCTGATGCTGCTTGGCCTGCTGTGTTCATCCAGCTCCACACTTTGTTATCTCAGATTCTCCAGTGTCAGCAGTTCTTGCTATCTCTCTAACACCATTTTGTGAAAGGGAAATCATTTTTAACAAATTTGCTACAGAGTTCTAAGAGGATGTAACTGAGTTGATGAAGGGAAACTGGTAGATGCATTCAGTTTTGCAGGAGGCATAACTCAAAACAGCAGTAAAATATAATTTCTGTTAAAAAGATTATTGTCACAGGTTAATAGGGGCTCAGACCTGCATAATGCTCATCAATGCCTTTAATTCAGACTCCCACATTTAATGTGAAAGAATCATTCTGCATGCATTGATAAAGTATATATCTAATCAGTAAGTCCAGATGCGGAAAAGATCTTTTATTATTTTAGATCAAGGCAGCATTTGACTGCGGGAAATTCCAACAAGTTCTTATTAAACCTATCCATTACCTGTTGGTGTGAGATAGAACAGGCGGTGTAAAAATTGAGGGTAAGCTAAAATAAAAGGTGGGAACTGTAACAAAAACTGATTATATTTCAGCTTTTTGATTTGGAACTCAAGTTACACTTTGCATTCTTTATTGTTTCAAACCTGACTGTTGCTGAACTTGTCTTGTTTATTGATTCTAACCTCAAGAAGAAGAGGGGTGGTATCTATGCATGGAATAGGCCCTGGCCACCCTGCTCATGGTTCTTATGTAATGTAATTAATTGTGCCCTGTTCGTATCAGTTTAAAAGCTTCTGATCTGTCACATTCCACAAATTAGCTTAAATCAAAGCAAAATACAGAACATGCCAAAATCTGGAATACAGTCAGAAAGTGTTGAAGAAACTCAGCAGGTCTGGGAGCATCTGTGGAGACAGAAATGGTGTTAATGTTTCACATCATCTCTGAGCAGTTCAAGAACAGTTCTGAAAAGTATTCATATTAGACTCGAAACGTGCTCTGCCGGGCCATAAGACCACAGGAGCAAAAGTTAGGCCATTTGGCCCACTGAGTCTGCTCTGCCATTCAATCATGGCTGAGCACTTTCTCCACCCTATTCTCCAGTTCCCTCCATAACTTTTGATCCCCTTGACAATCAGGAACCTATCTATCTCTGTCCTGAATATACTCAATGACCTGGGCTCCACAGCCTTCTGTGGCAGTGAATTCCATAGATTCACCACTCTCTGGCTGAAGAAGTTTCTCCTCATCTCTGTTCTAAAGGGTCTTCTCTTTACTCTAAGGCTGTGCCCTCGGCTCCTAGTATCTCGGACCAATGGGAACATTTTCCCAATGTTCACTCTATCCAGACCCTTCAGTATTCTGTAAGTTTCAATTTGATTCTGCACCCTCCCCCAACTTTGTAATTTCCATCAAAGACCTGAGTCCTCAAATAACCTTCATATGTGAAGCCTTTCATTCCTGCTGAGTTTCTGCAGCATTTTCTGTTCATAAATAACAAAATGGCTTGCCTGATGTTAGTTAACAACATGAACACAGCCTGTGGCACTTTAATTTAAATCTGTGCAAATACACTTTGGCTTATGTTTAATTTTTGTATTTTAAAGATAATTTCCCAACTTGTTTTGCGAAGGAAAGTAACTATCAATTTAAAAAAAACCAAATTACCCAAGAAGAGGAGCAAGAGATATTTTTTCAGAGATAGTAGGAACTGCAGATGCTGGAGAAGGGTCTAGGCCCAAAACGTCAGCTTTCCAGCTCTTCTGATGCTGCATGGCCTGCTGTGTTCATCCAGCTGTACACCTTGTTATCTAAGCAAGAAATATTTGTCTGTTTGACACCTAATTTAGGTTTTGAAGTCACCTTGCCTTTCTGGTTTGACTCCCGACTCTGTGCAGTTTTATAATTCCAACTGTAATTGTTTTCTAAAACGGATAATGTTCTCTCCAGAACGGGAATGACCAACGGTTGTTAGACCTAGTTTGACTGATTTACAGTTGAGACAGACATTTTGAATTCCAGCTGTGAATATTTTAAACATGATTTTCACGCAGATGTTTCTGATTGTTGGTTGTGAATGTGGTCTGACAATCGCTGTGCTAGTCTAAAGCATGGTCAAACCCCATGTGAACGATGACACAAGTTTCCCTCCTATCCCCTGCTGGGCTGAAAGTGCTGAGTCACAGTGCACTCACATCCCACATGGCAAAGTATCATTCTTCATGCCTTCTCAACAGTAAATCTCTGCAAACTGTGGCAAAATGACAGGTCAACAAAGGGACATTTGACCTTACTTTCAAGAGCTGACTGCGCACATAATTCCTTGCAGCAGAGGCTTCCGGAAAGCACTTAGAATTGGGAGCCCAGCTTTTCCTTTCCCTATACCAAGGCACTTCATTGTGCTGCACCCTAGTTAAATATGGAAGGACACTGAATTTGTAATTTTCTGGCATACGTTGTTGAGTCACTCTTCTGGCTATTGGGGAAGCCTCATAATTATGCTATTGCTTTCTTTTTCCTTATTCTTTCATGGCACAAAAGAGGAGGCCTGGTGGTATTATCACTTACCTGTTAATCCAGAGACCCAGTAATGTTCTAGGTTTGAAGGCAGCATATGGTCGAATGTGAATTCAATAAAAATCTGGAATTAAAAATCTACCCATAGTCAAGAAAAAGATTATCTGGTTCACTAAAGTCCATTAGGGAAGGAAACTGCCATCCTTACCTCGTCTGTTCTACATGTAACTCCAGACCCACAGCAGTGACGTTGATTCTTAATTGCCTTCTGGGCAATTAAGGATGGCTTGGCCAGCATTGCCCTTATCCCATGAATGAATACATTAAACAAGTGAGGACCTATAAGAGGCAGCCACATTGCTGTGGGTCTGGTATCATTTGTAGGCCACACTGGAAAATGGCAGCAGATTTCACTTTCCTGAAGGACATGAATGAACCAGTGGGTTTTTACAGCTAAATTTTCAATTCCACATTTTTTAATTCAACTTAAATTTCACCAGCTGCTATGATGGGACTTGAAGCCGTGTTCTCAGCACGTTACTGTATCAAGAAGAGCCACATGTGAGGTTCCAGAACACTGGAGGTTGGCTAATATGGTGCTACTATTTAAGAAAGGTGGTAAGGAAAAGCCAGGGAACCATAGACCATTGAGCATGACATCAGTGGTGGACAAGTTGTTGGGGGGAATCCTGAGAGGCATGTATTTGGAAAGGCAAGGACTGATTAGGGGTAGTCAACAGGATTTTGTGTATAGGAAATCATGTCTCACGAACTTGATTATGTTTTTGAAGAAGTAACAAAGAGGATTGATGATGGCAGAGCAACGGACATGATCTATATGGACTTCAGTAAGGCATTTGACAAATCTGCTCCAGCTTTCACTGAGATCATGGCTGATCATCCAACTCAATACCCTATTTCCTCTTCTGTCCCCAGACCCTTTGACCCCTTTAGTGCTAAAGGATTAGAATAGTTTTGGGATTAGAATAGTTAGGAGGTAGCTACTTTCTGGCACAGATTTAATGGGCTGTGTGGCCTTTTTCTGTACTGTAGACTCAAAGCTTTTGCTGCACTATCTTATGGTTTCACAGGGCAGTGCTGCACTGTCTAGTCCTGGTTTTCTCTGGGCTTTTATCATCATTTCTTTTCTCCGTGCTATGGAAAAGATGTCGTTAAACTTGGACGGATTCAGAAAAGATTTACAAGGATGTTGCCAGGGTTGGCAAGTTTGAACTGCAGAGAGAGAGGCTGAATAGGCTGGGGCTATTTTCCTGGGAGCGTCAAAGGCTGGGTGGTTTATAAAATCATGAGCAGCATGGATAGGGTGAATAACCAAGGTCTTTTTTTCCCAATGTAAGTCCAAAAGTAGAGGGCGTAGGTTTAAAGTGAGAGAGGAAAGGTCTAAACGGGATCTAAGGGGCCACACTTTCATGCAGAGGATGGTGCATGTATGGAATGAGCCACCAGAGAAGCTGATGGAGGCTCGTACAGTTACAACATTTAAAAGGCATCTGGATGAATCGGAAGGGTTTAGAGGGATAAGGGCCAAATGCTGGCAAATGGGACTACATTCATTTAGGACATCTGGTTGGTGTAGACAATTTGGTCCGAAGGGTCTGTTTCTGTGTCGTACATCTCTATGACTCTGTGCCTCTACCTGCCAAAAATGCGTCTTAATGTTGCACAACAATTCTCAATAATGACAATGTTTAAAAATCAGTGTTGCTCAGTGAAGAGGTCAAATCATAACAGGAATCAGCATGTTAAAACTGCGTATAATGAATTGTTGTCCAACGACAGCAAACAGAATCCAAAAAGAAGCAAAGATCGTTGTCTAGTCAATTTGATTCAATCTGTCGTAGAAGCATACAAATTCTGAAAGACAGCTGAAATAAGCCAGTACGTTTAAAACTAGATTATTTGCTCCAGACTTCGCAACAAATTTGATCCAAACATAAACGCAAGAGTTACATTCCAGAGGTGAGCGTGACCACACTGGGAGTTTCAATATTTAGGCAAGTTTCTTTCATGTTCAGTTGGCATTTTGCCAATGTTTTCAAAAATCTTTTGACAATGTATCCTGAAAGTTGCAGGTAATTTTACGTCAGTAGTTTACTATTGGTTGACAGAAGCCTAAATTAGTGCAGGCAGACTTTCTCCAGGTTGATCTGTCTTCATATCGATTGATGACAACAGCAAAGATTGTCTTGGACTGGTCGAAAGAAAACCAAAGAACTGAGGGCACTGGAAATTTAAAACAAAAACAGAAATTGCTGGAGAAATTCAGCAGGTCTGGCAGTAGCGATGGAGAGAAACTTTTTTCTCCACAGATGCTGCTGGGTTTCTCAAGCGATTTGTTTTTGTTAAGGATTGTCTTGGATTCCTCACAGTGATTTCCATGTAGATTCAGAGGAAACAAATCTTAAAAGGAGGAATTAAACCAGTTTGTGTGAGAATGCTGATGTGTGGAGAGTTCTGTCACATAGGAATGGAATTATGGTGCCCAGCCTCTTGATGCTATCCTTATCTTTATAAAATTGCCCTGGAAACAGTAATAAGGAAATTGAGCAGGGAGCGATGAAAAGTCAAATATTCTTAGTACCCTCCAGATGATCCAAAACTGCCCAGACATAGGACAAAGCATCTGATGTCATCAACAAGCAGAACTATTCTGTACATTGGGTTCAGATTAAATGTCGAAATTCATTGTGTTTGAAAGGTGCCCCCAAAACTCACAGGAATGCCGACTGAAGTCCCATGATGAGATCCCCAATTCTCACACTCAACATCCTTTATTAGGCAATTTCAATGAAAGAGCAAATGCCTGTGGTGTACGGTCAATCCATTAGGAATTCTTGTGTGATTACCCAAACTCTGAACTTTTATTGACTTGTCCGAGCATGCAATCGGGACAGATTTATCATGGTCCCAGGGTTGAAGTTGACCGTTATTTACAGTAAGTAAATTTTTAATGGTATTCCATTTCAGGAGAGAAAGGGAGCGCAGGGAAACGAGGAGGACAGTTTCAAATACATACTGTCCTCGATAGGTGGGGCCAGAATATGGAGTTATAATCAACCCGTGCCAACAAAGGTGGCAGCAGACTAGCAGCCCAGTATTCCTGAGTTTGTTTACTTCCGTCTACTTTTCTTTCTTTCTTCCCCTTTTGTTAAAAGTCTTTTGCTTCAGTGAGGCAATGGTGATGGGCCTTGCCCGAGCATGTTCCGGGACCTGGTTGCGGCAGTGCCAGGGGAGGTGGTCGTGAGAGTGACAGGAAGCACTCAGCTCCTCCTGAGACTCCAGGCTCTGGCTTGGCCAAGGTACTGGTGTGGAGATAAAACATCAATGAAATCTTAATATCTGGACATTTCTCATTCCTTTTGGCCTTGTTCCTTTATTTCTGCATTTCTTAAAATTCTGGTTTTATAATCAAGTGTGAAACCAAGATAGCGCTGTTTACTTTGCTGGAGATGAGATGGCGCCAAAGATTGTCAACTTTTAGTCCAGCTGCATCAGCATGGCAACAGAGACTTGTGCCTTTGGCCCAGGCCAGAGCACTTAACAAGAAGCAAAGTTGGAGACTTTCTGTATTTCCTCAATTTCCTGCCTTTGTATTCCATGTTTTGGTTTTTCGTTCCATGTTTTAAGATGGCACTGTGGAGTGGCGACACGACACAACACTTTTCATTGTGCTGTATAATGAGATACACATGACGATAAATAAATCAAATGAACCAAGTTGTTTTGTTGTTAATAAATAAAGGAACAATGCAAATTCCAGCTGTACAAGAAACCCTTACTTGAAAAAGAATATCCTAACCAAAACTCAAGTAATCATTATGTCGCAAACCAAAACTACCACATTGTACAGAAACTGTTCAGCTGTTCCTTCTGCATCTGCCCCACTGAAGCAAATTGAATGGAGCCATTCAGATTCTACAAAACATTTCTCTACAAAAATATTTCTCTAGATCTTCAAATGTTTTCACAAACAAGAAGTGGCCTTCCAAATAATATCTGTGATCTTGGTTAAGGAACAAGCTTATTTATAAATGATTTAGTCATGAAAATACCCTTTCAGATTCAAGGAGGAGAGTGTAGCAGTGTGATTTGTTTTGGCTTTCCTAAATGATAATTAAAATGTTCTGTTCTCACAAATGGAATGCTGTTACAAATACAAAAGACATTCTTTGTGAAGTAAAGTTGTAGAGTTTTACAGTGCAGGAGGCCATTGAATTTATCATCCTGATACTGGCTGTTTACAAGAGTCGCCCAAATAACTCTACTATTCCCCTGTTCTTTTCCCATTAGCTCAACTCCTTTTCTCCCTTTCAGGTACATAATCTCCTGACTTTGTCAAGGAGAAAGGAATACAAGGGTATGCTGGGCAGGTCAGCTGAAAAGGAGAGGATTGAGGTTTGTCTGGATCATAAACACCAGTTTGGACCAATGGAGCTGTACGGTCTTTGACTGAGCCAGATGTTCATTTGAAAATCTTCTCTAATTTGTAAAGGAAGGGCCTTTTACGTTTTTCATCATTTATTAATTGTGTAAACTGCTCAATATTTGTTTGACAAGTTCCAACGCGCAAACCTCATTATAGATGTCCTTTGAGAGAGGAAATGGAGATTGAGCACCATCATGTGGCCAAATAATATGTCACTGGTACCTTACATTTCTGCCGAAAAGTGCATCAAATGAGAGAGGAGGATGCTAATAGATGTCATTTTAGTTATTTTAGTAAATAGCTAGTATAAATTTTGTGCTTGAAAGAAAGAACCCATATGAACTGATTTTGGAGTTTAATTATCCAGGGGTTTCCAACTTCTATTTGCCACTTGAACACAATTCAGAGTCAATGTTATGCCACATTCATAGCTTTTTGAACATGATAGGACAGACTGTGAGAATAATTAGCAAACCTAATGGGTACTGAAGCTTCAGTACATTGGATGAGATGTTCATGCGTCTGCCCAATTTCAGGCAAAAGCAAGGCGTATTTAAAAAGGGCAGACAGGATTCCATTCCAAGTTTCCTGCCTTTGTTCGTACCTTTTGAGATTTTCATGGCCTCATGACAGTGCTGTCCAATCCCTGCAGTCCTGCCTTTCCATATTCCATTGTACAAGTGAGCGTTTCAAACCCACTTCATTTTGATGGAGTTGAGTGGGCTTTTACAGAAGATATTATTCTCAGGAGTCACAGACTATGGGGAATTCCTTATCTTGAGTCAAGGTAAGTTTTAATAGGTACGTTTAGAAGCTGTTGCTGATTTCCACCACATTTATATGGTATATAATCATTTAAGACCAGTTTATTGCAGTGATCAATTATTGACCTTTGTTCTTAAAAGATTAATGAGTAATAAATTGGCCAATAAACTGTGAAAGTGTTTAGGTGCACTGGTATAACTTTTCCAGTTGAGAACATGTCCTTCCCCATTTTACCGTATGGAGAATCAAATATTCATGTCTGTTGAAGACCCTGTGGTTTGATTTTCATATTTGTTTAATGTCTAATTGTACTGAAATTTTAAGTGATTCTCCCAGTGTCCATGGGGTACAGAACCAGTTAACCCTACAATAACAGAGGGAATTCTTTGAAATGCTCCTAAAGTATCAGAATAAGTAAGTAGGCACTCAACATCTCTTTGAAAGAACATCCTACCTGTAAGTTTATAAAGCAGTTAAACACAGCCAGGCATAATTCCATGAAGAAACACTTTAATTTTCTTAATATCCATCTTGACTATATGAACAAACAAACAAACAGTGAAAAACCATTTCAGTAGAAGACAAAGGTTATTACAAGGTATGGAACATCAATCAAACAAAGCTAAAAGTCCCCTTTAGACTGAATAAAAATCGCTCACGAATCTTAATCCATTTAGGACCTTGAATGGAAAGTGACGAGTATTGCCTAGTTCTTTTTCCGTTGAAGTTGATAGTGCCCAAGATTTTCAGAATTCTGACCTACCTATGTTAGAGAACTGTTGGACTCTGTCATGCAGTTAGAAACACTGCACTGTTCATTACCAGGGATATGCAAAGAGTTCCGAAGATGCAAGCTTTCCTTGCGTAATGTTGGCAGAGCATCCTGTTGATAAGGCCTTGCCATCGTCGCATGATGGCTGTTTTCCATGAAGACAACTTTCTTCCATGATCACGTGGTCAAGTGAGAGCCAGTGAGTTTTCCTGGAACATTTGGCTTCCTGGCCATAAAGAGCAAGAAAATGTTGCTGTGGAAATTGTTGGTTACTTCTTCTATTGAGTGATCGGCGAAAGGGCCATGAAAATTGGTCAGAGCTCCTACCCAGTGTCTCACTGCTGCTCACTGCAGTTGTGATACTGTCTGCAGAGAAGGCACCCGCCAATATACACAAGCGATTGCCTTTTCTGCTGCTTCTCGGTAGGGATACGGGAGAAGGAGGGTTGGCATTATGCCTGTGACTGATGGTCTGTTTTGGAGTGCTGAGCAAAGTATTTACATAACTCGAGTTCTGGGTTTTTGATGACATGCCGAAGAGGAATGTGGGCTGTGCCAGCTGACAGATAGATTTCAGGTAGTCATCTTGGGTTTGAGGAGGATGGCAGCCACTGTTGAGTCCTGCATCTTTAGTGCACAGAGTATCATGACACACCTCATCATGGCTCTCAAAGATTGTGGGTAAGTGGTCCACTGGAATCAGCTGTTTTGCCCTCATTTCCTAGCACAGAATCAGGCAGAAAGAACAAACAAATTGAATTCCAGATCTCAACCATCACCTTAGCCCACCATAAAGTTCACATTTCATCAATTGATTTCATAAGTCTACAAAATCTCAACAATTATTAGTTATTTCAGAATTCCTTTAAGGAATGAGCCAGAATTAATTGATCTGTCCCACAATACCGTGCGTACTTGTGCACTGTGCTATTTAAGATGAAATAAATACTAAAAGTAAAAATTAGTGTGAATGCTGGAAGTCTGAAATGAAATGAGAAACCAAAATAGGAAATGGATCTCGATCTAAAACATAAAGTTGGATTTATATTTCTTGAATATTGCTGATAAAAGACATATTATCGGAGATTGTTGATTTTACATCAGGATTATTCACAAGAATAGCATTTCAAGGGGAAAACCAACATTCATATTGCATGAGAGGACTGTGCTGATTGGTTGGCAAGCAGACTCTAACTCTTGCAAATTATCTTGATGAGTGCAAAATGAAAGCTTTGACAAAAGATTGTTTTTCTCAGCAATACTCAAGACATAGAAGTTTATAAAATCATGAGTGACATAGATGAGGTGAATAGCAAAGTTCTTTTTCCCCAGTGCACCTAAACACTTTCACACAATTTATTGGCCAATTTATTACTCATTAATCTTTTAATGAGGTGGGGAGTTCAAAACTCAATGGCATAACTTTAAGGTGAGAGGAGAAAGACTTAAAAGGGACCTGACGGGCAACTTTTTCATACAGAGAGTGGTTTGTGTGTGGAATGAGCTGCCAGAGGAAGTGGTAGATGCAGGTACATTTACAATATTTAAGAGACATTTGGACAGATGCATGAATGGGAAAGGTTTACAGGGATCTTGGCCAGATGGTGGCAAATGAGAATAGCTTAGTTTGGGAAACTTGTTTGGTTTGGACGAGTTGAAACTGAAGGGTCTGTTTCTGAGCTGTGTGAATATCTGTACTACCAAGTGACAATTTATATTTCTCTTGTCACTTCCAATATAGTCCTGATTTCTGCGCTGTCCCACTTCCAGCATTACAATCAATCGTTCCCTTTAAAATGCTGCCTGGCCTGTCTTAAAATGACAATATATTTTGTCTTTAGCTCTTACTGCTTTCAGTAGGCCAGGTTCAATGAAAAGATGATAAGCCATAAAAGATGGCTGGCAGGATATACAGCATGTATGCCAGCCTTGTATCACCTTGGCAGTTTACCATCAAATACAGATCACAAGGTCCACCTGACTCTTGACATGTGCTCTGAAACTGCAGCTTTGAGCTTTCCTGAGAGTATGATTCTATTCTATTTTCTATTTGCTAAAGGCCAAAGGAAGTGACACGCTTTGTTGCTCTGTATTTCAAATGTACAGACTATGCAGCGAGTTAAACATGTGCAGAGAGTCAGCTATTGGCAGGATATAATTTGATCAAATGGTTTTATGTAATTTCTGCTATTCTTTTGACTTTTTTTCTATTTAACCGGGTGTTAAAAAGAAGCTCTACACCTTGTTATCTCAGATTCTCCAGCATCTGCAGTTCCTGCTATCTCTGTTAAAAAGAATGGTCAGGGTTTATTTGCATTGAGCAGTTTGCAGTTCATTAATTTTGTATCTATCATTAATGTTCTATCTACCTAATGTCATATCTACCATAATCTAATGCTTGTGAGTGAAGAATAAAGAGGACTCCTGGGAAATTCAGGTGGAGGTTGTCCTGGAGGAAGAGTTGAAAAATTCAGAGTAGTGGCTCAAAGAAGATGGGAACCAAAAGAACTGTGGATGTTGTAAATCAGGAAGAAAAACTGAAGATGCTGGAAAAGCTCAGCAGGTCTGGCAGCATCTGTGAAGAAAAAAAAATGAGTTAATGTTTTGGGTCCAGACCAAAACATTAACTCAGAATTTTTTCTTCATTGAGAGAGAATGGGGCCTGATTGTCCAGACCCATTGGAGTGGTGTAATAGCTGCTCTCAGAGAAAACATTTCCTGCTTAATCGCTCTGGCTCTCTGATCTATTCTGTTAATTTTGCAATGTTTATTTACATAAGATTGAGGCTTCACATGCTTCCAGTTTCAGACTTGACATTTTTATTGCCCAAATTGATTTACATGAATGAATGTTTTTCTTCAAAAAAAACATTTTTTTTGAAAACACATTGTACAAGGTTCATGGGTCAATGCACAGTGTATGGTGTGTGAATGGGCGCAGAGTATATATGGGGCCATGAGAGTGTGGAATGGTATAGTTTGGTGTAGGGTGTATGAGGGGCCAGGGAGGTGTAGAAGGATAGAGTTTAGTGTAGACTGTATAAAGAGCTGTGGAGGTGTGGAAGTGTACAGTTTGGGATACAGTGTATGAGGGGCCATGAGGGTGTGGAAGTGTGTAGTTTGGTGTGAACGATATGAGGAGGGCATAGAAATTAGAGTTATAATATCCAAACCGTGGTGAAACATCTCATCACTGAGGTGGTAATGAATCTTTGAAATTCGCTATCCCAGCGAGCTCAGTGATTGAGCAGATTCAGAATCGAGGGTGATGGATAATTGAAACTAAAGGTAATGAAGAAATATGAAGATGATGTAGGAAAATGGAGTAGAGAGTGAAGACCATCTATGGTCTTGTTGATTGGAAGAGTACCCACTTCTGTTCCTGTTCCTGTCTGTTATGATGATACTGAAAGACCTGGTCTTCAGTCTGATCTCATTTTCCATTGTTGAGTGTTGTACTACTTGAAACTTCTCACACCTGTTCACAACTTCCAGTAGGATGATTGGTTTTACTTCCTGGCTTCCTTTTCATCTCTTCGACAGTAGGCTAGGATTTGAGGTTTTCCCTAGGTCTGCACAGCCTTTGTTCCCTATTGTTCACTTGAATTGACTCCATCCCATTTTCTCTCAAATTGTGCTTCCCTACAGT
The DNA here is from genome assembly GCF_030684315.1 of Stegostoma tigrinum. Taxonomy (NCBI): domain Eukaryota; kingdom Metazoa; phylum Chordata; class Chondrichthyes; order Orectolobiformes; family Stegostomatidae; genus Stegostoma; species Stegostoma tigrinum. Next base: position 11,600,009 of record NC_081390.1, read on the forward strand.
TTTCCACTTCAGTCACTCCTGTGCATCCAATGTCCATGTGATCAGACCATGGTTAATGAGTGAAACCTCTCAGAAAACCAGATGGTAGTGTCTAATTTCTATTTTACCATGTTGTTGTACAGTGATTTGAGACTGAACTGTGACAATATTAAAAAGTGTAGAGCATAACCTGATGGCTTTGGAGATTCTAGTCATCTGTAAAGTTCAGTTATTCAGGGGAGGGTTTCCTGTTAAACTTTTACTTCACATTTTTCAGGTGACTGCACGTGAATACAATTTACACTCCTGAATTGCAGTTCAATATTTATCTGAAAAGTGTTTTATTTCAAAAATGCTTCACAATGAAAGTTTTGTTATTTCATCAGAATTAATAATTAGCAATCCTATTCAGCTGCTGTAGGTAGCAGATTACTGATGCCATACATGGTCGCTGTAATTAGGAAACAAATATCTTAACCACTCTAAAGGTGCCAAGCAGCTTACATTGACCACATTGTCCTTCACTCGTATAGAATACAATCTGCATCGTATCCTAAAACAAAACAATGAACTGCAGATAGTAGAAATCAGAAACAAAAACAGAAATTTCTGGAAGAACTCAGCAGGCCTGGCAGCATCTGTGAAACAGAGTCAACATTTCAGGTCCAGTGACCTTTCATGAGAACCAGTTCTGAAGCAGGGTCACTTGACCCAAAATGTTGACTCTGATTTCTCTCCACAGATGCTGCCAGACCTGCTGCATTTCTTGTGTGTTGTATCATTTTCCCTTCCCTACATATACCCCGCCTTCCTTTCATTTTTCAGTTCCCAAATGTGTTATTCATTGTGCTATAGTTGAGCTGTTGGATGACTTTCCGCTTTCTTATACAACATGAGAAATAAATGTTTGTAATTGTGTAGCACCGTCCATTGTTGCATTTTGTAGAACAAACTGACTTCCTATTTCAACCCATCCCAACTTGAGATCCTGGATTCACCTGGTCTGAAATTTCAGAAGTGAGCCCATGTTGCCAGTGGGCTTCTTACTTTAAGTTGAGGACAGGATTCATGATTTAGCCACATTGTACATATTGAAGTGAAATGGTAGAATTTCAAAACTGTGTGTTAAAAAATTTAAAAATCTGTAATGCTCGTTCTCCTGTGAGATGCATTTTTTAAAAATATGAACAATTGTTTTAAGGAACATGATTTGAGTATTGCTTGGCATATTAGTCTGCTTTCCAACTTTTCTTTACAAATTCTCTTTCCTTGCCTTCATGCGATTCTCTCTCACTGTAGGTTTTCAACAACTTTGACTAACATCCTGGGATATCAGATGATGATTCAAAATGGAAAGCCCACTTCTTTGAACAGGCACCCTGTTTTTCTGGCCAGCTTTTAGCACCAAGTGTCATTCACTTTCTGAGGTTATTGATCGTCATCATGGTTGAGGAAAAGAAAGGACAAGTTGCCAAGAAGGGCTGTAGGAAAGCAGTGAAGAGACACCAGCAAACAGCAGCAAGGAAAGGAGAGGATTCAGAACAGATTTACCAGGATGTTACTGGGAATGAAGGGTTTAAGTTGTGGGGAGAGGCTGGATAGGCAATCGCCTTTCTCACTGCAGCGTAGGAGATACGAGGGATAACCTTATAGAGATTTATAAAATCAGATGGGTATAGGTAAGGTGTCTTTCCCTTTTGGTGGGAGATTTCAAGACTTAGGGAGCCTATTTTTTTAAGGTAAAAGGAGGAAGACTTAAAAAAGGTACAAAGGTTTTATTTTACATGGTTCCAGACAAGGTGTGGATGTGGGTACAGACACAGTGTTGAAACGACATTTGAATAATTACATGAATAAGAAATGTTCAGAGGGATATGGGCCAGGAGCAGGCAGGCGGGACTAGTTTAGTTTAGGATTATGATCAGCAACGGGCTGGTTGTACTGAAGGGGCCATTTCCCTGCTGTATGACTCTATAAGAGGAGAAAGTTTACGAAAGAAAAGTTACTCTGTCCACATCTACAAACTGATGGAGCAGGTTCACCCTGACACCAGCCTCTCTACTAAGGCCATGAGCATCATCAGCGCATTCCTCAGTGAAATGTTTGAGCATATCATGGGGGAGGCTTCCCATCTGGGCCCATTACAACAAGCACAGCACCATCAGCCCTGGGACATCCAGATCTCTGTGTGCCTACCACTGCCAAGGAAGCTGGCCAAGCGCACCATGTTGGAGGGCACAAAGGTGGTGATCAAGCACACCAGCTCCAGGTTTAAAAAAAACACATTTTACTGACAAAACAATTAAGAAAGCCACTGAAGGTTAATCATTGGGTATTCCTTTGATTTTGTTTTGTTTTAACAAAGTTAAATTTCTCAAGCAAAACTTGTCTCTTCTTAATCTGTAAGCAAACTGAAAGCCAATATGATGGTAAGTTGTGATGTGGATGTGCCTGTGTTGGACAGGATTGGACAATGTCAGAAGTCACATGGCACCAGGCTATAGTCCAACGGGTTTATTTGAAATTTTCGGAGCAGCGAAAGGACTGTTGGACGGTCACCCGGTGTTGTGTGACTTCAGAATATGATGGTTAAAAAAGGGAAGTTTTGTTTTCACCCACAGGATGGTGAGAATCTGGGATGTACTGCCTGGGAGGGTAGTAGCAGCAGGAAGCCTCAGAACCTGTAAAAAGTTACGTAGATGAGCGCTTTAAATGTCATAATGTTAAAGGTGATGGGCCAAATGCTGGAAAGTGCGATAAGTGTAGGTAGATGACTTTTCTTTTGTTAGCGCAGACTCAATCAGCCAAAGGGCATCTTCTGTGCTGTACAACTCTATAAAATTTAGTTCAGTGCCAAGGTACCAGACAGTATCATGATCTGTTTCTGCAGCACAGAAATAATACAACTTTTCCTCTGACCTGGGTGAGATTTTGGCACATCGATCTCAGCTGTTGCTCAACAACCAGAGTTTGACTTCAATGTGACGTCAAATGATAAATGAGGTGTAAAGGTGCACCACAATAGAGAAGATACAAACACAACAAACACAGCTAATTGCACAGCCTGAGGTCCAGCGATACATTCAGAATATCTCAGTGGAATCTCTCACCTGGTTTTCTGATCTTATAAATGAAGAGTACACATTAAAATGAGCATTGTTTAAATGCATTTAAAGTAAATAAAATTTGTAAAAATAAACCACCAGTGCAAAGCATATCCACACAATGGCTGAAAACACTTACAGGTCAAAAGAAAAGTTCAGTCTTTTTGGATAAAAGGTAGATGTATTTAACTCTTAACTCGATGTTTTCATCAATCAGTTTTATTGATTAATGATTTCAAGAGATTAATCAGCATTTTTCTGTACAAACTCAATATTCCTAATAACCAATAACTCACCTTACTGAAACCATGATGTTCTCTGATGACCTGTCCTACTCGATTTATTTAGCAACTCTCAATCATTCATCTAAGTGGAACAGCCCATCTGAATGTGCCACCCTGCCAGTCAGAATGAAAGGAGTCCACAAGAATAGAAGCTATAAATAAATCTGGTCTATTTATACAGATAAGACATACATTTTCAAGAAAAACTTACCTTTATAAGAGGCTACAGGTTCTGTTACACCCTAGGATGTCTGACCTTTAACAGCGATTTTATATAAAAGTGCCCCAATGTGAAATAATTAAGTAAGTCTGAATTATGGTACACCATTCACAGAGAGGCAGACAGCAGCATCTGCTCCCTGTCCATTCCTGCAGAGGTATCTGATTCTGCAGCAGCAGCTTGTAAAGCTCTCTACTGCTGTGACCTCAGAATGGTGGAATGCAGTTGGCAAAATCTGGAGTGGATTTTTGTGCTCCTTTGCCAAAGAACTCTCTCAAGGACCCCCCATGACCCAAGACATTAAGCAGAAAATCTACTGGCAGTCTTCAGTCTCATCAGACTAGAGTCCACACCATGGTGGTCAACTCTGTGCTAAATGTCTTCTAGTGATGTTCAGGAATCCCACTCTGGCTTGGCAGTGTCCGCCTCATTTATTATCCTACTGAGCAGACCATTTGGCCCATCAAGTCTTCATTGACCCTCTAAAGAACATCCCACCCAGACCCAACCTGAACATCTTTGGACTGTGGGAGGAAACCGGAGCACCTGGAGGAAACCCACACAGACGCAGGGAGAATGTGCAAACTCCACACAGGCAGTCGCCTGAGGGTAGAATTGAACCCGGGTCCCTGGCGCCATGTGACAGCAGTGCTAACCGAAGACGAGAGTGAACTGAGAAGATGCACAATTTTGCTGGCCTGTGTTTTCTCTGGACCTTCTTCCTGGCCAAGGCATGCTGCTTCCCCAGTCCCTCCAACATTCATCCTCCAGGAAGAACAACATCTCATCTTCAGACTGTGCACTTAACAACCTTCTGGACTTAATCTTGAGTTTAATATCTTCAGATTGTGTACCCACTCCCACTCCTTTTCTTTCTTTTAGCTTTACTTGTTGCATTCTCTGTGTCCATGCTCCCTCTCTCCTCCCCCCATCCCATTGGGACAATCTAAGATAACAAGGCATGGAGCTGGATGAACACAGCAGGCCAAGCAGCATCAGAGGGGCAGGAAAGCTGACGTTTCGGGTCTGGATCCGAAATGTCAGCCTTCCTGTTCCTCTGATGCTGCTTGGCCTGCTGTGTTCATCCAGTTCTACACCTTGTTATCTCAGATTCTCCAGCATCAGCAGTTCCTACTAACTCCCAATGGCACAATCTGTTCTTTCCAGTCTGACAATTAGACACACCATTGTTCTGCCCTTCTCACATTCCGATCACTCAATCTGAACTATCAATACCCTTTCTCCCTCAGTACTCCACCCCCGCAACCCCAGTGTTGCATAAATGCTGCCCCATCCACACTTCTTGTCAGCTCTGATGAGGAGTCACCTAGACTCAAAACATTAGCATGCTGCGTCTCCTTAGACACAGCCTGGCCCACTGTGATTTCCAGCATTTTGGGTTTTCTGTATAGATTCCAGCATCTGCAATAATTTGCTCCATCATGGCTATCAGAGACTGTCTTGCAGTTGCCCAGCAGGTGTCTGCTGTGCAGTGAAGAAAGTTAGCATGCTTCCTACACGTGTGTGTTGGTTTGTTTCACGTTTCTTGCTTATGTTGCAAGCAAACTGCAGTACAAAAGAGACCCCAATGTGTAAGTCTTTCCCTGTGTCAGTATAGTGCACAGCTTTTCCATCTATGTTGTCAGCTGTGCCTCCTGTGGTGGCACATGGAACTGAGACCCTCGCGGCTAAAACTTCAAAGGAACTGGGAAGCGTTTTGACCCTTGGACTTGAACTCTCCTGGCCCTGGTAACCACATTCTCAGCCATGGGCAAATAACATTACCGCCTTGTCACTATCTAAAGGAGAGGTGGAAGTTAAGGGAGTGAACGCTGGAAGGAAGCCAAAGGTGGATTGATGCAGTGTGCAGTTCAGACGTCGATGAGGAAGGTTCCAGTATTGAGCTACAGTGAGTACGGAGCTAAACTGGTTCCAACCAGCATGCAAATGGCCTTTAGCTGGCCCCAGTACACCTGGTTTAGGGAGGGCGGTATTAGAAATAGTTTTATACTCCTAACTAGTGACTTGTACTGAAGGCTGTTGTTTGAGGGCAGTATCAAGTGTTGCTGTAAAGTAATCCTTTAATTATGAGTTTGATCTCCACATCACAAAGTGTACTTGTGAATAAAAGCTATACGTACACTACCAGAAGCTCTAAAACATATCCCAATAGAATTTCAACATCTCCAGAGGGACAGAGTAAGGAAGGAACCAGCCACTGTCAGATTTCTTTGGGTGAATTCCTGTATATAATGTAGATCATCTTCAATACTTAAAAATTCATAATCAGTTTAAAGTGGGTGCTGTTACAACTAAGGGGAAGAGGGCATATCTCACTTCTGCCTAAAAACCATTAATGGTCAATCGCTAGCAAAAACCCTTTTTTGGCACATAGCTATTACACCTCGAGTGAACTTGGTTAAAATCAAAACTGAAAAAGAGCCAATTGCAAAGTATTCTTGAGTGAAAGAGAGTGGTATCTTATTACCGATTAACCGGAGAAAACTGAGAAAACATGACACATAAAACACTGGTAATGAGTCTATGTACAAGCATGGAGGAGCATTATCTTGGACAGACTGGACCGTGAAGACTGTTACAGTTTACAGCTTTTGTTTAGAATTTGACTTGTAAGAATGACATTTGAATCCCAATTTTGTTGTTCTGTTCCCTCTGGAATGGTGAAGCCTGCAGATTCTTTTGTACTGTAAATTAACAGAGGTTTTACTTGATTTACTGGGATGGCACAGTGGCTCAGTGGTTAGCACTGCAGCCTCACAGCACCAGGGACCCAGGTTCGATTCCACCCTCGGGCAACTGTCTGTGTGGAGTTTGCACATTCTCCCCGTGTCTGCGTGAGTTTCCTCCGGGTGCTCCAGTTTCCTCCCACAGTCCAAAGATGTGCAGGCTAGGTGGATTGGCCATGCTAAATTGCCTGTAGTGTTCAGGGGTGTCACTTATAGCGGGATGGGTCAGGGTGGGATGCTTCAAGGGGCGGTGTGGACTTGTTGGGTCAAAGGTCCTGTTTCCACCCTGTACAGAATCTAATCTAAAAAAAATACCATTACACAAAGAGTTTCATAGAAGCACTGTAACTTTGAAGAGAAAACCTTCTCTCCCCATTCCTTTTTATGGCACTCGCTACCATAACGTAAGTTTAAATGTTCCCTGTGAATGTTAATGAACGGACGAGTGAGTGACTAAGTAGAGTGGGCAGACTAAGCAGTTGAGGTGACAGGTAGGCAAGGCAGTGAGGCTGAAGTAATGGGGTGGATAGATGGGCCACAGGCTAGTCTGGTTGCATTAGAAGTAGAATGAAGGGAAAAGTCAGAGGGAGACTATGCAGAGTTCAGTGGTACATGCCTGGTCTGTTGACCAGGAGTTAGAATAGGATTTCTTTATCTAACATTTCCTGAATAACTACTTAGTCACCAGACTTTCCAAAGCTTCTGATTTTAGCTCAGAGTCAGAGACTTTCACAGAGGGCCCTGCAAATTACCCATCAGAAATTCAAACTTCTCATCCTATGGTTTTTTTTAAGATTACAGGAGCCTCTTAAATATATATAACTTAAATATATATAGCTGAGACCTCCAAAAGCATACAGGACATCATTTCTGATGTTTGATGAAATATAAATCCCAGCATCCTGCTTGGTGGCGAAAATGTTGGAATAATTCAGTGATGGATGAGTTTGAATTTTCCTCTAAATTTTAAGTAGTTTGAGATTTTTGTCAGGAAATTGAGAAGTTTGTCAGCCAACAAATAAACAAAAGCGAAATTATGGAGTCTTTGTCTTTGATGTTCATTGAGGAGGATGTTATCTTGACTCTATCTCATTAACCCCTTCCCTTCCCACACTAAAACTATGCCTGACAGGGCATTTTGCTCCCCATGAGGTGGGTGTTCTAAACCATACCCATCCTTGGTGAAAATCCTGGCTGTGTAAGTTATTTAATTCTGCAGCTGGATATTGCTTCAGCCATTCACATGGACTGTCTGGCATTTGCTATGGTACTCAGGTGTCCAAAACAAAGTGAACATGTGAAGCTGTGCTCAGGCACACTAGAGCAGTGTCAGTAAATTCATGCAGACTGAGTAATTATAGAGATTATAAAACTCATTGTAGTCAAGGTACAAGGTCAGTAGAGGAAAGTACCTGAAGCCTGTGTCTAAATCCCGTACAGTGAAATCACACTTTAACTATAGACCACTTCTGCATTGAATCATGGTTAAAAATTACCAAGAAATCAGTGATATGGAACAGAGATGATTGTGTCTGAGATTAGAATGGATTCATTTTGTCCTAGTTGTTAGATGAGTAGACGCTCATTTCAGGAACTCCAGAAGTGAATCACTCCACCCTTCTCAGCCTAACTTTAGGATCAGTGAATGCACATATTGGGAACTGCATCCCTGCATGTCCTTTTGAGCAGATACAAAGTGGAGGTAGCCACAGGTGGTGAGGTGGGCTGTTTAATCTTCTCTGAAACTTCATCCCACTTCTTTGATGAAATATTATGACTTTGGCTGTCACCCCCTACCCTCCATTCTCTCCCTATGCCCCATCTATGCCAACACATGCCCCCCCAACCAAATTAATTTCTTACATGGTAAGAAGTTGGAAGTGTAGATGTAAAAAGAGACCTGAGTGTCTTTCACAGAAAATCACTGAAAGCTAACATGCGCAAGTGCAGCAAGCTATTGGGGAGGCTTCTGGAATGTTACCTTTTATCACAAGAGGATATAAGTACAGGAATAGCAAAGTCTTACTTCAGTTGTATAGAACCTTGGTTAGATCACAGCTGGAGCACAGTGTGCAGGTTTGGTCATCTTACCACAGAAAAGATGTTGTTACCACAGAGGGAGTGCAACAACAGTTCATTAGTGTTCTGAGGAAGGGTCACCAGACCCAAAACATGAACTCTGATTTCTCCCCAAAGATTCCCAGGATGGCAGGATTATCCTTTGAAGGGTTTGGACAAACTGGGTCTGTATTGCTCAAACAAAAACAAAAGTTGCAGGGAAAGCTCAGCAGGTCTGGCAGCGTCTGTGAAGAAACATTTCTGAGTTAACATCCGGGTCCAGTGACCCTTTCTCAGAACAGAATTGTTTACAGTTCTGAAGACTGAGAGGTGATTTCATTGAAGCCTACAAAATACTTGGAGGACTAGACAGGGTATATTTAGGTAAGATGAAAAGTTGACACAAGGGGACCAATATAAAAATAGGGGAGATACCACTTAGAACTGAAATGGGGATTTTTTTTAACTCAGAGGATGGTGAACCTTTGGAATTCTCTACCACAGGGTGCCATGAAAGCTCAGTCTTTGAGTGTGTTTAAGGTAGAGATTGATAGATTTCTGATTATTAGTGATGCAAAGGTTTCTGAGCATGGTGTGCGAAAAAGGCATTGAAGCATTTAATCAGCCATGGTCATGTTAAGTAGCAGAGCAAGCTTGTTAGGCTGAATGGCCTACTCTTGTCCCAACCCACCACTGAGGGGCCATTAGGGTGGGTGTGGGTTGAGTTGGCATTGAGAGGCCATTGCAGCGGGAAGTGTCATGAGTTGGAATGGGGAGAATGGTCAGGACCTTTTTTAAGTTATCTTTCCAAAGATTCATTTCTCCAGACTGTGATTCATGATTCCTCTACTGGAGGTCTGTGAACTACGTGCCCTCGAGAAGCTGATCTAACGTCACAAAAAATTCAGGGGGTGCGAGAAGCCTTCTCCCTACAAGGATGCAAATTGTGTTGGGAATGGTCTCCCATGCCAGCACAAATTTGGCATTGTGGGGATCTGGACAAGAACCCTGGAATCAGATCACATTTTCTACTTTTAGAAATCTTCAAATTCTCCATGACCCTGCAAAAGCCCAACCCTGTGCATGCCTTTAAATGTATTAAGTGAGACACAGGTGTTGAAGACAGCTCAAGTCATAGTATTTTGCCAAAGAAATGGAATGAAGTTTCAGACAAGATTAAACAGCCCATCTCACCACCTGGCACTTATGGCTGCCTCCATTTTCTGTCTGCTGGAAAGGGATGTTGAAAATTCAGGGATGCAGTTCCCAATGTGCCATTCACTGATCCTATACAAAATAACATCTTGTAAGCTGAGCTGTAAGACTATGTTGTATTATGTTGTACTGGCCGCTCTGTTTTGTGGTCCCAGTGTTCTTCCAAGTATCACAGGCACGGGAGTGGAGAGGTTCCAGGGTTTATCAGGAGCTGGTGGCTGTCCAGCATTTTGATCTATTTCTGGATGCAATGAAAAGCCTCTGTTCCAAAGTGTAAGCAGCCAACACGTGGCACGAATGTGAGTGGAACAGAGCTCCTGTGGTTATAGAAACAGAATGGTCTACCCTGTAATTCTTTCTTGAGATGTTGGCTTCTCTCAGTGCAAGTGGTCTGTAACCAGAATGGCTGTGATTCATTGGCTAGAATTCCTCTTTGAAAAGTGCATAAACGTTTGAAGAGGACAGTTTGATCAGGATTTCCTTTGTCAGTAATGTGCTGTTGACATAAAATGCTGCAGACTCAGAGGTATTCGTGTAAAGTAAAATTACATCATCCAGCAAAAACAGAAATGACTGGAAAAGCTCAGCAGGTCCGTCAGCATCTGCGGAGAGAAATCAGAGTTTAACGTTTCAGGTCGAATGACCCTTCCTCAGTACTAGAAGCTTCCACTTGCAGTTCTGAGGAAGGGTAACTGGACCCGAAACGTTAACTCTGATTTCTCTCCGTAAATGCTGCTAGACCTGCTGAGATTTTCTCACAATTTCTGTTGTTTTTGATTTAAAGCATCTGAAGTTCTTTCAGTTTTTATTATGTCATCCAAACACAATTAACTCTGGCAGATTTGAAACCTAGATTTTACACATTATTGACACCAGGTTCAAATATGCACATGTAACATGACATGTCTGAGCAATTAGAGCTGGGACTTCACCCGTTCACAATTGAAATAAGCGACATAAGGGACGGAGGGCGTGTTTGCCACATTTGCTGGTAACGCACAAATAAATATGAAAGTAATAGAAAAAGCAAAGTACTGCAAATGCTGGAGATCTGACTGAAAAACAGAAATTGCTGCAGAAACTCAACAGGTCTATCATGTACAGCGCGTGGTATTTCTCACAGTATTTAAGGAAGGATATAAATTCTTCTTGGAGAAAGTTCACAGACTGTTTACCAGCCTGAGAGCTGGAATGAGCAGGTTGTTTCATGGGGAAAGGTTGGACAAGCTAGATTTGTTTCTCATGGATAATGGGAACTGCAGATGCTGGAGACTCCAAGATAACAAGGTGTGTAGCTGGATGGACACAGCAGGCCCAGCAGCATCTCAGGAGCACAAAAGCTTACAGTTCGGGCCTAGACCCTTCATCAGAGAGCTCTCTGATGAAGGGTCTAGGCCCGAAACGTCAGCTTTTGTGCTCCTGAGATGCTGCTTGGCATTCTGTGTTCATCCAGCTTCACACTTTGTTATCTTTGTTTCTCCTGGAGTTTAGAAGAGTAAGAGGTCTCTTGATCGAAACTTTGAAACCCTGAGGGTTTTGTCAGAGTAAATGTGCAGAGGATGTTTCCTTTTATCGCAGAATGTAGTGGGAGGGGGCACTGTTTAAAAATAGGGGATCCATCATTTAAAACTGAGATTAATTGAACTTTTCTGTTAGAGCAACATGAGTCCTTAGAAGTCTCCTCCTGAGAAAGCAGTACTAACAGAGTCTTTTAAGATACTTAAAGCAGAGATAGGTAGATTCTTAGCAAGTCTGGTAGTCAGCTGTGGAGAGAAAGCAGACTTAATATTTCAGGTCCAGCGATCTTCCTTCAGAACTGTTCAGACAAGGGTCACTTTACCCAAAATGTTAACTCTGCTATTTCTCCACAGACGCTGCGAAACATGCTGCATTTCTCAGCAATTTCTGCTTTTGTTTCAAGTTCAGCAGTTCTTTGAGTTTTTTTTTGTTGGTAGATTCTTGTGAAGCAAGGGGTTGAAAGATTATTAGGGGTCGGCAGGAGTGTGGATTAGGAGTTACAATCAGATAAATGACCATATTGAATAGTTGGAGCAGGCTTGAAGGGCTGAATGGCCTACTCCTTGTTGATACGTTAGTTGTCACTAAAAGATCCAAGTGACAATGATCAGGCATCACCACTGCTCTCCATCGCTGTCAGAATTAATCTTATTATGTAACTTCATTTCGTTTTGTTTCCAAGGTTCTTGAGTAGATTTGTAGCTTGGGTTGTGGATGATGTGGGTGGTTCACTCACCAATCTGGTTCATTTTGTTAGTTTCCTCTAATCAGGTTTATGAAAACAGGAAGGAATATCTGACTCAGCAGCAGTGGGCGAGAGGGATGGAAGAGGGATCGACCCAGGCTGGGACTTGCATAGATTGAAGCTTTGTAACAATTGCTTTCTGTTTGGTGAACTAAACACATTTGTGGGGTTGGTTGTACTGGATGTTATCTTTGGGGGAAATCATGTGTCCAGCTGTATGTCAACCTAGCCCAACTGGTGACATTTTCCTGTCTGAGTCAGAGATTCTGGGTTCAGCCTGCCCTTCAGGCTTAGATCATTTCATTACAGCTGACAGCTTTCAGCAAAGGATCACTGGACCCGAAACATTTACTTAGAATTCTCTCCACAGACCTGCTGAGATTTGCCAGCAACTTCTGTTTTTGTTTCAGATAACTTTAATGTCTTTTTTTTAAACTGTGTTCTTTATATTTGAATGAAAAGTCAAATCAAGTTGAGGCAATTGTCCAATGTCCTGTCCTGTGGTACTTTTCAAAGTAGAGAGGGCATTTTCCCAGTGCCCGGTCAACATTTACCCCTCAGGTACCACTAGAATAGATTAAGTGGTGGTTTTGTTGTTGGCAGCAACTTCTTCTGCCTGAGTTCTGAACTCCGGAATTCCCTCGTTAACCCCTCGTTAACATCCTTAAACCTCCATGCCTTCCTTTCCTCTTTTAAAATGGTCCTTAAAACCTACGTCTTGACCAAGCTTTTGCTCTACTGCTCTAAGATTCCCTGGTGAGGCTTGAAAGGCAAATTCTGCTTGGTGGCAACACTGAAAAGCTTTGGACATTGCATTACATTGAAGTGCAGCATGGCAGCAAACTGCTGTTACAGTTTCCAATGATCCTGTAATTTGAGAGTATCCTACAGGCAACTCATTGAGACAACAAAGAAGACATAAAGTTCCTCACAAAACAAATTGGTAACATAAACCATCGAGAGACCATAGGTTTGAGGTGAGAGGGGAAAGATTTAAAAGGGACCTAAGGGGCAATGTTTAAACCCAGGGGGTGGTACATGTATGGAATGAGCTGCCAGAGGAGGTGGTGGAGGCTGGTACAGTTATAACATTTAAAAGGCATCTGATGTGTACATGAATAGGAAAGGTTTAGAAGGTCATAGGCCAAATACTGGCAAATAGGACTAGATGAATTTAGGATATGTGGTCAGCATGGACAAGGTGGACCACAGGATTTGTTTTCACATTGTGCAATTCTATTCCTCTATGACCTCTAGGTATATTTTACGTTTTTCATTGGCATGTTCTCTCATCAACTCGTGAAAGCCTATCCACCGTTGCATCTGTGTTTTCTTCATCTTGAACCCTGGTTCAGTGATTGTTGTGTTAAACACCTCAAAACTATCATGAGAGCCTTTTCCCCCTGGTAAGAATGCACGGTCAATTCAAACCTGTAGGATGTCTTGTTTTCAATAGTTGATTTATAGGGTAGGGATCATACTCAGTTTTCTGATGACTGTTTTTTGATTCTCTTTGCTTTAGGATGAAGCACAGCTGATCATCGAGGGCCTTTTGAATATATCCTGGGGACTGAGAAGACCAATAAGACTTCAGATGCACGATGATAATGAACGTATGTGTTTCTCAGGCTCCAAACTGCTACGATCAGGACTGCAGACCGGCTTGTGCAAGTGAGCCATAAAGAGGCGTTTTATTTGTGGGAAGTCAGTTATGCAACAAGCATAATTTGTTACATTTAATGTACAGTTTTGATGGAAAGGGGTGATTTCACTGCAGATTATGCAGCTCCTGGCACTATTAATAACCCCTTTATCCTACCAGATTATCCACCTTTGTCAGGGATTTTGACACATCGAGGAGCAAGGAAATCATAACTTCTACAAGCACCAAGCATGGCCAGCTGTGTCCAGGAAACCTGCAGACATTGAAAATATTTTTAATGAAAAGCTCAAAATTATCAGCCAAAGTGAATTGATCACTTAAGGATCCACAAGAATCATTTTAAATTCTAAATCACCAGCAGCAGCCATAACAGAACAATAGTGGTCGTCAAGAATGCAGTAGGGTTACAAACATCCAACATTTGTCAGGCATTCATGATGGCAACTATTTGATACAAAGTTTTCCCATTCTTGACGTGATGATAATATGTATCAAATCATAATGTCAGGAAAATACTCAATATCTGCAATCACATCCAATGCATAATGCCAAATGTTAACCACTGGCTCTGAAAGACCAGATAGAATAGATTCCAGCCTAGCTTTCTGGGCTCTGGCTTTTGGAAGCCAGTGTAAAAATTTATGTAATGCATGCAGCACTCCAAAAGTCAATGAGTCTGTCTGCTGCACAGTATACATTTACTGGCTTTGTCTTACTACAGTCAGAACTCTGCAAATAGCATCTTATTACATTTCAGATTTAGTAGTACATTTTTGGGCAAAACACAACCTATACAGCTTAGATACCAAGAACTGCAGATGCTCAATTCGCAGTGGGGTTATAAATCACTGAGATAGCAAAAAGGGTACAGACCCAAAACGTCAACTTGCCCGCTCCTCTGATGCTGCTTGTCCTGCTGTGTTCCTCCAGCTCCACACTTTGTTCTATGTACAGAGCTTGTAAAAGTGTTTAAAAGAGTATAACAGCCTTGCGATCTGATTTAATGGGATAAATGTGGTATTGTGTTGGTTTTATTTCTCAACCTGTGGGGATGTAAGGATCACATTTGTGGGTTTATTTCAGTTTCATTTCTGTTATGTTTTAACTCAAATGCAGCTGTATATTTGTGGTATCAAGTGATAAAAATACAGGCAAGTGGTTGCCATTGGCCACAATCCTCTCCATCTTGGCATTGATGTAATCTGCCTACTTTTCTAAATTAGGTCATGGAAAATCAACTTGTGCCATTGAGGCTTTTCCAAGGGAGCAAATTAAAAATGTATTCCTATACTTAATAAAATTTGAGCTGATTATTGATACCTCTCTCACAAATATCAGTTTTATGGTTCCACTTATGTTCCCATCATCTGTTAACACTTGCCCAGAAATATTAAAGTGGGGGAAGCTGTGAACTCATACATGGAATCGAACTAGTGTCTGATGACTTTTACATCTTCATTCACTACACAACATACTGAATTATGTATTCACATGCAGCTAGTACAGGTAAATTCTAGAAAAAATGAATTGCTAAAAACGTGATATATTTCTAATGAATTTGCTTTGAACAAGAGAAGAAATTTCCAAGTCAGAGCAATTGTTACTTTGTTTTAATGTGCTTTGTCAAAGAAAAAAAAGTACTTCAGTTTTTATCGCACCTATCACCTCAAGACACCACAGAACATGTTACAAATGGTCATATATACCATGTTACTGCTCATGCATGTTTAAAAGACCTGGTATTACCAAGGAAGAATACTCAACGTCTTTCAATTGTTTTCATCAGTTAGAATTTAAGACAATTATTGTTTCTTTATAGTCCACTCGATTTGAATAGTAAGGTGATTGCGACTGCTCTGGATATCGGAAATCTAGTAAAACTGAAGTCAGTAGGAATTGGAAAACAAAATTCTGCTGTCTGAATTCATTCCAAAGCATGAAGAAAAATGGTTGTGGCTATTAGAGGTCAATTATCTTAGCCAAAGTACGTTGGTGCAGCAATGCCTCATTGTAGTGAGTTCCTCAGCACAATGTTCAGTACTGTTCATGACTCCATAGGCTCTGATGTCATCCATGTTCATATGCAACAAGACCTAGATAACATCCAGATTTGGGCAGGTAAGTAGCAAATAAAGTCAGTCAACCACAAGTGCCATACAATGAGCATTTCCAACAATCCAGCTCCCTTGACGTTCAGTGACATTACCATTGCTGAATGCCCAGTATAAACATGCACAAGAATCCCCATTGATCAGAAAAAGGATCAGGAAACCACATATAAATACAGTGAAGACAAGGGCAGTTCAGAGGCTGGGAATTCTGTAACAGTAAAGTCACCTCAATTTTCCCAAAGCACAATCACGATCTCCAAGGCAGAAGCCAGGAGTCTGATGGAACGGTCTCCAAATGCCCGAATGAATGCAACTCCAACAATATTGAAGAAACTTGATGTCACACAGGAATTATATAGCCATTTCTTTACTGGCCCTGGGTCAAAACCCTGGAAATCCCTCCCTAATTGCACTGATGGTATACCTAAATCACATGGATGGTTGCATTATGTTACATCTTCTAAAAGGGCAATTAGGGAGGCATCTTGTCAATGACACCTACATCCCATGAACAAACACAACATTGAGAATTACCTGAACCTTATTTAAATATTGTCATTGATGATGCAGAATGGCACGTTTTGGGCAGCAAAAGTTATTGAATCTGGGCTATGAGAGCTGTATGCTGTCCTGATCTGATGGTTTTTCTGATTCACAACACACAGTAATTCAGTGCTCCTATAGGCATCTCAGTAATTTCTTTCATACCAATTCCAAAGTGATTTGCTAGTCCACACTGCTTCCACTGAAATGTAGTCTTATGGTGTAAATGGAATGAGCAGATATAAACTTTTGTAAATGTTGGCCAAAATGTTTTTTGTTACTATTCCAATATTCAAAGAAATCTGAATGCTGAGACTTTGGGACACGACTGTCCCAATTTTCCTCTGTTTAATCCCCCATCTGTGCCTATTCCTAAAAACAGGGACAAAGCTCAGGTTCCAAACCTTAATACCCACATTTGCAATTTTGTGAGTACTGCATCTTCAGTAATAACATGATTTTCCACTCAAAACAGCCAGCAGCTCTCAAATATCCTGTAGCATTTTGCACGTATCTTTACTGAATGCGCTGGATGGATATCTATTCAAATGGTTGATGAAGGCCAACAAATCTTTTTTCATTTGGAATGAGTTTAATTTTTGTCTGTTAAAAATGTTCTGCAATGTAACTTGTGATCAATCTCACTCCCATTATTAAAAATCTTCTTCAAAACATTTCTCTATACTGTGGAAACTTGCTTTTTCTTTTGAGAAACTAAACACCAGCAGGAATATCATAATAGTGGCTGTGAAATATTTGGCTTCTGATATTTATTGCTATTCACACAAAAGTATTCCACTCCCAATTTTCTTGATTGACAAGTGAATTTATCTTGTGTAAATTGTAACGTGACTGTGATTCCATCAATGTTACACCTTCAATTATGTTCATTTTGTTCAAAACTTTATCTTAATGATTTGTTGATCTGAGCTTTTTAATATGAACTTTTTATAGGAAAGGAACACCTCAGACCTTGGCAAATAACAGCTCACCCGAAGCTGCAAAAGAATCAACAAGTAAGGATGACCTGCCACAAAATATGAGTAGCAGCAGCATTGCAGGTAGGTGAAGCTGCAGATGGGGCAATAATGTGCAAAGAAAAGGGAATCTTTATTTTCATTGCATCAGGTATGTATTAATATTTTAAAAACCAAAAGACCTGCAGATGATGTAATTCAGGAACAAAAACAGAAGTTGCTGGAAAAGCTCAGCAGCTCTAGCAGCATCTGTGAAGAAAAAATCGGACTTAATGTTTTGGGTACAGTGACCCTTCCTCAGAACTGATGGGAGCAAGGAAAATGCAGAGGATAGGTGGGCGAGGGAGTCAGGAGTAAATGATAGGAACACACCCCAAAGAGAGAGAGAAGTACAGTTGGACAGACAAGGGAATTGATAATGATCTGCCTGGGAGGGTGAATTGCTGTTAATGGAGGCTGTTGGTGGTGAACAATAGGTAGGTGGTGTGTAATGAGATTTCTGAAGAAGGGTCTAGACCCAAAACGTCAGCTTTCCTGCTCCTCTGATGCTGCTTGGCCTGCTGTGTTCCTCCAGCTCTACACCTTGTCATCTCACGTAGTGTGTAATGGCAGGCTATGAGAAACCAAGGCCTGGTGTGTGGGGAAGGAGGCTAGGACACGAGAGAGTTAAGGGCCAAAAATTATTGAACTCAACATTGGGTCTGGAGGACTGCTGGGTCCCCAAGTGGAAAATGAAATGTTATTCTTCCAGCCTGCATTGAGCTTGGCTGGAACACTGCATCAAGCCTGAGGCAGAGATATTGGCCAGGGAACAGGGTGGTGTGTTAAAGTGGCTGGCAATAGGAAGCTCAGGGTCTTTGTTGCGAGCAGAATGTAGATGTTCTGCGAAGCGGTCATCCAGTCTGTGCTTCGTTTTCCCAATGTAGAGGAGACCACATTGTGAGCAGTGAATGCAGTCGACTAGATTGTTTGAAGTGCAGGTAAAGTTCTCCTTCACCTGGAAGGTATGGTTTGGGCCCTTAACACAGCACCCTGATCCCTGGCCAACATCCTTGTCTCGGGTTTATTGTGGTGTTCCAGCGAAGCCCAGCACAAGCTGGAAGAACAACATTTCACTTTCCACTTGGGGACCCTGCAGCCCTCCAGACCCAATTGTGCTCCTGAGATGCTGCTTGTCCTGCTGTGCTCATCCAGCTTCACACTTTGTTATCTTGGATTCTCCAGCATCTGCAGTTCCCATTATCGCCAATATCGAGTTCAATAATTTGAGGGCCTGAACTCTCCAATATCCCCACACACCAGGCCTTGTTGTCACACAGCCTACCATTACACACTATCACTTGTTAGCTACCTGAAGACTCCATTAACAGCTATTCACTCTCCTAGCCAGATTGTTACCTACTCCTTTGTCTGTCCAACTGCTCTTCTCTCTCTTTGGGGTCTATCTCCACCCATTGTTTACTCCTTACCCCCTCCCTCACCCTATCCTCTGCATACAAACTGAGGGCGGCATGGTGGCTCAGTGCTTAGCACTGCTGCCTCACAGCACCAGGGACCTGGGTTCAATTCCACCCTCAGGCGACTGTCTGAGTGGAGTTTGCACATTCTCCCCATGTCTGTGTGGGTTTCCTCCCAGAGTCCAAGGATGTGCAGGGTAAGTGAATTAGCTATGCTAAATTGCTCATAGTGCCCAGGAATATTTGGGTTAGATGTGGGGGAGTGGGTCTGGGTCGGATGCTCTTCAGAGGAGTCGTGCGGACTTGTTGGGCTGAATGGCCTGTTTCCACACTGTAGGGATTCTATGATTCTGTATTTTCCTACCTACCATCAGTTCTGAGGAAGCGTCACCAGACCTGAAACATTAACTCTGATTTCTCTTCACAGATGTTGGCAGACTTGCTATGCCTTTCCAACAATTTCTGTTTTTGTTCACGCTATTACAGAATTTCACAATTATGCTTTCATTATTTCTCATTCAGTTTATTTCTCGTTCAGTTTTTATTGCCGGAAAGTTGACTGGCACAAACCTTGGAGAATATAGTAAAAATTCCCTCCACTTTTAATTGCGGTTTTATTCCCCTGGAGGAATTTACAGTGGAAGTGGCTTAACTGTTGATGTCCTGCCTGACTGTGATCTGATTAAATTTAAATTGACATTTTTAAAAATTGATTCACAGAATGTTGGTGACTCTGGCTTAGTCAGCATTTCTCGCACATCCCAAATTATCCTTGCGGTGATGGTGTTTAGTTGCTTGAACTGCTGCAGTATGAAGGTGCTCAGATGATGTTGCTAGGAGGAGATTCCAGGGTTTTGACTCAATGATGATGATGGAAGAATAGCTGTTTTTTTCTAAGCTATTGCATGACTTCCAGAAATGAGATGTTCTCACATATCTGCTATCAGATGCTGTAAATCATGAATTTTGGAGGAGTTTTCAAGGATATTATTCATTTTTTATTGAAGGAAACACACCACGAGTTCAATTCCATACTTATCCTTTTTTTAATTGGTTCATGGGATGTGGATGTCTCTGGCCAGACCAGCATTTATCGACCATCCTTAATTTCCCAGAGAGCAGTTAAGTGTCAGCCGCATGTCTAGGGGTCTAGAATCACATGCAGGTAAGCACGGCAGGTTTCCTTCCCTAAAGAATATTAGTAAACCAAATTATATTTACAAAACTGATGGTGGTTACATGGTGACCATTGGGCCAGCTTTCTATTCTAAATTTCATTGAATTCAAATTTCACCAGCTACCATGGTGGGATTCAAAACCATGTGCCTGAAACATTGGCCTGGGCTTCTGGACCGCTAGTCAAGTTATATTACCCTGCACCACCACCTTGCACCAAAAACAAGAAACAGTGGAGTTGCTTATTAGAACCAATTGGTGAGATGTAGTTTTGAATCTTTAGAACCATTTTTAAAGCAATTTATTGTAGAATAATATAACAAAGAGAGAGGGAGGAAAATATCAGTTCATTGTACCTATGACAGCTCTTTAAAAGGATTATCCAACTAGTCAGAGGTCAAGGCAGGAGTGATTGTGGTTTTGGAAGTTGATGTTGGTGATCTTAGTGAGTTACTGCAGTACCTTTGGTAGGTGGTACACACTGTTGCCTCTGTGCTTAGGTAGTGAAGGGATTGAATATTTGTGGATGTGGTGCCAATCAAGTGCCCTTCCTCCAGGCTGATGTAAAGTTTCTTGGGTGCTTTTAGGGTTGCACTCATCCAGGCAAGTGGAGTGTGTTCCATCACAGTCCTGACAAAACTTGGATGGGGGTTGGGTGGAACAAGTGCTGGGAAGATAAGAGGTGCCCATCACAGAATTCGCAGACTGAGATCTGCTCTTCCAGATATGATATTTATATGGCTGGTCCCGTTCAGTTTCTGGTCACTAAAAACCCTCAGGATGGTCATAGTGGAGAATTCCGTGATGGTAATGCCATTGAATGAAAATATATGATGCTTAGATTCTCTTTAATTGCCTGGCATTTGTGTATAGCCACATTTGTACTATTGGGAACGCAGTAGCCAATGCATAGACATCATTGTCCCGTAGACAGCGATGATGTAATGACTAGGTAAATGTTTCTTTGTGATGGATGAATATTGGCCAGGAGAGAACTCCCCTGTTGTTCTTTGTGCAATGCCACAGAAATGGTTATGTCCACCAGAATAGGCAGTTAAGTGTAGTGTCTTAGCTGAAAGCAAATGTAACACTCACACAATATCACCCCTGAAATGTTACATTATGTGCTTGAGTCTTTGGGAATTTGAACCAAGAACAAACATGTTACCATAGGCCCTTCGGTCTTACCTTTATTAAAGTTTTTATGGCTTATTTTGTCAATCCTTCTTAAAATCTGTGCAATGTAAGTAAGCTGTTGAGCTGTTTTTTGCTTCAGTATTAGCCACAGTTTAGTCCTTGCTTTCACTGCAGACTCTGAAACCAACAATTCAGAAGATGAAGTTCCACAGCTCATGCGAACAAAAAGTGATGCCAGCTCTTTGATACAGCGCAGATCAAAATGTCGCACGCTGGGTGAAAATCAACGCATTAAACGACACAGGTTCTCCATCAATGGGCATTTTTACAATCACAAGGTATAGTTAGAAATCAAAAATGCTTTAAATCAGTTAACTTGGTCAGAAAGCAAATCTGACTCAAACCAAGTAATGTAGCAATGTTGAGTTATGAAGACGACATAAGGCAACTGCTAAAAGGCTGGGGTAGCTTAATTGAGTGAGCAAACATGTGGCAAATGAGATATTTTGTCGGAAAATGCAAAATTGTCCATTCTGGCAAGAATAAAAAAGAAGCATATTATTCAGTTGCTAAGAAAGTGCAGAAATCTAAGATGCAGAGGGATCTTGGTGTCCTTGTGCTTGAATCATGGAAGCTTTCTCTACTGGTGCAGCAAGTAATTAGGAAAGCTAACAGAATATTATTAATGTAGGGAGCTGATTCAGAGGAGAATTATTGGATTGATATCTGGTAATGAGCACGTTGTCTGACAAGGATAGTTTGGACAGGCCTGTTTCTGCTGGAGTTTAGAACAGTGAGGAATGCCTTAGTTGAAGTAAATAAGATCCTGAATGGTTTTGACTAGGTTGAAATAGATACACTGTTGGGCCCTGAACCATGGGAAACTACTTTAAAATTAGGAATTTACCTTTAGGACAGCGATTAAGAATTTTTTTTCTCGTAAAGTGTTGTGTGACCTTGGAACTCTCTGTCTCAGAATGTGGTGAAGGTGAGGTGATTGTGTAGTTTTAAGACAGAGGTGGATGTATTCTTGTGACACAGTGGAGTCAAGTGTTAAGGGGGGATACTTGAGCGTGTGGAGTTTGAAACAAACAGGTCAGCCATGACATTATTGAATGGTGGAGCAAGTTTGTGGGGTTAAATAGTCAATTTCTGCTTCCATTTCAAAAGTTGGTATGCTTCATTTATATGGAGCAGTGGTGAGAATGTATCTAGGGGTAACATGCACTGTATTGGTCACCTTAATTAAAGAAGGATGTAAACATTTTGGAAGCAGTTCTGAGAATTACCAGATTAGTCCTGGAATGAGAGGTTTATTTTCTGAATAAAGACAGGGAACTGGAAGATTCACAGGTGATTTGATTGAAACATGTAAGATCTTAAGTTGTTTTGATAGGATAGATGTGGAGAAGACATTTCCTTCAATGGGAGTATTTACAACCAGGGGTTGTCCATTTAAATGGAGACTATGTGAAATGTTTTTCTCTCAAAGGTTCTTTGGAATTCTTTTCCAAACAGATAATGGAAACAGAGTCCTTGGATATTTGATAAAGATAGATAGCTTCGTGTTAAGCAAAGACCTAGAAGGTTATCAGAGGTAAACAGGAATGCAGATTAGGTTACAGTCAGATGAGCCATGATCCTATTGAATGTTGCATTAGGGTTAGGGTTAAATGAAACTGAGGAACTGAATGGCCTACTCCTGCTGTTAATTCATACATTTGAACCTAAAGTCTGATTTACTCAGGATTGCTGCTATTTTGTGCCAGTGTGACTCAGTAGTGTCAATCTGCCTCGAGTCAGAAAGTTGATTGTTCATGACTTTCTCCAGGACCTGAGTGCATAATGTGCATGCTGAGGTGTCTGCACTTGTTCATAATGTGCAGAGGGTAAACACTTGCCTGTGGGAAAAGCGTTAGTTTTAAATTAATGTTCATTGTGGGATAAATGTATCCTGAAAAATGGAGACAGCTTTTAAAAAACTTGAGTCATTTTAAATGTGTTGCTTTATTTCTGCCATTAAACCATAGTTCTAGTCTTTTCTTTTCTTGACCTTCAGACTTCTGTGTTTACACCTGCTTATGGGTCTGTAACCAATGTCCGAGTAAATAGCAGCATGAACACTTCACAAGTTCTGAATTTACTGCTCAACAAATTTAGGGTAAGTGAGCCCAGTATACATGCAGATTAAAAATATGACATATTGGGCTGCATTTTATGGTAATTAATGTAAAACTTGTAGCATTCACAGTTATTAATGTGTAGATCATACAGTGATATCCATGTGTTTTTAACATTTTGCTCTTATCACTCTCATTCCTCCAGTCTGTATCACTTTCTGTATCTGATTTAACAGTGAATTAAACACTTCTACTGCATTGCTCATTAACAACTCTTCAGTTTTATTAAGGAAATATACAGCTGTTAACTCATTCATCCAGATCCAAAAGGTAATGCAAAGGACATCACATGATTTGGAATGTTAGCTAACAGGAACCTCAGTGTAATGTCAATGAATATGTCTGACAAACAGCTGACACCAATCGATAGCCATTCACAGCAAACTTGAAACCAATGATCTTATGAAAAACCCAAAAGTTTATCTACTAATTGATAGTCCTGGTTACAAATCATAAAGTGAATTGAAGGATTGTTTGGCTGGTTAGGTTTTTAAACATAATTTCTAAACTTGTATGGATTACTGATAAAAGAAAACCTAGTTTTCAATTTTCCGTGACGATAAAACAATGTATTCTTCATTGAGTAAAACAAAATTAGTAGGACACATCTCATCATTCTTTATTCATTCATGGGATGTGGCCATCACTGGTTAGGCAGCATTTATTGCCTATCCCTAATTGTCTTGAGAACAGTTAAGAATCAACCACATTGCTGTGGGCCTGGAGTCACATGTAGGCCAGACCAGGTAAGGATGGCAGTTTCTTTCCCTAAAGGACAATAGTGACCCAGATGGGTTTTTTTCTGACAATTAGCAATGGATTCATGATCATCATTAGACCCTTAACTCGAGATACTTATTGAATTCAAATTCCACCATCTGCTATGTTGGGATTTGAACCTGGGTGTCCAGAACATTTCCGGGTCTCTGGATTAACAGTCCTGCAATAATATCGCTAAGCCATCACTTCCCCAAAGTAGGTTTCCACTGTACATTATGGATGGAATGATAATCATCCTTATCGCTGCTATCTTGTTCAGTCTGTACACAGAACAATATTCAAAGAATTAGATGTAATTAGAGGGCCAAAAATTGAAGTCAAGATTACACCAACCTACCCATATGCTGACAACATAGCGTTACTTGCAGAATCAGAAGAGGACTCATCCAATGTCTTTGATCAAGTAAGGAGGTTAGAATATGGACTGAGCATGATCACTCAAAAGACAAATACAATAGGAGTTAGAAAGAATGCATTAGAAGGAGCAAGAGCGAAGATTGAAGTGAACAGTGTGATGCTATAGCAATAAGAACTGTTTGGCTACTTAAGACAACTGATACAAGAAGATAACATATGTGATGCCAATGTTCAGATAATGGTAGAGATGGCCAGAAGTAATTTAGTGAAGATGAAGAATGAAATCCAGAAATCTCAAGCTTGTGACAATCTAATACTCCATTCTGTCCACTTTCCACAAAGACACGTGGACAATAAGTAAAGATCTATGGAAAAATATAGAGGTCTTTGATATATGTGACAATACTATGCCTTTAAGAGGTTATTTGCCCTTTTTTATAAAGAGAGGCTTTAAGACAGAGGTATCCAACTGTCTATTTGGAAGACCAACAAAGCAAACAACTTGTGGGGCCTTGGGTTTTATTAAACCTTTGGACCAATAGAAGTGGCCTGAATGGGCATGGTCAAGCTTCCACAGAACTAGTATTTTTGGTTTCTTAGTTTTTCAGTAGCGTTTGTTGCTGCAGTACATCTCTCCTTGCTCTGTCCGAGTTCTTTTGATGTCTTTCCTCCTGGTCTGCTGGAGTTGCATATGACACAATCTGTTTTTTGAATTTGCCTTTTGCCAAGGGTGTGTTTATGGTATGTTACTATGTTGCAACGGTTAATGAGTAATTGTTACTGTATCTCTTATTTTGTTGAGCATTTCAATAGAGTTGCAGCTAAGTTAATTCTTTTATTTTTTTCTTTTGTTGTATTTTAACTGCAGTGGATGAATAAATTGTATTTTGCTTGACTTCAAGCAGTTTGACCAATCAAATTGCATTTGAAATGTAACACTTTACATTTACCTTTAAACTAAGAAAAAGTTGGGTCTGAGCTACCTTCTTAGTATATTTTGAAGGGGTTTGATCTGGTCCATAACACATCTTAATGGTAAGATATATGCTGAAAATTCCATACAGGGATCTACTTTGCCTGTATTTTTATTTTCTCTGCACAGAGCAGATCTCCAAGGTCAGTTAATGATAAAGTCTTCCAGAACCGCAGGTCAATGCATTGACATGCCATTCAACGGGCAAATGCGGAACCTCAGAGCAGCTGCAGTCAGGCAGCTGTGCATTTTAGCAAGAATGTTGATACGGACTGTAAGACAATGAAAAGTGGCTTAATGTTACAGCAGCAGTGGAAGTCTTAGAAGTGACATCCAGAAAAGAACATGCCAGTATTTCTGCCTTTTGATCAGCACTGAAAATCTACAGTGAGATCACTTCAAGAGGGCAAAGTGGAGGGCAGCAGCAAGGGGACTATGGTAGTAATACAACTATAGGCAGTACTATGGTATAGTTGGATGGCAGAGGTCACAGTGTTCCAGATGAGTTGCACTGGATGTGAGAGTATGGGGCAAGTCAAACATGTGCAGCATGCCACAACAGCAAGTCTCTTGGCATGAGCAGCTGCAAGCAACAACAACAGGATACGAGCTATTTTAAGACAGGATAAAATGTACTATTGAAAAGTAGCCAAAACAACTGTATAAGATTAGACTTTATGTTTAATGCTGTTAGGAAAATGGACCACTCTTTCTAAAATTTATATGAATGGCGATAGTGTGAATGAAAGAGGCCAATGAAATCTGAAATAAAAAACAGAATCACTTTATAATATAGAAACCCATTTTAAGGTTTTGTAGTCCTGTTTTATTTCACTTGGTTTTCTTGATGTGTTTTACAGGTGGAAAATACTGCAGATGAATTTGCTCTGTATGTTGTCCATGAAAGTGGAGGTATGTTTACCCATTCTAAAATAAGGTACTGCGCATTGCAGAGAAACCAAAAGGTCTTTTCAAAAGGTTTCCCTTAGTGCTCCCGAAGTAAAGTGGAATACATTATTCCACTGAGCTTACTTCAATAATTTTTCATTAGGGGGATTCATTGGGATTAGAAAATCTAGGTTAAGGCAGCAGGAATAAAGAAATCATCCTTATATATCTAGATTAAATTAGATTGGAATAGCAATTTATTGCCACATGTATTTAGGAAAATACAGTGAGATTAGCATAATATGCCACAATTTAGCGCTATTTTAAATACAGCAATTTGAAAAAGAAATAACAGAAAAAGTTCAGACAGAGTTCAACTTTTGTTCCCCCCACGGAAGAAGGGTCTAGGCCCGAAATGTCAGCTTTTGTGCTCCTGAGATGCTGCTTGGCCTGCTGTGTTCATCCAGCCTCGCATTTTATTAACATGAGTTTATGGACTGGCTATGAGGCGCCACCACCGAAGCTGCCCCTGAGTCTGCCAAAGCGGGGATTTCTGATACGGACGCACCACAATGCCCCCGCCAAAGCCATGACCGAAGCTACTGCATTGCTGTCATAGCAAGGGGGGAACTGACCAGAACCACCAAGTCACCGACTTTGAAGCCGCTGCGCAATACCACCACATTGCTGCCGTGGCTACAAGGAACGAACCACTGTACCGTCACAACTGAAGCCACCGCCGAAACTGCCGCCAAGAGGAACGGACCAGACTCACTGACAGTGAAGCCTCCGATAAAGCCGTGGTCACCATGGTCACGAGGAACGGACATTCAGGTCCACCACACTGCCGTCACCACAACAGGCCCTCACAACCCCCTTCCTCCACTGCAGCTGCAGAAAAGAAGAAAAGGTGAACTTTGATACAAAAGAGAACTGAAGAAACAAAACAACAAAAACAACGGAGAATGTGGCCAAGATAATACAGTGTGAAGCTGGATGAACACGGCAGGCCAAGCAGCATCTCAGGAGCACAAAAGCTGACGTTTCAGGCCTAGACTCTTCATCAGAGAGGGGGATGGGGTGAGGGTTCTGGAATAAATAGGGAGAGAGGGGGAGGCGGACCGAAGATGGAGAGAAAAGAAGATAGGTGGAGAGGAGAGTATAGGTGGGGAGGTAGGGAGGAGATAGGTCAGTCCAGGGAAGACGGACAGGTCAAGGAGGTGAGATGAGGTTAGTAGGTAGGAGATAGAGGTGCGGCTTGGGGTGGGAGGAAGGAATGGGTGAGAGGAAGAACGGGTTAGGGAGGCAGAGACAGGTTGGACTGGTTTTGGGATGCAGTGGGTGGAGGGGAAGAGCTGGGCTGGTTGTGTGGTGCAGTGGGGGGAGGGGACGAACTGGGCTGGTTTTGGGATGCGGTGGGGGAAGGGGAGATTTTGAAGCTGGTGAAGTCCACATTGATACCATTGGGCTGCAGCGTTCCCAAGCAGAATATGAGTTGCTGTTCCTGCAACCTTCGGGTGGCATCATTGTGGCACTGCAGAGGCCCATGATGGACATGTCATCTAAAGAATGGGAGGGGGAGTGGAAATGGTTTGCGACTGGGAGGTGCAGTTGTTTATTGCAAACCGAGCGGAGGTGTTCTGCAAAGTGGTCCTCAAGCCTCCGCTTGGTTTCCCCAATGTAGAGGAAGCCACAACGGGTACAGTGGATGCAGTGTACCACATTGGCAGATGTGCAGGTGAACCTCTGCTTAATGTGGAAAGTCATCTTGGGGCCTGGGATAGGGGTGAGGGAGGAGGTGTTGGGGCAAGTGTAGCACTTCCTGCGGTTGCAGGGGAAGGTGCCGGGTGTGGTGGGGTTGGAGGGCAGTGTGGAGCGAACAAGGGAGTCACGGAGAGAGTGGACTCTCCGGAAAGCAGACAAGGGTGGGGATGGAAAATTGTCTTGGGTGGTGGGGTCGGATTGTAGATGGGGTAAGTGTCAGAGGATGATGCGTTGTATCCGGAGTTTGGTGGGTGGTGTGTGAGAACGAGGGGGATCCTCTTTGGGTGGTTGTGGTGGGGGCGGGGTGTGAGGGATGTGTTGCGGGAAATGTGTGAGACGCGGTCAAGGGTGTTCTCGATCACTGTGGGGGGAAAGTTGCGGTCCTTGAAGAACTTGGACATCTAGGATGTGCAGGAGTGGAATGCCTCATCCTGGGAGCGGATGCGGTGGAGGCGGAGGAATTGGGAATAGGGGATGGAATTTTTGCAGGAGGGTGGGTGGGAGGAGGTGTATTCTAGGTAGCTATGGGAGTCGGTGGGCTTGAAATGGACATCAGTGACAAGCTGGTTGCCTGAGATGGAGACTGAGAGGTCCAGGATGGTGAGGGATGTGTTGGAGATGGCCCAGGTTAATTTGAGGCTGGGGTGGAAGGTGTCGGTGAAGTGGATGAACTGTTCGAGCTCCTCTGGGGAGCAAGAGGCGGCGCTTATACAGTCATCAATGTAACGGAGGAAGAGGTGGGGTTTGGGGCCTGTGTAGGTGCGGAAGAGGGACTGTTCCACGTAACCTACAAAGAGGCAGGCATAGCTGGGGCCCATGCGGGTGCCCGTGGCCACCCCCTTAGTCTGTAGGAAGTGGGAGGAATCGAAAGAGAAGTTGTTGAGGGTGAGGACGAGTTCGGCTAGGCGGATGAGGGTGTCGGTGGAGGGGGACTGGTCGGGCCTGTGGGACAGGAAGAAGCTGAGGGCCTTGAGGCCATCTGCATGTGGAATGCGGGTGTATAGGGACTGGACGTCCATGGTGAAAATGAGGTGTTGGGGGCCAGGGAATTGGAAGTTCTGGAGGAGGTGGAGGACGTGGGTGGTGTCACGGACGTAGGTAGGGAGTTCCTGGACCAAAGGGAATGTGGCCAGCTGGGTGAGCAGGCGTTTACGCGCACAGAGCCCAAAATGCTTCCAACCCTGCCACTGCCGCCGTCTTGAATGTTTCCTGCTGCTATTGATATTTAGTGGCTCTTGTTGGAAATAGATTGTATAGATTCACCTAAATTGGGCAGTGAAGATAATTGTTAGTTGAGGCAGCAGTTTCTACAATCAGAATCATGGCTTGATGGCAATCAGACAAGATAATGAAGTGCCTCATAGAAATCTTAACGGGAAAGAGAAAACTTGTTATTTAGTGAAGTGTAGAAGCGGAAATCTGATCCCACCATAAACAAACCTTGTGAAAGGACGAATAAACAAATAGCTTTGTTAGGGAGCAATTGCAAAACATTGATCAGTGCATTGAGTACAGGAATTGGGAAGTCATGTTGCAGCTGTACAGACATTGGTTCGGCCACTTTTGGAATACTGCATACATTTCTGGTCTCCCTGCTATAGGAAAGATGTTGTGAAACTTGACAGGGTTCAGAAAAGAATTACAAGCATGTTGCTGTGGTTGGAGGTTTTGAGCTGTTGTGAGTAGATGAATAGGCTGGGGCTGTTTTCCCTGGAGTGTTGGAGGTTGAGGCATGACCTTATAGATGTTTATAAAATCATAAGGAGCATGGATAGTGTGAATAGCCAAGGTATTTTTCACAGGGTAGGGGAGTCCAAAATTAGAGGGCACAGTTTAAGATGAGAGGCAAAAAAATTTAAAAGGGACCTGAGGGGCAACTTTCCCACACGAGAGTGTTGAGTGTATGGAATGAGCTGCCAGAAGAAGTGGTGGAGGGTGGTATAATTACAACATTTAAAAGGCATCTGGATGGGTGCATGATTTGGAAGGGTTTGGAGGGATGCGGGCCAAATGCTGGCAAGTGGGATTAGATTAATTTAGGATCTCTGGTCAGCATGGGCAGGTTGGACCAAAGTGTCTGTTGCCATGCTGTGAATCTCTATGCCTTTATGACTACTTCATCATTATGATAATTGGGAAAACAACCACAACTTCACATGGTAACAAATAGCCTCCACGCAGTATGATGCAGGTGGCAAAGGTCTGGGGAAGGGCATATGGTCAGGGGAGATGGAAAACACTGACATCAATGTAGTACATTATCTTGTAACACAGGAGCAAAAACAGAAGTTGCTGGTAAAGCTCAGCAGGTCTGGCAGCATCTGTAAAGAAACAAAATCAGAGTGAACATTTCTGAGGAAGGGTCACCGGACCCAAAACGTTAACTTGATTTTTTTCTTCACAGATGCTGCACACCTGTTGACCTTTTCCGGAAACTTCTGTTTTAGTTTCTGTTTTACAGCGTCTGTGGTTCTTTCAGTTTTTATATTGTAACGCAGCATGTATAAATATCCTGTCCTTTATTGGGAGAGAGGGAGTGTCTTGGATTCTGTCTCCAGTGACTTTTTCCAGGCTGAGTAGTGAGGGGGTTCGAATAAAGATTGATTTGTGCTGCTGAACACAGGACTAAGACTCCATTTTAAAATTTCTCCCTACAATAATCTCAAAAAGCAGATTTTGAGATTTGAAATGACTATTGTAAGTTCATGTACAATATATCCATTCAGTCCTCTTTAGGCTGTTGACTTATGGTTTCCTTATATAAAGCACTGTTTGCTTTGTGGCATTGGAAGTCCCCAGTTATCACATGCTGTGTAATAGGCAATTGGTACTAGTGAAATAGTAACTTTCTCATTTGATGTTTTGTGACACTCGCATAAACAATTACAGACAGTAATGATGGTGAGATCAGAAAGGACATTTCAAATTTGTTCAGGAGTGGCAGGTGAGGAACAGATCAGTTGGAGTAAGATAAGGTGAATACTTTCAGAAGCCAATTTCAAGGAGGTTTTTACCACAAATGATTTTCCTTTAAGAAGAGGACACCAAAAAGAAACAGAAAGTTTGCATCATACCATTAGTGAAAGGAATATAAAAATGCCAGTATGTCAAAAATTATGCTGCCCAATATTCTACAGACAGAATGTTTTTACTTTTTGTTCTATAATACATGAGATAATTGGCTTCATTTATTAGAAAAAACTAAAAAGAAACTTAATAATGTTCCTGCAGAAAGAAGCAAATTAAAAGATTCAGAATACCCACTTATATCCCGGATTTTGCATGGCCCCTGTGAAAAGATAGCACGAATATTCTTGATGGAGAAGGATCTCGGTGAAGAGGTTACCTATGATGTAAGTTTTGTGATGTTTATTATGTCTGCATTTTAAATCCGGTTCATGCTGTACAATATGTCTGATTTGTGTGTGTCTAATGATTTTTTCTTCCAAGGTTGCTCAGTATATTAAGTTTGAAATGCCAGTCCTTGATAGTTTTGTTGAAAAACTGAAAGAAGAGGAAGAAAGGGAGATTAACAAACTAACCCTAAAGTAAGTACGAATGATATTCAGATTTCACAATTGTGAGAGACTGCAGTAACATAATGAATAGTGGCTAAAGGTTGCAGGTAGGGGGAACCGATTTAGCACTGAGTTGAGGAGGAACTTCTTCACCCAAAGGGTTGTACTGAGTTGAGAAGGAACTTCTTCACCCAAAGGGTTGTGAATCTGTGGAATTCCCTGCCCAGTGAAGTAGTTGAGGCTTCCTCATTGAATGTTTTTAAAGCTAAGATAGATCATTTTTTGAACAGTAAAGGAATTAGGAGTTATGGTGAGTGGGCGAGTAAGTGGATCTGAGTCCACAAAAAGATCAGCCATGATCTTATTGAATGGTGGAGCAGGCTTGACGGTCCAGACGGTCTACTCCTCCCCCGGTTCTTATGTCTGTAATGTCCTTTAGGGAGGGAAATTTGCACCATATCTTACTTGATCTGACCTGCATGTGCCTCTAGACCTACAGCAAAGTATTTCACACTTAACTACTTTCTGGGTAATTAGGAGCAGGCAATAAATGCTGGCCCAGCCAGTGACACCCACATCCCATGAACGATTTTCAGAAAAGATGCTGCTTCAGCTTAGATGGCTAGTGTAGACAAGCATTTTTACATACTTATGTTGAACTTGCAATGCTAAGTCAAATGAAAAATTTAATAAACTTATTGAAATTTTGAGGTTTTCATTGAGCAAGATTCAACAGTTTTGGCTGTTGTAGAGTGAATCGTGTAGATATTCCAGTCAGATGTAAATGAGTCAATGATAAATAACAGTTATTGGCAAATTATAATTCAAAAATTTGAACACAACATATACTTAAATTCATGACTTTTTTTAAACTTGCAGTAAAATTATTGAGCTTCTTACCCAAAAATTTCTAGGAAAACTGTCACAGTCTTCTTTTCATACTGGTGCTTTCTTAAAGTTAAATAGGGGTAATACCCAAACAGGACTCTGTTCTGAACTCTGCGCCCATTTCTACTGGTCAGCATACAAGACAGACAGGCTCACACGTTAAAGGTTAAGCTGACAGCCACCCAGCTCATTCTCAGAAAAGTTATAGCAAAGGACAGAATAAACTTGAACTTCTCAAATGTGAAAGAAGTCAACTAAGTAATGATTCTAAAGATAAGAGAAGACAGCAATATCTGGAATGCATTTGAAAAGAAATACAATGTGACTGGTTGATGACAAATGGGACCAGTTCTCTGGGTACAAACTGATTAAGAGTGAGATAGATTAGATTCTTATTTATTGGGGAATCAAAGGTTATGGAGAGAAACACAGAAAAGTGGACATGAGGAATATCAGATCTTGAATGGGGGAGCAGGCTCAAGGGGCCGAATGGCCTACTCCTGTTCCTATTTCTTATGGTCTTATGGATCTAAATGAATAGATGATGATGAAAATAGTGACAGCAATGCATAAATATCATCTGATTCCACACATTAAATGACAATCTAGGAATGGGTCTTTTCTACCAATTGGTAGTAATACAGTATATGCCGGACATTAATTTCCTAATTTAGTTTGTAGTGGTCCTAAAGCTGTTTATAAACAAAAGTAGGGAAATATTTTGCGGCTTATACAATCAAGTTGTCTCTTTTTCTTGTCTGCCTTGCATAATTCCTGAAACCAGTAACTGATTTCAGCTTGTTCCTGGACAATTACCACTAAACCCTAAGATTGCACGTTACTGGTCGAGAATGACTCTATCTGCCCCATGCTGAGTGAATGCACAGCATTCAACCCTACATGGCAAAGCTGAAATTGGAAACTGTGCAGAGTGGCATTTCTGTTGGCGTTCTCTGCGATCTGTGGGATTCAGTGGCATCACAACACCTTTTTTTTTAAATGCTCACACTGCTTAGCATAAATATCTCTCCTTATGGATGGTAGTCATTGAGAAAAGTTGGAAGAAATTAGATCTGAGTTTATCTTGCTGCTGTGTTAGTCCTTGCAGTGCTTGCTTGTTAAAGACAATTGGGAACAGAGCAATGGAATATTCCAACAAAATTAAAGAGGCACTGCAGTGCCCATATGGTAGCCAACAGCAAGTTGCATGTGTCGGTTCTCAACGAGTGGCATTTTGAAATATTGCATGTTATATTTCAAGACATGCAATACTACATACCATAATGAAAAGGGGACAGAAAATGTAACAAAAATTGTATATTAGCATAACATTTTACAGGTCATATAAATTCAAGTTGTGTACAATTTAACGGTTTAATATTCATTCTCAGAATGTGAACATCATTGGTTAAGGCATCATTTATTGCCTATCCCTAACTGGCCAGATGACCTGCTAATAGTCCAAAGAATTCTTGCCTCCATGCCATTACTAACAACAGTGGGCTGAAATT
Organism: Stegostoma tigrinum; assembly: GCF_030684315.1. Taxonomy (NCBI): domain Eukaryota; kingdom Metazoa; phylum Chordata; class Chondrichthyes; order Orectolobiformes; family Stegostomatidae; genus Stegostoma; species Stegostoma tigrinum. Next base: position 11,633,802 of record NC_081390.1, read on the forward strand.
TCTCAACCCCTGAATGTGGGCATGGGCATGAACGTTGAGAGAATTGCATGAGATCAGCAGTGAGGAGCCTCCCACTATCAAGGGCCAGAAGCTTAATTTCAAACCAAATGTTGAATGGTGAGATGGGATTCACATTAATGAGCAGTGAGAGACCTATTTGCAGGCAGTAGCATGCATTGATGTCTTCATTATTACACCACTGATGTGCCATTTCCCATTCTGTCAACTGCATATAGAATCTAGATGGCATTAGTTCTTTACATGAAGCTCAGGGTGGTGGTCTGGCAAATTCATCTCATTGCTCGCTCCTCTGGATTTCTGTCAATCACCAAAATTTCAGGCAATGCCAACAGCAGCAATCACATTTCTTTCTTCATTCATATTTGCTCAAAGAGGAGTTAAGAGTTAACCACATTGCTGTGGGTCTGGACTCATTTGTAGGCTAGACCAGGTAATGATGGCAATTTTCTTCTCTTAAAGATACTAGTGAACCAAATGGGTTTTCCCCTGGCAATCGGTAATGAATTTATGGTCTTCATTAGAGTCTTAATGCCAGATATTTATTGAATTTAGTTTCCATCATCTGCCATAGCAGGATTTGAAGCCGGGTCCCCGGATTTTATCTAGGTGCCTGGATTAACAATCCAGTGAGAATACCACAAAGCCATCGCCTCCCTTCATTGTACCCCACTCCTTTCCAACAAAGCCTGCAGCTCACTGTTAGCAAAGAGGAGTGCCAGTTACCTCCTATCAGATAAATCTGGGGCAAATAAAGTGAAACATGTGGGCCAGCTGCAGATCCCCATGCTTGACCAGGTGCACAGCTGGTCATTGAAGATGGCACCAGTGCCAAGGATCCTGAGAGGTCCTGGCAGTGGCCAGTACTTCCACCTATAGCAAGTCCGAGAATCCAACAAGTGAAGCACCTAAAGGGTGAGGTATATAGGTAATGAGACAAGTTTAGCAGGATAGAACAAGAAAATTCACCAGGGCCTGCAGAGAAAAATTGCCTACAAAACTTGCCAAAATTGACACTCAGCCAATTTGTTGTAAGATTCAGCCTAGAATCTTTAATATGTTCAAAAGCTGTCCGAATAGAAAATGGAAGGCAGTGCATAAAATCAATTTAGTGACTAAATTTGACTTGTATACAAAAGAAACACTGGTTATGAACCTAGTACTATTCTTCTTTTGAAGATACAGTGCACTGAAATCCATGATACATCAGCAGTTGGAAGACCTCACAGAGACCGAAGACTATATTTGAACTTTCTGCATCTTTAAAAACACTGAAGCACTAGGAATCTAGTTTGGACAAGATCTTCTAAACACTGGACCTAAAGCAAAAGTTTTGTTATACATATTCAATTTGTTTAAAATTACATTGTCCTTTTACCATGAGTTTTGTCAAAATGAGATTTTTGTTTGTTAACATGAAAAGTTTTTTTTATTAAACTCTCTTTAAATTACTATTTTAGTAATGTGTGACACTTCTGAAAGTTCAACTTTTATATTTTAAATACAGACTTAATTTTCATTTGTTAAACCTATTTATAATTTGACCAAAGCAAGGCTTTACAAGTGTGAATATATATTGCAAAAGAAGTCTTTTTTTCAGGATGTGAACTGCTGATATGAATTATTATATTTCCATTTCTTAGGTAATATATAGGTTTCATTTAGTCTGTGTCAAGCCTCACATACATTGGGACAAAGATACAGTGGCCCTGCCTCCAAGTGACAGTAAAAATTACATAAAAACAACATGTTGCAGATGCTGTAAATCTAAATTAAAAGCATAAAATGCTGGAGAAATCTAGCTGATCCTGTAGCATTTGTCGAGAGAGAAACAGAGTTTTGAGTTGGATTTAATTCTTCTGTGAGAAAACATCATTGCGCTATTGCTGTTTCGACAGATGCTGCAGACCTACTGACTCCCTCCCAATAGTAAAAAATAACTATCTTACAATTGATACATCTTTTTCTACAACTTGTACTTTTTCAATTACTCATTGTTGCATAATAATTCAAGCTAAATAAAAAAAGTTTCAATTAAGAAAACATGAATTGTGACATGTAAGCTACTGAATGGTGAATTTGTTGAAAACAGAAAATTAGACACTACCTATACTATTATAAATGCATTTGGTCCAGGGATTTCCCAACAGTGTGTAATATATCCTTACATGTAAATCATTGGTGGTCTTAAACAAACTGATAGTTCATCAATTTGAATTCTTAAGCAAACTGACAGTTCATCAGTCTGAATTCTCAACGTAGAAAGTACAAAAATACTGTCAATCATAAGAGTAGGCAGATTGGTGCCAGATGAAGTGCAATGCAGCAAAGTGTAAGGAAATACATTTGAGTACATAAAAAATGGAGGGACAGTATAAGATAAAGGGCACTATTCCAAAAGGTGTGCAGGAACTTCAAGAACTGGGACTGTGTGCATAAGCCATTAAAAGTGGCAGGACAAGTGGAGGGAGCTGTTAATAAAACACGTTATATTCTGGCTTCATTAATAGAGGTGCGGAGTACAAGAGCAAAAAAAGATATCTTGCACTTTTAAAGGACATTAGTTAGAACACTGCTGGAGTTTGTGTACAATTCTCGGCACCACACTTTAGGAAAAATGTCAACACATTGAAGAGAGGGCAGAAGAGGTTTACTAGAATGGTTCCAGGATGAGAACCTTTAGTCATGATGATAGATTGGGCTGTTTTCCTTGAAGACAAGAAAGCTACAAGGAGATCTGATAGAAGATTTTAAAATCAAGAAAGATTTGGACAGAGTAGATATAGAGAAAGTGTTCCTGTTCATAAGAGGATTGAGAACCAGGGGCACAGATTTCACATGTTTTGCCAAGGAAGCAAATATAAAGTGAGAAAAAACTGTTTCACACAGTGAGTACTTGGGGTCTTCAATGAACTGTCTAGAAGTAATGTGGAGACAATTTCAACTGAGGCACTCAAGAGGATATTCACTGATAATTTTCTTTTAAAACTATGTGTAGGGTTACAGCGAAAAGAAATATGAATGTTATAAAGCAGAGGACAACCCCCCTCTGCCCCCACCATCTGATAACTAACACCGAAACACCCAAAGTGGCATGCTTCAACCTGTAATCTGTTAAAAGAGCACTGATCTGGCACAAAGGAGTCATTAAATAAAAATAAATCCCTGACACTCTCTTTATAATCAATACGTAACAATTTATTTATCTAATACTAATAATTAACTCTAATAGTGAACAAACTAACTAAACTATTAACAAGCCAAATACCCCTTCTAACTACTAACTGTTCCCGAATAAAACAAGTTTATAATGGTATGCTGTTCCAATAAATATAAGTCTCACTTACATAAATTAAAACAATTTAGTCTCTCAAAATTACAGCCAGGTTATGTCTTCTGGAATGTTCTGTGTCTTCTCCAATGAATTCTTCTGTCAGGAACGCTTTCCTAGTGAATTCTTTTGTCAGGAACACCTCCTCTGTGTAATTCTTCCATCAGAAATCCAGGTGTTGTAGGTACCTCTAATTTAGATGGTGCTTACTCTAAGGCTTAGAGAATTCTGTGAGAGCCAGTGATTCTTTATTTTAGAGCTGAGACCTATTATCTTTGCAGATGGCAATGGCTCTCCCCCAATTTTCCAAATGTCCTTATCTTTTATAGCCTTGTTGACATATCAATTTCTTACATTAGGATTGGTCCTATGTTGTCAAAACCATCAGATTTAAATTACTTGGCTTTTAGTACCTAAGGCCCTGGTTTAAATTAATTGGCCAGATTTAAAAACCTGTTGTCTTGGTGAAAATGCTGCTTTGCCTAACAGTAGAGACTTTTGACACAAATGTTTCAACTTAGGTACTCTCTGTACCTTCAAACCCACAGACACCATTTTTGAATCTCTAAGCGTAGAAAAAGCACATCTCCTTTAAAGTGGCCCACGCACTGCTTTCCCCACAGCAGTTTATAAACACCAAATCTAACATCCTGCCTTCCAATCCATAAATACGCTATCCAACTATGCAACAGTGAACAATGCCAAAATGCAGGATGAAAGTCCTATGAAGTAAATTGAACAGGTTGGTGCTCATTTGAGCTTAGAAGAATGAAAGATGATCATATTGAAATGTGTAAGATTTTGAAGTGACTAGATATGGAAGATACCTGGAGGATGTTTCTCCTTGAGGGAGAAATTAAAACTAGGGACAATTTAAGAATAAGAGGATTCTCATTTAAGTCAGAGATGAGGACACTATGTATATCTTGAAGGATATCAGAATGTGGAATTCTCTTCCTCAGAAAGTACTGGAGGCTGGATCTGTAAATCTATTCAGGAATCAGTTAGATACTTTTGATAGACCTCGATGTGAAAGTCTTGGGTGATAGTCAGGAAAGCACATTTCAGACTACAGCTGTGATCATATTGAATGGTGCAACAGGCTCACAGAGCTGAATGACCTTCTCTTGTTCCTATTTGCCTCTTGAAACAAAAACAGTTTTGACATCAAGTTTCATTTATTCATTGCATTTTAGATGCCAGTTTTAAGTGAAAAGGATTTTTTAAAAATCTATTTGTTGCTGGTTATTTAGTTTTGCCAAAGAGGAAAAGATTAAGAAGCAGCTACTAATCTCAAAAAACTTCCCTTTGCTATTAGCTTGACATTGACATCGGGGTGTGCCGATGTAGATGACTTTCCCACATGAAATACGTAAACACTGTCCATGTACTTCAAATAGCCGTAGTGCAATGCCCAACCCTTGCTACAGATCATGACCTTCTTGTGAAGATTATAGGAGATAACTTGTATAAATTAGCTACAGAAGTGAACTCAATAGCAATTACCATCCTATAAAATCAAAGACTCTAAAAAATATTCCACACATCCCTGCAAATTAAAAGTTAAATAGTTTTATTGCCATTTTCTACATTTTAAATAAACAATATACAATAGGAAAGAAAACTAGAACGTGGATTATAAACAGTTTCAGCAACAGTCTTTTGTAATAACTACCAGTAAGATTCCCCCAAAAAGTTGCCATTTTCTCAAAGTAGTCAAGGATGTTCCCAAAATTGCATCGATTGGATGAAGGGCATACAGCTGATAAATGTGTCTTTTCTCTTTAAAATGACGTAAAAGTAATTTGTATGATAGAACATACATAGAACACAGAACATTACAGCACAGTACAGGCCCTTCGGCCCTCAATGTTGTGCCAACCTGTCATACCGATCTCAAGCCCATCTAACCTACACTATTCCATGTACGTCCATATGCTTATCCAATGACGAATTAAATGTACCTAAAGTTGGCGAATCTACTACCGTTGCAGGCAAAGCATTCCATTCCCTTACTATTCTCTGAGTGAAGAAACTACCTCTGACATCTGTCCTATATCTTTCACCCCTCAATTTAAACTTATGCCCCCGCATGCTCGCCGTCACCATCCTAGGAAAAAGGCTCTCCCTATCCACCCAATCTAACCCTCTGATTATTTTATATGTTTCAATTAAGTCACCTCTCAACCTTCTTCTCTCTAATGAAAACAGCCTCAAGTCACTCAGCCTTTCCTCGTAAGACCTTCCCTCCATACCAGGCAACATCTTAGTAAATCTCCTCTGCAACCTTTCCAAAGCTTCCACATCCTTCTTATAATGCGGTGACCAGAACTGTACACAATACTCTAAGTGCGGCCGCACCAGAGTTTTGTACAGCTTCACCATAACCTCTTGGTTCTGGAACTCGAGCCCTCTATTAATAAAAGCTAAAACACTGTATGCCTTCTTAACAGCCCTCTCAACCTGGGTGGCAACTTTCAAGGATCTGTGTACATGGACACCGAGATCTCTCTGCTCATCTACACTACTAAGAATCTTACCATTAGCCCTGTACTTTGCCTTCCGGTTACTCCTATCAAAGTGCATCACCTCACACTTGTCTGCATTAAACTCCATTTGCCACCTCTCAGCCCAGCTCTGCAGTTTATCTATGTCTCTCTGCAACCTACAGCATCCTTCGTCACTATCCACAACTCCACCGACCTTAGTGTCGTCTGCAAATTTACTAACCCATCCTTCTACGCCCTCATCCAGGTCATTTATAAAAATGACAAACAGCAGTGGACCCAACACCGACCCTTGCGGTACACCACTAGTAACTGGTCTCCAGGATGAACATTTCCCATCAACTACCACCCTCTGTCTTCTTTCAGCAAGCCAATTTCCGATCCAAACTGCTACATCTCCCACAATTCCATTCCTCCGCATTTTGTACAATAGCCTACTGTGGGGAACCTTATCGAACGCCTTGCTGAAATCCATATACACCACATCAACCGGTTTATTCTCATCTACCTGTTTGGTCACCTTCTCAAAGAACTCAATAAGGTTTGTGAGGCATGACCTTCCCTTCACAAAACCATGCTGACTATCCCTAATCAATTTATTGTTTTCTAGATGATTATAAATCCTATCCCTTATAACCTTTTCCAAAACTTTACCAACAACTGAGGTAAGGCTCACTGGTCTATAATTACCAGGGTTGTCTCTACTCCCCTTCTTGAACAGGGGAACCACATTTGCTATCCTCCAGTCATCTGGCACTATTCCTGTAGACAATGACGAGTTAAAGATCAATGCCAAGGGCTTGGCAATCTCCTCCCTGGCTTCCCAGAGGATCCGAGGATAAATCCCATCCGGCCCAGGGGACTTATCTATCTTCACCCTCTGAAGGATTTCTAATACCTCTTCCTTCTGAACCTCAATCCCACCTAGTCTAGTAGCCTGTATCTCAGTATTCTCAACAACATTGTCGTTTTCTAGAGTGAATACTGTTGAAAAATATTCATTTAGCGCTTCCCCTATCTCATCTGACTCCACATTCAACTTCCCACTACTAACCTTGATTGGGCCTAATCTTACTTTTGTCATTCTTTTATTCCTTAAATACCTATAGAAAGCCTTAGGGTTTACCCTGATCCTATCTGCCACCAACTGCTCATGTCTCCTCCTGGCTCTTCTGAGCTCTCTCTTTAGGTCTTTCCTGGCTACCTCGTAGCCCTCAAGTGCCCTAACAGAGCCTTCACATCTCATCCTAACATAAGCCTTCTTCTTCCTCTTGACCAGAGATTCCACCTCCCTCGTAAACCACAGCTCCCGCACTCTACAGCTTCCTCCCTGCCTGACAGGTACATACTTATCTAGGTCACGCAGGAACTTTTCCTTGAATAAGGTCCACATTTCTAATGTTCCCATCCCCTGCAGTTTCCTTCGCCATCCTACGCTCCCTAAATCTTGCTTAATCTCATCGTAATTGCCTTTCCCCCAGCTATAACTCTTGCCCAGTGGTATACACCTATCCCTTTCCATCACTAAAGTAAACATAACAGAATTGTAATAGCTATCACCAAAATGCTCACCTACTTCCAAATCTAACACCTGGCCAGGCTCATTACCCAGTACCAAATCTAATGTGGCTTCCTCCCTTGTTGGCCTATCTACATACTGTGTCAGGAAGCCCTCCTGCACACGCTGGACAAAAACTAACCCATCTATAGTACTCAAACTATAGTGTTCCCAGTCAATATTTGGAAAGTTGAAGCCCCCCATGACAACCACCCTGTCTCTCTCACTCCTATCGAGAATCATCTTTGCTATCCTTTCCTCTACATCTCTGGAACAATTTGAGGCCTATAGAAAACTCCCAACAGGGTGACCTCTCCTTTCCTGTTTCTAACCTCAGCCCATATTACCTCAGTTGACGAGTCCCCAAACATCCTTTCTGCAACTGTAATACTGTCCTTGACCAACAATGCCACACCTTCGCCCCTTTTACCATCTTCTCTGTTCTTACTGAAACATCTAAATCCCGGAACCTGTAACAACCATTTCTGTCCCTGCTCTATCCATGTCTCTGAAATGGCCACAACATCAAAGTCCCAGGTACCAACCCATGCTGCAAGTTCACCCACCTTATTCCAGATGCTCTTGGCATTGAAGTTGACACACTTCAAACCAACTTCTTCCTTGCCGGTGCCATCTTGCTTCCCTGAAACTTTATTTCGGACCACCCTGCTCTCAACCTTTCCTATAGTTGAACTACAATTTTGGTGCCCACCCCCCTGCTGAATTAGTTTAAACCCACCCGAATAGCCTTAGCAAACTTCCCCCCCAGGATATCAGTACCTCTCTGGTTCAGGTGAAGACCATCTTGCTTGTAGAGGTCCCACCTACCCCAGAAAGAGCCCCAATTATCCAAGAATCCAGAGCCCTCCCTCCTGCACCATCCCTGTAGCCACGTGTTCAACTCCTCTCTCCCTATTCCTCGCCTCACTAGCACGTGGCACGGGCAACAAACCAGAGACAACAACTCTGTTCATCCTAGCTCTCAGCTTCCATCCTAGCACCGTGAATTTCTGCCTTAAATCCCCATCTCTCTTCCTACCTATGTCGTTGGTGCCAATATGGACCACGACTTGGGGCTGCTCCTCCTCCCCCTTAAGGATCCCAAAAACACGATCAGAGACATCACGCAGCCTGGCACCTGGGAGGCAACACACCAACCGTGAGTCTCTCTCGTCCCCACAGAATCTCCTATCTGTCCCCCTAACTATGGAGACACCAATGACTAATGCTCTGCTCCTCTTCCCCCTTCCCTTCTGAGCAGCAGGGACAGACTCTGTGCCAGAGACCTGTGCCCCACTGCTTTCACCCGGTAAGTCGTCTCCCCCCAACAATATCCAAAATGGTATACTTATTGTTGAGGGGAATGGCCACAGGGGATCCCTGCACTGCCTGCCGGTTCCCTTTCCGTCTCCTGACCGTAACCCATCTGCCTTTTTCCTGTACCTGAGGAGTGACTACCTCCCTGTAACTCCTCTCAATAACCCCCTCTGCCTCCCGAATGATCCGAAGTTCGTCCAGCTCCAGCTCCAGTTCCCTAACGCGGTTTTCAAGGAGCTGGAGTTGGGTGCACTTTCCCACATGTATCAGTTTGTTTCCAATTCTGTGGAGCTACCTTAATATTGACTTAGACTTGATAAATATTATCAATGTACAAATTTCCTCCCTATTTTCATTGGTACCCTCAGATAAATACCAACTGCCCTTGGGGATTTGTTTCTTCTGTGTACCCTCGTCAATGTAAGCTTGAGTAAATGCTTAAAGCAGGCATTGTGTAATTTAAATATTCTTGGCTCATTAACTTAATTTGCACTGATGTGGTTTTAAGGCATTCAGTGCTTCATTGTTAACTGCTTAACATTCATTTTCAAAGAATTTTGTTACAATTAGCATCTGGAGCTTGAACTTGTTACCAATTTTCTTTTTGCCCTTTGGTCACACTTTTGACATGCTCCCGAACTCTGCTTCTTTCATCAAATACTTGATCTTTCTGTCTACCTTTGTAAAAACTCATTCATTTTTCCTAATTTTCATTTACATTTATCAGCTATATGCCCTTCGTCCAACCTATGCAATCTTGCGAATTTTCTTGAATTGTTTTGGTAATGCCTTTGGAATTTTTTCTTTAAACTTGCTAGTCTTGTACACATTTTGCTGCATCTTCTCTTTTGTGCATTTCAAGACACTCTTTTGTTGCTCTCAAAAATAAAGAACAAAGAAAATTACAGCACAGAAACAGGCCCTTCAGCCCTCCAAGCCTGCACCATCATGTTGCCTGTCACAACTAAAACCCCCTACCCTTCCAGGGACCATATTCTTCTATTCCCATCCTATTCATGTATTTGTCAAGACCCCCTTTGAAAGTCATTATCGTATCTGCTTCCGTTACCTGCCCCGGCAGCAAGTTCCAGGCACCCACCACCCTCTGTGTAAAAAACTTGCCTCATACATCACCTTTAAACCGTGCCCCTCCTGCCTTAAACCTATACCCCCTAGTAACTGACTCTTCAACCCTGGGAAAAAGCTTCTGACTGTCCATTCTGTCCATGCCCTTCATAATCTGGTAGACCTCCATCAGGTCGCCCCACAACCTCCATCCTTTCAGGGAGAACAGCCCAGGTTTCTCCAACCTCTCCTCATAGCTAATGCCCTCCATACCAGGCAATATCCTAGTAAATCTTTTCTGTACCCTGTCAATGGCAGTATTAAACCCAAACCCAGACAATCTATTTTGGATGTGGCAAGTCTCCCACAATATATTTCACTAAATTGAAGTTATGCAAAGCTCTAAGGCCAACAGCTTAATACGTAGCAAGTCCCTTTCCTGCACCACTCCTTTACATTCTGATTTGCATTGGTTCCAGTCAAGTAACACCTTTTAAAAATTCTCATCATTATTTTCAAATCCTTGCATGACATGTTCTCACAATCTGTAACCTCTCCCAATCCAACAACTAGAGTTATTTAAACTCCTCTAATGCTGACTGCTGCACACTTCCAATGGTTGCTCTACAGTTGTTAATTTTTTAAAAAAATTTTAAAACCTTTTGATTCAATCATTTTCTCTCAGCTTCTTCACAGCAGTGTCCTGGACATTTATTTCAAAATAATCCTGCAAAAAGTTGTCAATTGTGTAAGATCTTGCAAGGTTTTACATGTCATTGGAATCTTTATCCATCGCAAGCTGTCTGTGGATCAACTGGTAGCATTCCAAGATAATAAAATGTGAGGCTGGATGAACACAGCAGGCCAAGCAGCATCTCAGGAGCACAAAAGCTGACGTTTCGGGCCTAGACCCTTCATCAGAGAGGGGGATGGGGAGAGGGAACTGGAATAAATAGGGAGAGAGGGGGAGGCGGACCGAAGATGGAGAGTAAAGAAGATAGGTGGAGAGAGTATAGGTGGGGAGGTAGGGAGGGGATAGGTCAGTCCAGGGAAGACGGACAGGTCAAGGAGGTGGGATGAGGTTAGTAGGTAGATGGGGGTGTGGCTTGGGGTGGGAGGAAGGGATGGGTGAGAGGAAGAACCGGTTAGGGAGGCAGAGACAGGTTGGACTGGTTTTGGGATGCAGTGGGTGGGGGGGAAGAGCTGGGCTGATTGTGTGGTGCAGTGGGGGGAGGGGACGAACTGGGCTGGTTTAGGGATGCAGTAGGGGAAGGGGAGATTTTGAAACTGGTGAAGTCCACATTGATACCATATGGTTGCAGGGTTCCCAGGCGGAATATGAGTTGCTGTTCCTGCAACCTTCGGGTGGCATCATTGTGGCAGTGCAGGAGGCCCATGATGGACATGTCATCTAGAGAATGGGAGGGGGAGTGGAAATGGTTTGCGACTGGGAGGTGCAGTTGTTTGTTGCGAACTGAGCGGAGGTGTTCTGCAAAGCGGTCCCCAAGCCTCCGCTTGGTTTCCCCAATGTAGAGGAAGCCACACCGGGTACAATGGATACAGTATACCACATTGGCAGATGTGCAGGTGAACCTCTGCTTAATGTGGAATGTCATCTTGGGGCCTGGGATAGGGGTGAGGGAGGAGGTGTGGGGGCAAGTGTAGCATTTCCTGCGGTTGCAGGGGAAGGTGCCGGGTGTGGTGGGGTTGGAGGGCAGTGTGGAGCGAACAGGGGAGTCACGGAGAGAGTGGTCTCTCCGGAAAGCAGACAGGGGTGGGGATGGAAAAATGTCTTGGGTGGTGGGGTCGGATTGTAAATGGCGGAAGTGTCGGAGGATGATGCGTTGTATCCGGAGGTTGGTAGGTTGGTGTGTGAGAACGAGGGGGATGCTCTTAGGGCGGATGTGGCGGGGGCGGGGTTTGAGGGATGTGTTGCGGGAAATACGGGAGACGCGGTCAAGGGCGTTCTCGATCACTGTGGGGGGAAAGTTGCGGTCCTTAAAGAACTTGGACATCTGGGATGTGCGGGAGTGGAATGTCTTATCGTGGGAGCAGATGCGGCGGAGGCGGAGGAATTGGGAATAGGGGTTGGAATTTTTGCAGGAGGGTGGGTGGGAGGAGGTGTATTCTAGGTAGCTGTGGGAGTCGGTGGGCTTGAAATGGACATCAGTTACAAGCTGGTTGCCTGAGATGGAGACTGAGAGGTCCAGGAAGGTGAGGGATGTGCTGGAGATGGCCCAGGTGAACTGAAGGTTGGGGTGGATGGTGTTGCTAAAGTGGATGAACTGTTCGAGCTCCTCTGGGGAGCTAGAGGCGGCGCCGACCAACCTCCGGATACAACGCATCATCCTCCGACACTTCCGCCATTTACAATCCGACCCCACCACCCAAGACATTTTTCCATCCCCACCCCTGTCTGCTTTCCGGAGAGACCACTCTCTCCGTGACTCCCTTGTTCGCTCCACACTGCCCTCCAACCCCACCACACCCGGCACCTTCCCCTGCAACCACAGGAAATGCTTCACTTGCCCCCACACCTCCTCCCTCACCCCTATCCCAGGCCCCAAGATGACATTCCACATTAAGCAGAGGTTCACCTGCACATCTGCCAATGTGGTATACTGCATCCACTGTACCCGGTGCGGCTTCCTCTACATTGGGGAAACCAAGCGGAGGCTTGGGGACCGCTTTGCAGAACACCTCCGCTCAGTTCGCAACAAACAACTGCACCTCCCAGTCGCAAACCATTTCCACTCCCCCTCCCATTCTCTAGATGACATGTCCATCATGGGCCTCCTGCACTGCCACAATGATGCCACCCGAAGGTTGCAGGAACAGCAACTCATATTCCGCCTGGGAACCCTGCAGCCATATGGTATCAATGTGGACTTCACCAGTTTCAAAATCTCCCCTTCCCCTACCGCATCCCTAAACCAGCCCAGTTCGTCCCCTCCCCCCACTGCACCACACAACCAGCCCAGCTCTTCCCCTCCACCCACTGCATCCCAAAACCAGTCCAACCTGTCTCTGCCTCCCTAACCGGTTCTTCCTCTCACCCATCCCTTCCTCCCACCCCAAGCCGCACCCCCATCTACCTACTAACCTCATCCCACCTCCTTGACCTGTCCGTCTTCCCTGGACTGACCTATCCCCTCCCTACCTCCCCACCTATACTCTCTCCACCTATCTTCTTTACTCTCCATCTTCGGTCCGCCTCCCCCTCTCTCCCTATTTATTCCAGTTCCCTCTCCCCATCCCCCTCTCTGATGAAGGGTCTAGGTCCGAAACGTCAGCTTTTGTGCTCCTGAGATGCTGCTTGGCCTGCTGTGTTCATCCAGCCTCACATTCTATTATCTTGGAATTCTCCAGCATCTGCAGTTCCCATTATCTCTGATACTATTACAACTGGTAGCATTGTTGTCTCTAAGCCTGAAAATTATACCATCAAGCACGTTGTTGCAGCATTAACCATATAACCCAAAGCTGACACTCTACTGCAGCACTGGAGGGAATGCAATGCTGTTGGGTGCGGTGCCATTATTTTGGAATGAGAAATGAATTGAATCAATACTCTTGCACTGTTGGCGGTGCTGCCTTTCAGGGTAAAGACATGAAAGCCGAGGTTTCACCAGCTTACAGGAGGGCCTACAGCATTATAAAGAAAAGATGGCACTTTTCAGGGGACAACCGACTATATTTTGCTGCTGGTGGCGTCTTTTTGTGTGTCATAAATGGTCATGGTTTGCACGAACGTATTTATTGGTTGCAGAGGGTCTTGTGGTGCGGTGGTAGTGTTCTTACCTCCAAGCTGGGATAGACCTGGGTTCAAATACCGTCTGCTCCGAACATCTCTGAGCGAGTAGGTTCAAATTCTCCATCAATCAGTGCAATGTGTTTTTTGGAGCGATGTAAAATGGTTTCAACACGAATGCAAAGCTTTGAGAGTTAGTCAGAACTGTCAATGCTGGAGGCAGCTTTGATTTTTGTTTTTGCAACTCATGCTACGTACTTGTTGGTTACCGCCCACCTCAAGGGTGTGTTATGTCTGGGGAACTTTAAAGTGGCCAAAATGCGCAGAATCTAGGCAGCCGAGCGGCGGGTTATAGGGCAGTGTAAAACACCAGCTGGGATCTCCAGGACAAAAATGGCTCGGCTTATCACCAGGCAGGAGCACGACCCCAGCATCGTCATCGTCGGTTGCGGATTAGCGGGTCTGGGAGCCGCTCAAAGGCTCCTGCAGCACGGCTTCAGCAAGATCCGGCTGTTGGAGGCCACCCAACGATGTGGCGGCCGCGCCTGGAGCCGGCAGTTCGGTGAGATCTCGCGCCGTCTCCCGCCTGTGGCGGGCCGCGTCCCGTCGAAACCCAACGGCCGCATCCGCCAATCGGCGGTCCGCTGAGACCCTCTGTGACCAATCAGCGGGGAAGTGGGGGGGGGGGGAAGAGAACCTTTAAATGGAAAGGTCGTCGTTATCCAGCTCGCGCACTTAGATCTCGGTTTATAATGGAGGTGCCTACGCTTTCAAGGATGCCGACACTGTGTTATCTTGGAGGTCTCTATTGCTTGAGCGGAATAACGTTTGTTAATAAGCTTTTCTGAAGAAAAGTCTAGACCCGAAACGCCGGCTTTCCTGCTTCCGTGCTTCCGTGATGCAGCTTGGCCTGCTGTGTTCGTCCAGCTCGACACCTTGGTATATCAGGGAAAATTGTCGATTAGCTTCTAAGCAGAAAACCAGTGGAAGCTCTCTGGTTAAAGAGCGAGAGAATCTGCTTTATGGCTCTCTGTGAGGCTAGAAGAGATATTCTCATGGTCTCATCATCAACAGCGCCATACTTTAACTGAAATATGACAAGGAACATAGAAAATAGGAACCCGAGTAGGCCAGTCAACCCTTTGACCCTGCTCTGCTGTTAAAAGATTTTATGCTTCACTTTATCTTGATTACTTGAAACATGCTGTACTGGGAACGTGCTGTTGTTGTAACCCAGTAGTTTAACATTACCTCAGACATAGATATACCTGAGGAATGTAGTGTTTGTACCTAATAATCAGTGGCAATAAATATGTCAGATTCTTCAATTCCATAAGAATCCACAATCACTTTCCTAGTATTGTAGGAGAAAACATAACTATTGCCATGTCAGATAAAACACAATTTAAGGTGAACTCACTGTGAGAGTACAGCAGAAAATGGAGTCAGATAAAACACAATTTAAGGTGAACTCACTGTGAGAGTACAGCAGAAAATGGAATCAGAATAGGTATTAATCATAAAATATCAAAGCTTATGGCTCTTTATTTGAACGTGCACAGCGTTTATAACAAGATAGACGAATTGACAGCTCAAATGGAAATAAATGAATATGTAGTGCAATCAGAGCTGGGAACTCAATCTTCAAGGATATTCAGTGTTCCAGAACACTAGCTAAAAAGGAAAATGAGGTAGGATGGTATTGTTAATTAAGTGAGGTGTAATTGTGGTAATGAGTAGTGATATAGCTGCAAATAGATTATGACATGGAATCAGTTTGAATGAAAATAAGGAATAGGAAGGGAAAGAAGTCATGGGTGGGAGTCATCTAGAGGGGAGCAAAGAGGTGCCTCACTAGGATAATGTATAAGTCAGGAAATAATGAAAATGTAAGAAGAGTACTACAATTGTCATGGGTGGTTTTAAACTACATATTGCCTGAATAAATCAGGTGGGCAAGGGAAACATGGAAGACTAATTGTTAGAGTGTATCAGAGATTGTGCAGAATATTGCTATGAGAAACCATCTACCTGGGAACAAGCTATTTTAGGTCTAGTAATATGTAATGAAGGATTGATACATGGGATAGCAATAACAACATGGCAGAACTTCAAATTTAGTTTGAAGGACAGCAATATGGGTCACAAACCAGTGTCCTCAACTTAAAAAAACATAATTACAGAATAAGGGACACATATTTTTAAAATCAAGATGTGAAAGAATTTCTTTTCCCAGAAGTTAGTAAATGTCTGGAATTCTGTACCCCAGGGTGCTGTGGACACTGTATCACTGAAAGCTTTTAAAGAGGAGGTAGATCGATAATGAAATATCATGGAGGATAATACCGCATTGGAGTTTTGGGTGGAAGCAAGTTGTGTTCAAATATCCAGCAACAACCATGCATTGCTTGTTTACATTGGTCACCATTCACCCATGTTTGGTTTTTTTTTTGTTTGTTTGTTTTCATACATGCATTGGCTCAAAGCATTCAATAAAGGTGCAAATTAAGCTTCAGAGGAAGCAATGAATGTAGATGACTGTGACAGCTTCTAATCTGTCAGGAGCCAGGCCGGACCTGACAATTTCAAACCATTAAATAGTTTGAAAACTGCTCCCAAAATATTGCGTTGACTGATCCTATTTCCATCAAGTACTCGATGGGAGAATTTGGCCATTCAAAGTAAACAGGATTACGAACTGCTTGCATGCAGGTGAAACTGTCCCCACTGCAACAGCTGCTCCAGAACTTTTTGTTCCATCTGTTCAAGGGCTCTGTTTCATTCCAGTTTTTTCCTAATTTTATAATTTAGTAAGCATTGCTGCTAAATGTGTAGACTTAACCAATTAATTGAAGTGAGGCAAGAGATTGCTGCCCATTTGGCAATGGTCTTTGAGTCCTCACTGTCCACTGGATTAGTACCAGAAGATTGGAGGGTGGCAAATGTCATTCCCTTGTTCAAAAAAGGGAATAGGGGTAATCGTGGAAGTTACACACCAGCCACCCTTGCTTCTGTGGTGGGCAAATTATTGGAGAGGATACTGAGAGACAGTATTTTTGATTATTTGGAATAGCACAGTTTGATTAGAAATAGTGTAGCTTTGTACGGGGCAGATCGTGCCTCACGAGTCTTATTGAATACATTGAGGATGTAACAAAACACGTTGAAGGGAGAGCAGTAGATGTGTTCTATATGGATTTGAAACAAGGCATTTGATAAAGTTCCATGTGGTAGGTTCATTCATACAGTAAGGAGGCATGGGATTCAGGGAAATTTGACTGTCTGGATTCAAAACTGGCTGTCCAGTAGAAGACAGAGGGTGGTAGCAGAAGGAAAGTATTCAGCCTGGAGCTTGGTGAGCAGTGGTGTTCCACAGGGATCTGTTCTGGGACCTTTGCTCTTTGTGATCTTTATAAATGACTTGGATGAGGAAGTGGAAGGGTGGGTTAGTAAGTTTGCTGATGACACCACGGTTGGTGAAGCTGATAGTTTGGAGGGCTTTTGTAGGTTGCGACGGGACATTGACAGGATGCAGAGCTGGGCAAAGAAGTGGCAAATGGAATTCAACCCAGAAAAGTGTGAAGTGATTCATTTTGGAAGGTCAAATTTGAATGCAGAATACAGGGTTAATGGCAGGATTCTCAGCAGTGTTGAGGAACAGAGGGATCTTGGGGCCCACATCCATAGATCCCTCAAAGTTGCTACACAAGTTGTCAAGAAGGCGTTGGCTTTCATTGGCATTGGAATTGAGTTTGAGTCATGAGGTTATTCTGCAGCTGTATAAAACTCTGGTTAGACCACACTTGGAATATTGTGTTCATTTCTGGTCACCTCATTTTAGGAAAGATGTGGAAGCTTTAGAGAGGGTGCAGAAGGAGATTTACCAGGATGCTGCCTGGACTGGAGGGCAGGTCTTATGAGGAAAGGTTGAGGGAGCTTGGGCTTTTTTTCATTGGAGCGCAGAAGGATGAGAGGTGACTTGATAGAGGTGTACAAGATGATGAGAGGCACAGATAGTGGATAGTTGGAGACTTTTTCCCAGAGTGGAAATGACTATTACGAGGGAGCATAATTTTAAAGTGATTGGAGGAAGGTATAAGGGAGATGTCAGAGGTAGGTTCTTCACACAGACTTGGGCGTGTGGAATGTGCTGCTGACATTAGAAGTGGAGTCAGTACTTTAGAGACTTTTAACCAATTCTTGGATCGGCACATAGATGATAGTATAATGTGGGGAAAGCTGGGTAGATTGATATTGAGGTTGATTGGCTTGCCGAACTGGTTAGTTGTTTTGCAGATGTTTCATTACCCTGCTTCGTAACATCCTCAGTGCAGCCTCCAATGAAGCGTCGGTGTGTTTTCCTGCCTGGTTTTAACTCTGGTGTCTGTTGAAATGGATTGCCTCGTTTCTGGTTTTCCTCCATAGTGGAATGTGTATGGGCCGACCATAAGCATGAAGAAACCAATAAACTATTTATTTTGTATAGATAAGAAACATTGGAGCTGAGCAAATCTTTAGAGTCGGGTCAGTTTAGTGAAGCTAGCTACCTGTGAAAGGGCTTGAATTAATGCCCATGAGTCGGCTCTGGATTGCATAGTCTTTGCATACAGTTAACTGAGAAATCAGTCAGACATGTTTTGAGCATGTTTACTATTTGCTTACCCAATTTACCTCAAGCCAATTCTGGATGTCATTGTTCTCCCATTGTACAGTAAAAATCATTTGTTGTCTTCAAAATCTCTTATGGCTTCATTTTTCTTGTTTTTAACTTGAGACATCAAAATTTGTCTACTTAAACAAAACAAGTCACTGCTTCCTAGCTGGGCCATGACACAAATTTGGTGGTCTCACCAGAGATCATAACATCAACATACTTGCCATTTGTCACTTCCAGCCTGCAGCAAGTTGCTTCTCACTTGTTGCTCAATGCTTTTTACCTGCCAGTCTCTGAGCCCCTTGCTTCCTCCAATTATCACACCGTCCTACTCCATCAGATTTACTGCTCCTCCAGATCCTTTCTGCCTGCTGGCTCACTCAGAGCAGTGGGAAATCAGGAGACTGAAGCAAAGCGTAAGATAGTGTGAGGAAGATATAATGAGCAGGACTGGGAAAGGGGGTTGGGATAGAGACATCTAGTAGGTGGAAGTGAGCAGGTCAGGATAAGTGGCAAAGAAGAAGGAGCAAAGGGATTGGGATAGCTGCAGTCACTGGGGTGCTGAGGGAGGGGGCATGAAAAGGAGCAAGGCAATTTGTATGAGGGAGGCCAGTAAGAGGAAGCAAAGGATTTTGGAGAGGCAGAAGAATATGGGTAATAGGAAGAATGTTAAACAAACAGAGGGAGGATCATAATTTGAATTTGGTTCTTGGCACATGAGACAAAAGTGCAGAGAATGCCAGTCGCGCTCTTCAGGGAAGTTTCCTAATTTAGAGTAACAAAATACATCATAGTGCACATTTTAAGTGGGGTTACCTTTAGTACATATATTTCTAAACAAGAATATTCATTGTTATGACATAAAGGTGTCATAACAACGGAAGCATTAAATTCAGTCTGACATAACATTTTGTTGGCACTGAGTTCAGAGGAAGGGTCACCGGACCTGAAACGTTAACTCTGTTTTTTTCCTTTACAGATGCTCCCAGATCTGCTGAGCTCTTCCAGTAACTGTTTTTGTTCCATCACCTTAATTGTTTCCTTTATTTTCATTACCCTGCTTTTCCTTCATCCTCTTCTGCCATCAGAACCTTCTTCCTACTTTACTTTCAAAATCTAATTTTCTTCAACATTTATCACCTTTCTTACCCTCCTATGCTCATTCCAAAATTGATTCCTGTAGCTCAGCGAGCTTAATTGCCCCGTGCATCGCTTATGAAATAATCTGTTGTCATCTATGAGCTCATTCTCGAGGCTTACACAGTCTCAAAGCCCTGAGGAATATGTAGCTGAGATAATGACAGCTTTGCCCTTAAGGAAGCTACCCAATCTGGCAATAAGTTTCCAACTTGCTTGCCTGGTTCAAACCTTTGGATCAGCGATGTAGGATTGCATTATTTTTCAATAATTAATAACTTGGACTTGATTGAGGAAAGTGAGGAAATAAATTAAGTATTCTTTAATTATGATTAGCTACTGTGAGAATAAAGCCATTTAAACCAGATCAGTTTTGGAATATGGATTTTTCTGCTTTATGGCTGAGGCTGATGCAAATCCTGGTTAACATGTGAGAAAGCTTGGAGGTAAAAGGTTCTTACTCCGTTCATATATTTTTAAAATTATTTAGTTTTGTAACAAAGTATCTAATAGGCCCATAAAAGCAAAACACACTGCAGATGCTGGAAATCTGAAATAAAAACAGAGTGCTGGAAAATTTAGCACGTCTGTGGAGAGAGAAAGTGGTGTCAATTTCACACCTGCTATAACATTTCTTTGGAATTACTGTTGCTGATTTTCTTCAGCATTTTCTGTTTTCATGGATATAGGATATACACGTTACTTAGGAAGTAGGTTCTGCAGCGTGTTTCATAATCTTATAGTTTTGATCTTTTCAGCTGTATTGACCAAGCGATTGCTTTCATTCCAGAGGTAAAACTACATACTCTATTCTAATACTTAAATGGCTTTCACTGGTGTCACTTTATCTTGGTAGAGATCTATGTATTTCTTAAGTAAAGAGTAACGAGCTTTTATAAATGGGATGGCCTCCCAAAGTGATCAGCAGTGGAATGAACTGCGAGACAGTAGAAAGCAGTGTCAGTAAAATGACCATTACTTGTAAAGAAAACAAACAAGAATTGGGTAAATAGTACCTTGCCAATCCAAAATTGACCATGAACTGTTCATTCAAGCCAATTTGAGTTCAGGATGTCTCTGATCATGTGCAGGGGCAGTGGTTAACGAGCATTAATAAGCATTGGTTCTTAGTTGTTCAGTGCACAAGAAAGGAAAACCATTTTCTGGTTGCAGCAGCAGCACGAGCAGGAGCTTGGACCAGTGGCCTGTCAGGAAGCTGATGAATCAAGAGATTTTTCAAACTTTAAAAGCTTACCTCGAGCATCGGAGCCTTCCATTTCTGGTTGCAGCAGCACCTCGGAGTAGAAGTTTCTGGGAAGGGAGGGACTTTTTTTTTCATTCCCTCAGCTATATAAGTGATCGTTGTCTAAACCTGAGACCCTACCCGTGTAGGGCGTCCCACCCATCCACCTCCTCTAACCTTATACACCAGGGACAAATCAAGTAAGCTTCTCTTCTTTTTAATTTTTGATTTAGGGGATTAGCAGGGATGGCAGTGCAGGTAGAGGAATGCTCCTCCTGCATGATGTATGAGGTGAGGGACACCATTAGTGTCCCATCCAAATACGTCTACAGGAGGTGCACCCAACTCTTGCTCCTCCAAGACCGCGTTAGGGAACTGGAGTGGGGGCTGGATGAACTTAGGATCATTCGGGAGGCAGAGTCAGTGATAGACAAGAGTTACAGGGAAGTAGTTACTCCTAAGCGTGAAGAAAGCTGGGTAACTGTTAGAAGGGGGGGAAAAGCAGTCAGTGCAAGGATCCTCTGTGGTCATTCCCCTGAAAAACAAGTATACCGTTTTGGATACTGTTTGGGGGGGGTGGGGGGTGCGACTTACCAGGAGCATGCACTAGGCTGCAGGTCTCTGGCACAGTCTGTCCTTCTTGCACAGAAGGGAAGGGGGGATAGGAAGAGAGTGTTAGTCATTGGGGACTCAAAATAGTTAGACTGATAGGTTAGCTGGGAATGAAAGAGACTCACGGTTGATGTGTTGCCTCCCAGGTGCCAGGGTCCGTGATGTCTCGGATCGTGTCTTTGGGGTCCTGAAGGGAGAGGGTGACCAGCCACAAGTCGTGGTCCACGTAGGCACCAACGACATAGGTAGAAAGAGGGATAGGGATGTCAGGCAGGATTTCAGGGAGCTAGGGTGGAAGCTGAGAGCTAGAACAAACAGAGTGGTTATCTCTGGTTTGTTACCCATGCCACGTGATAGCGAGGCAAAGAACAGGGAGAGATTTCAGCTGAACACGTGGCTGCGGGGATGGTGCAGGAGGGAGGGCTTCAGGCGCATGAACAATTGGGACTCATTCTAGGGAAGGTGGGACCTCTACAAACAGGACGGTCTCCACTTGAACCAGAGGGGCACTAATATCCTGTGTGGGAAATTTGCTAGTGCTATTCGGGTGGATTTAAACTAGCTCAGAAGGAGGATGGGAAACTGAGGTGTAGTTCTAGTACACAGGAGTATGAGCGTAGGGAGGACATGGACAGGACCTCACTGTCACAGGAGTCTGCTGGCAGACAGCAAGCTGAATTGAAGTGTGTGTCTACTTTAATGCCAGGAGTATCCGGAATAAGGTAGGTGAGCTTGCAGCATGGATAGGTACCTGGGACTTTGATGTTGTGGCCATTTCGGAGACATGGATACAGCAGGGTCAGGAATGGAGGGGGCGGGGTTGGCTTTGTTAGTCAAAGACAGTGTAACGGTG
This sequence comes from Stegostoma tigrinum, assembly GCF_030684315.1. NCBI lineage: Eukaryota > Metazoa > Chordata > Chondrichthyes > Orectolobiformes > Stegostomatidae > Stegostoma > Stegostoma tigrinum. Next base: position 11,655,848 of record NC_081390.1, read on the forward strand.
GCTGAAAGAACTTTTGATGAGGACTCGTCTACTAAGGTGGTATGGGCTGAGGTCAGAAACAGGAGAGGAGAGGTAACACTGCTGGGAGTTTTTTATAGGCCTCCGCAAAGTTCCAGGCATGTGGAAGAGAAGATCGGCAAAACTGTTCTGGGAGGAGTGAAAGGAACAGGGTGGTCATTATGGGAGACTAACTTCCCTAACATTGACTGAAAATGCTATAACTTTAGTTTTTGTCCAATGTGTGCAGGACAGTTTCCTGACTCAGTATACCAAAGGGCTGACAAGAGGCGAGGCCACACTGGACCTGGTACTTGGTAATGAACCAGGCCAGGTGTTTGATTTAGTGGTAGGTGAGCACTTTGGAGAGAGTGACCATAATTCAGTTATGTTTACTTTAGCAATGCAAAGGGATAGGAACGTGCCACAGGGCAAGAGTTATAGATGGGGGAAGGGCAATTATAATGCGATTAGGCAAGACTTAGGAGGCATAGAATGGGTTAGCAAAATGCAGGGGAAGGGGACAATTGAAATGTGGAACTGGTTTAAAGAACAGATATTGCGTGTCCTTGATAGAAATGCCCCTGTCAGGCAGGGAGGAAGCGATAAGGTAAGGGAACCATGGTTTTACTAAAGAAATTGTATCTCTTGTTAAGCGAAAGAGGGAAGCTTATGTGACGATGAGACGAGATGGTTCAGATGAGGCGATGGAGAGTTACAGATTAGCTAGGAAGGATTTAAAGATAGAGTTAAGAAGAGCAAGGAGGGGACATGTGCAGACACTAGCAAGTAGAATAAAGGAGAGCCCTAAAGCTTTCTATAGGTATGTGAGGAATAAGAAGATGACTAAGGTAGGAATAGGTCCAGTCAAAGACAGAAGTGGGAAATTATGTGTGGACCCTGTGGAGATTGGAGAGGTGCTAAATGATTATTTCTCATCTGATTTCACTGAGAAACAGGAGGATAGCAAAGATGATTCTCAATAGGAGTGAGAGAGACAGGGTAGTGGTCATGGGTGACTTCAACTTTCCAAATATTGACTGGGAACACGATAGTTCGAGTACTATAGATGGGTCAGTTTTTGTCCAGTGTGTGCAGGAGGGCTTCCTGACGCAGTATGTAGATAGGCCAACAAGGGACGAAGCCACATTAGATTTGGTACTGGGTAATGAGCCTGGCCAGGTGTTAGATTTGGAAGTAGGTGAGCACTTTGGTGATAGCTATTACAATTCTGTTATGTTTACTTTAGTGATGGAAAGGGATAGGTGTATACCACTGGGTAAGAGTTATAGCTGGGGGAAAGGCAATGACGATGAGATTAGGCAAGATTTAGGGAGCGTAGGATGGCGAAGGAAACTGCAGGGGATGGGAACATTAGAAATGTGGAGCTTTTTGAAGGAAAAGCTCCTGCATGACCGAGATAAGTATGTACCTGTCAGTCAGGGAGGAAACTGAAGAGTGCGGGACCCGTGGTTTACAAAGGAGGTAGAATCTCTGGACAAGAGGAAGAAGAAGGCTTATGTTAGGATGAGATGTGAAGGCTCAGTTAGGGCACTTGAGGGCTACGAGGTAGCCAGGAAAGACCTAAAGAGAGAGCTCAGAAGAGCCAGGAGGAGACATGAGCAGTTGTTGGCGGATAGGATCAGGGTAAACCCTAAGGCTTTCTATAGGTATTTAAGGAATAAAAGAATGACAAAAGTAAGATTAGGCCCAATCAAGGATAGTAGTGGGAAGTTGTGTGTGGAGTCAGATGAGATAGGGGGAAGTGCTAAATGAATATTTTTCAACAGTATTCACTCTAGAAAACGACAGTGTTGTCGAGGAGAATACTGAGATACAGGCTACCAGACTAGGTGGGATTGAGGTTCAGAAGGAAGGGGTATTAGAAATCCTTCAGCGGGTGAAGATAGATAAGTCCCCTGGGCCGAATGGGATTTATCCTCGGATCCTCTGGGAAGCCAGGGAGGAGATTGCCAAGCCTTTGGCATTGATCTTTAACTCGTCATTGTCTACAGGAATAGTGCCAGATGACTGGAGGATAGCAAATGTGGTTCCCCTGTTCAAGAAGGGGAGTAGAGACAACCCTGGTAATTATAGACCAGTAAGCCTTACCTCAGTTGTTGGTCAAGTGTTGGAAAAGGTTATAAGGTATAGGATTTATAATCATCATCTAGAAAAGAATAAATTGATTAGGGATAGTCAGCACGGTTTTGTGAAGGGAAGGTCGTGCCTCACAAACCTTATTGAGTTCTTTGAGAAGGTGACCAAACAGGTAGATGAGAGTAAACCGGTTGATGTGGTGTATATGGATTTCAGCAAGGCGTTCGATAAGGTTCCCCACAGTAGGCTATTGTACAAAATGCGGAGGAATGGAATTGTGGGAGATGTAGCAGTTTGGATCGGAAATTGGCTTGCTGAAAGAAGACAGAGGGTGGTAGTTGATGGGAAATGTTCATCCTGGAGACCAGTTACTAGTGGTGTACCGCAAGGGTCAGTGTTGGGTCCACTGCTGTTTGTCATTTTTATAAATGACCTGGATGAGGGCGTAGAAGGATGGGTTAGTAAATTTGCAGACGACACTAAGGTGGGTGGAGTTGTGGATAGTGACGAAGGATGCTGTAGGTTGCAGAGAGACATAGATAAGCTGCAGAGCTGGGCTGAGAGGTGGCAAATGGAGTTTAATGCAGACAAGTGTGAGGTGATGCACTTTGGTAGGAGTAACCAGAAGGCAAAGTACAGGGCTAATGGTAAGATTCTTAGTAGTGTAGATGAGCAGAGAGATCTCGGTGTCCATGTACGCAGATCCTTGAAAGTTGCCACCCAGGTTGAGAGGGCTGTTAAGAAGGCATACAGTGTTTTAGCTTTTATTAATAGAGGAATCGAGTTCCGGAACCAAGAGGTTATGGTGAAGCTGTACAAAACTCTGGTGCGGCCACACTTGGAGTATTGTGTACAGTTCTGGTCACCGCATTATAAGAAGGATGTGGATGCTTTGGAAAGGGTGCAGAGGGGATTTACTAGGATGTTGCCTGGTATGGAGGGAAGGTCTTAGGAGGAAAGGCAGAGTGACTTGAGGCTGTTTTCATTAGAGAAGAAGGTTGAGAGGTGACTTAATTGAAACATATAAAATAATCAGAGGGTTAGATTGGGTGGATAGGGTGAGCCTTTTTCCTAGGATGTTGACGGCAAGCACGAGGGGGCATAGGTTTAAATTGAGGGGTGAAAGATATAGGACAGATGTCAGAGGTAGTTTCTTTACTCAGAGAATAGTAAGGGAATGGAACGCTTTGCCTGTAACGGTCGTAGATTTGCCAACTTTAGGTACATTTAAGTCGTCGTTGGATAAGCATATGGACGTACATGGAATAGTATAGGTTAGATGGGCTTGAGATCGGTATGGCAGGTCGGCACAACATTGAGGGCCGAAGGGCCTGTACTGTGCTGTAATGTTCTATGTTCTAATATCGTAGAGAAGATGACTGAGTTACTAGAATTGAAAGGGTTAAGGTTAGTAAGGAGGAGGTGTTGTCAATTCTAGAAGGTGTGAAGGTGGAGAAGTCCCCTGGGCCAGATGAGATTTTTCCAAAGATTGCCTGGGAAGCTGGGGAGGAGGTGGCAGAGCCTTTGGCCTTGATTTTTGAGTCCTCATTGTCTACAGGTTTAGTACCAGAGGACTGGAGGATTGCAAATGTTATGCTCTTGTTCAAGAAGGGCAGTAGGGATGACCCAGGTAACTATAGACCCGTGAGCTTTACGTCTGTTGTCGGAAAAGTTTTGGAAAGGATGATAAGAGATAGTCAGCATGGATGCGTCAAGGGCAGGTCATGTCTCACAAACCTCATTGAGTTTTTTTGTGAAGGTGACCAAGCATGTGGATGAGGGAAGGGCAGTTGATGTGGCATACATGGACTTCAGTAAAGCCTTTGATAAGGTTCCACATGGTACGCTATTGCAGAAAATACAGAGGCACAGGATTGAGGGAGATTTAACAGTTTGGATTAGAAACTGGCATTCTGTAAAAAGGCAACGAGTGGTGGTTGAAGATATTCAGCCTGGAGTCAGGTCAGTAGTGGTGTGCCTCAAGGATCTGTTTTGGGATCACTGCTGTTTGTCATTTTTATAAATGACTTGGACGTATGCATAAGTGGATGGGTTAGTAAGTTTGCAGATGACACTAAAGTCGGTGGAGTAGTGGACAGTGTGGAAGAATATTGCAGGTTGCAGGGAGACTTGGATAAACTGCAGAATTGGGCTGAAAGGTGGCAAATGGAGTTTAATACGGATAAATGTAAGGTGATTCACTTTGACCCGGTATTCTGCCTTCCTATTATTCCTCCCAATGGAAAGATTCTTGGTCGTGCAAAGGGATCTTGGTGTCCATGTACATAGATCGCTGAAAGTTGCCACCCAGGTTGATAGTGCTGTTAAGGTGTGTTAGGTTTTATTGGTAGAGGGATTGAGTTCCGGGGCTGTGATGTCATGCCGCAACTGTACAAAACGCTAGTGCGGCCTCATTTGGAATATTGTGTGCAGTTCTGGTCACCCCATTACAGGAAGAATGTGGAAGCATTGGAAAAGGTGTAGAGGAGACTTACCAGGATGTTGCCTGGTCTGGAGCGCAGGCTGTATGAAGAAAGGCTGAGGGACTTGGGTCTGTTCTCATTGGAAAGGAGGTGGCTAAGAGGGGATTTAATAGAGACATACAAGATGATCAGAGGATTAGATAGGGTGGACAGTGAGAGTCTTTTTCCGAGGATGATGACTTCAGCTTGTGCGAGGGGGCATAGCTACAAACTGAGGAGTGATAGATTTAAGACAGATATCAGAGGCAGGTTCTTTATTCAGAGAGTGGTAAGGGCATAGAACGCCCTGCCTGCCAATGTAGTTACCTCAGTCACATTAGGGGCATTTAAATAGTCCTTGGATAAGCAAATGGATAATGATGGGATAGTGTAGGGGGAGGGGCTTAGATTAGTTCACAGGTTGGCGCAACATCGAGAGCCGAAGGGCCTGTTCTGCGCTGTATTGTTCTATGTTATATGAAGATGGTAAGAAATGTCAAGATCAATTAGAAGACACCTGTGCCCAATGAAATAGTCTTGCAAAATGATACCCTGAAGTGGATGGACTGAAAAACCATTGCTTTATTAAATATAATTTCATTTATACCTGTTTTTGATAACTTTAAAAGTTCTATAAAATGTATAAAAATATGGCTTATAATGAATCAGGATTAATCAACTTTTTTAGAGTAGCTTCCTCAAACTCGGTCTATAATTGTGATTTGATGTTGGTCTTACAGTTAGTTAAATTGAACAACACCCTTTCCCCCCCCCCAAAAAATACCACGTAATGACGCCAGTCCTGTTTTGAAATAAGGTACTGGCTCCCTACTCCCTTAACAGTTTCATTTCTTTTGAGGTCTCATCACAATGATCCATCTGTTGCATCTCCCATCTAGAATTCCTTGTACTGTATGACTCCGCCAAATACCACGCTGAATTCCTGACTGAGATATCTCCATTGCCCTCCTTCAGCATTGAGCAACTTCTCATTCTTGATGATTTCAACCTCCACTTAACTCTTCCTTCTCTCATCCTGTGTTCACTGCTCTCTTTTCTTCCAGGAACGCCTCTTTCCAAAATAAACTCTTCTAATAAATTCTTAACCTTGTGATCTCACTTGATTCATTTGTTCTATCATAGCTAATACTGAAAGCAGTCTCCAATCATATGCTCATATCTCTCTTTCCCAACGTTTTCCTTTCTCCTCCCAACACCACTTCCGTCTGTGTCGTAACCTGAAAATAAAATTCTTTCTCACACTGCACTGTACTTTTAAAATCTCATCTAGATTTTGGCCCATGATTCATCAAAACTTTTCTGTAGCTATTGATATACTAAATTGCATGCCTTACATTATTTTTCATAACCTTGTCCCAGCAGTTCTGATTGAAGCACTGAAAGCACTTTCAAGGTTCACTGCCAAACTGCTTAGCATTCAAAGATCAAATTTTTTTTAACGTAGTAAACCATATCTCACTAACTTGATTTAGTTTTTTGAAGACGTGACAAAGAAGATGTTTGAAGGAGATGGTGTTTATTGTCTGTATTGACTTTGGCAAGATGTTCAACAAGGTTCCACATGGTAGGCTGGTTAGCAAGGTTACATAATGTGGAAATCAGGGAGAGCTAGCCATTTGGATACAAAATTGGCTTGAAGGTAGGAGGCAGAGGGTGGAGATGGAGGCTGTTTATTGGGCTGGAGGCCTGTGACCAGCGACGTGGTCCAGTTCTTTTTGTCATTTCAATAGATGAATTGGATGTGAATATAGAAGTAATTTTGCAGTTGACACCAAAATTGGTGGTATATTGAACAGTGAAGAAGGCTCCCTCAGATTAATAGATGAATTGGATGTGAATATAGAAGTAATTTTGCAGTTGACACCAAAATTGGTGGTATATTGAACAGTGAAGAAGGCTCCCTCAGATTAAAATGGGACATTGATCAGATGGGCTGAGGAGTGTTGATGGAGTTTAATTTAGATAAATGTGAGGTGCTACATTTTGGAAAAGCAAATCAGGACAGGTCTTAATTGTAGGGCCTTGTAGAGTCTTGCTGAACAAAGAGACCTTGGGGTCTGGGTGCATAGTTTCTTGAAGGTGGACTCACAGCTTGGCAAGGTGGTGTTTGATACACTTGCTTTTATTGGTCAGTGCTTTGAGTATAGGAATTGGGTCACTTTGCAGCTGTAGAGGACATTGGTTCGGCCTCTTTTGGAATTCTGCTTGCAATTCTGGTCTCCCTGCTGTAGAAAAGATGTTGTTAAACTTAAAAAGGCTCAAAATATTTGCAAGGGTGTTGGCAGAGTTGTAGGCTTTAAGATGTAGGGAGAGACGGATTATTCTGGGGCTATTGTCCCTGGTGCATCAGAGTCTAAGGAGTGACCTTTTATAGAGGTTTATAAAATCACGAGGGGTGTGGATAGAGTCAATAGCCAAGGCCTTTATCTCAGCATAGGGGAATATTAAAAATGGAGGGGATAGTTTAGAGTGAAAAAGGAAAGATATGGAAGGGACAAAAGGGGCAACATTTTCACACGAAGGGTTATGTATATGTGGAATGAGCTGCCAGAGGAAGTGATGAAGACTGGTACATTTACAGCATTTAAAAGGCATCTGGATGGGTACATGAATAAGAAAGGTTTAGCGGGATGTGGACCAAATGGGACTAGATTAATTTAGGATATCAGGTCGGCATGGACGAGCTGGACCAAAGAATCGGTTTCTATGTTGTAGGACTCTTATGATTCTACAAATACAATGATTATCCTCACCACTAACTGTTTTCCTAAACTTTTTTTCCTGCCTCTTCCATCCTCACTTCCAACAATAAATGTGAAGTGGTCATGGATTTACTTGTTTTAAAGATTAAAAGTAAATGATCAATTGTCTCTGCTGCTTCCCTCATTTCCACCTAGCCAAGGAGAAAAGCTACCCAAATTTTCCCATTTTTCCAGCCCTGAACTTACAACTTTCTCTAGATTCTATTCTATTCGCAATGCTGTCTCAGAAACAGTTAGTGCATAACTCACAATATTTTCTGATTGGCCAATAGTTCAATCAACTTCTCTTCCTGAATCCTCAGGAATAGTTCTCCGCCCTTCTCCCACTTCAAATGTGCTGGTATCACCCACCTCCTCAAACAAAATCTATCCATATGTACCTGCAAACTATACTACATTGATTGCTTGCAGGTGTGTTGCCAGTCAGCTCCTCCATCACCAAAGCTCAGTAGCAGAAGTGTTACTACCTACGATATGCACTGTAGGAATTCACCAAAGATCCTTAGACAGCACCTTCCAAACCCACAAACACTATGTCCTTGAAGTACAAAAACAGTAGATGCATGGGAACACCACCAGCTGCAAGTTCTTCTCCAAGCCACTTGCCATCCTGACTTGGACGTGTACCACCATTCCTTCAGTGTCTCATGGTCAAAGTTCTAGAATGCCCTCCCTCATTTTATTGTGGATATACCTGCATCAAATGGACTGCAGCAGTTCAAGAACACAACTCACCACCACCTTCTCTAGGGCAACTGGGATGGGCAAGAAATGCTAGATACATTCCAAGGATGGATTTTTAAAAAATCCAACCACGCTTTCCTCTCTAATCTGTTGACACTTCATAAATCTATACCCACCTTTCCCACAATTACATATTTGGATCCCTGCAGTCTGGTTTCTGGTCCTGTCAGGACCTATAGAAAGTGTGAATTGCATACGAATGCCAATCATCAGAAACAGTTGTACTTCCCCTGGGGTGGTCGCCAGGAACCATTCCATCCTCTGGGTTAATGACTAAGTACATTCATTGAGGAGGCACCTGACAGAGACTTATCAGTTTGTCCTGAATCCTCTGTCTCTGTGGGCCCGAGTAATATTGTGTCCTCCGGATTCCCATGTTCACGTGCTGTCATTCCCCCTAGTGATGATACTGTCAGTGCTGAAGGTTCTACCTGACAGTCCAGTTCCATTTGTTTTTCCCTTGTCCACTCTAGTCTTTTGGCATTGTTTTGTATCTATGTTGTGAATTGCGAATAGAATAGAATCTAGAGAAAGTTGTAAGTTCAGGGCTGGAAAAATGGGGAAAATTTGGGGTGGCTTTTCTCCTGTGCTAGGTGGAAATGAGTTGTTAAGGATTTGGGTATTTTGACTTTTGTCCATTGGGGAATTATTGGGAACATCCGTCGTATCTGGGCTGTCTGTCAAGTTATTCCGATCATTTAGAGAAATCTAGTCCTCTGATAAGTCAGTTAGATCATCTGGAGGTCCGTTATTCATTGGAGCTGCAGTTGGTGGTAATGATGGGAGAGCATAAGTTTTGTCAGGGGTGCAGCCCAGCTGACAGGATGTATCAGGGTTGTCCTTAGTCTTGTCACTTGCTCTAGGGCAGTGTCATCCATCTTGCATATTTTAAGGTGTTGAGAGTGGCTATGTTGAGTGCCTTAGTCTTTTAACTGGTTTATGTGGTACCAGCCAGTCTTGCCTGTAGCTAGTAGAACCTTGTGTACTGAGGGACTTGCCTTATTGACCAGTGTAGGGACCTGAGTAGTCAGGGGAAAGAAAGGAACTAGGATTGTGTATCTGTATCATCACCTGTTGTCCAAATGAATATTTAACCGGATTAACTTTACTGTCGAAATAAGCTTTACTTAATTTCCTTTTGGTCCCTAACCTGACAGCTGCTGCTAACTGCATTGGTCATGTTTATGACGGGCGAATACTACTTTATGTTTCATAATCACTTCTTGCACAGGCAGATCCTTGGTCATTATTAGGGGATTGAACCAGAACTTTTCCGTTGTACTGATCCGATTAACATCATTTCCTGTTGAGATGATAGGTGGCACCTTGCTAATTGGGGGCATCTTCCACATACTGGATCAATGGCAAGGTACATGTAGCCACGAAAATAACCCCGTGGATGTGTTCTGTGCCTGGGGCAAGGTTTACTAAGGTAACAGGGTGGTGGCATGTAATGTTGCTTGGTTTAAGTTCAGTAACGTACCCCTTCTGTGCATGGTCAGTGAATCCACTTAAAACTGTAGGCCCGCCAGGGTAGCTAATTAAATTTTGAGATGTTTAGGGTTGTGCGGGAACCTCCGGTATCCTAAAGAAATTCTGCAGGTTAGCCTCCTACGTCACCATTGACTAGTGTCTACCTATAATGTCTCACTTGGTGTCGCAGACCCGTACTGAGGAGGCAGGGGGCTGACATCGTCATGTGGATGCCTTGTAATTTTGGGGGTAGGGATTGGCTTGTGGCCCTGGCATGGAGCAGAGCCTACCGAACTGGACCTTCCGATTGGCGCCCCCTCCTCTATTACTCCTTGTTCCCGTCACGTTTGGTGGTCCCTGTGGTTTCAAGTGCGACTGTGCAGGGGCTGTACGTTCTCACACATCAGTGTCCTGGGCACCCGCAGTGGGGGCACTGCTTTGGCTACCATGTGTTCCTCTGTCTCTCTCCCTATGCCTGTTTGAGGTGGAGTTGAGTTCCTTTGATAAGGATTACTGCTGCTGGTTGATCTGCACATTGACTTTTTAACTGGCTTACTTGACTCTCAGCAGCATCCTTAGCTGATACTGCTTGCTGGATACCTTGGTATGCCTACTCACATTGGTCTTAGAATTCATGATCAGAGATAATGGGAACTGCAGATGCTGGAGAATCTGAGATAACAAAGTGTGAAGCTGGATGAACACAGCAGGCCAAGCAGCATCTTAAGAGCACAAAAGTTGACGTTTCGGGCCTAGACCCCTCATCAGAAAAGGTCTAGGCCCAAAACATCAGCTTTTGTGCTCCTAAAATGCTGCCTAGCCTGCTGTGTTCATCCAGCTCCACACTTTGTTATCTTGGTTTTGGAATTGCCGCATGTGTAATAAGTTGGCCTGATTTCTTTGACCCTGCTCTGTGCTTTTCTGTTGTAACTCTGCTGTTTCTTGCTTTGCGTCTTCTTATTCTTTATAAACCTTTCTCAATTTCTGCTCTGTTCCTAACGGTTGTCCCAGACAGCATATCATTGCTATGGGTTTTTTCAAATTTGGAAGCCCGTTTCCCTTGAATGCTCCTCAAATCCTCCCAGTGTTTTTGTCCTGGGGATCCTGGTCCCATTTCTCCATTACAGCAAAATTCTGCCCATATGGGCCACTTTTTCTTACTCATGTATTGTTTTAGTTTCTTTTCCCATACTGAATAATCTTCTACTCTGGTGCCTTTTTTCTGTCCTTTCTAATTATCTATGTTCTGGTCCTAATCCTACCGGGTCTCTGCCGACTTTTGGTGTTTTGCCTTACCACTCCACTAAGGATCCCACACACATATGCGCACACACACAATGAAACAGTTGTTTGCTTGATTACAGGTTGAACATCTGTTGACTTTGTGCTTTTAAAGAACAGTCTAAAGTAGACCTTTCTGTTCCCTTTGATTTACTTGAATTCCTGGTTGTCATGTGGGACTTAGTCCTCTTAATTCAGGTTCTCGAAGTGACAGTCACTTCTCACCTGATTCCCATTTGGGATGCCAACTTCAGAGATAGTAGGAACTGCAGATGCTGCAGAATCTGAGATAACAAGGCGTAGAGCTGGATGAACACAGCAAGCCAAGCAGCATCAGAGGAGCAGGAAAGCTGACGTTTCGGGCCTCGACCCTCCTATGATGCTGCTTGGCGTGCTGTGTTCATCCAGTTGTATACCTAGTTATCCCAGGTGCCAATTTATTACGCTCGCCACACAGTGCGTTTAGCCCATTTATCCCTCAAAGCACTGTGAGTCGACTCTTAGTAGCAATATGAAATTATCTTTATTATTTATAACACAATTAGCACTATACTAACAATTATACAACAAACTAACAATAAGATAAATCTGACAATTAATATTGTAAATCGAAGTCAGTATCTCTTCCTTTAACATAACTTGGAATGATCAAACATCACCACACTAGACCTTGGCCTCGATCTACATGATGTTCGTCTGGTCTTCCCCTCCCAGCGGTCCCAGGGACACCTCTTCTTACGTTGGTTGGTCTCTAGTTACTCTCCCGAGAGTGCTGTTGTGGTGATTCTTATCCTGGGAAGCTTCAAAATCCCTTTGGGAGGATCTTTAATTCCCACCAATGGCTCAATCAGGAATGGATCACCCTGATCGATCAGACCCAAAGTGTGGAGCAGGATGAACACAGCAGGTCAAGCAGCTTAGAAGCACAAAAGCAGACGTTTCGGGCCTAGACCCTTCATCAGAAATGGGGGAGGGGGAGAGGGTTCTGAAATAAATAGGGAGAGTGGGGAGGCGGATCGAAGAATCACAAAAGCTGATGTTTCTAAGATGCTGCTTAGCCTGCTGTGTTCACCCAGCTCCACACTTTAAATCGCATTCTCCAGTATCTGCAGTTGCCATTATCTCTGATACAGTGCCATGTGGATGCTGGGGTGGTTTTGGTCCTCCATTCCTGAAAGTGTCAGGGGCACGTAAGTCAGGTAGGCTTCCCAGGTAAGAGTGTGAGGTGTCCCTTTGTTCCGGAAACAGCTCACTGTTTCCTATTCTCCTGGTAAATAGACTTAATCAATTGTGTATTGTGCTGCCTTCAGCTGTGGCCTGCCTGTCTGGGTCCGCAGCTTGGTTATTTTAGTATCTTTGCACAGATACTTTGGCCGTTGTTTGGCTTGATTTCCCAGCATGCCTGGTATATTTATCTGATAGACCACTCAAAGTTGCACAATCTGGCAGCAAGAGCATTAGACTTTCCATTTGATTCACACCAATTGACTGTGACTAGACAAATAATGTATCTCAAATTGCAAGGTATTTTAATCAGTGTAGTTCTTTTAATCTTCATGCAGGTAAAGGTTTGGTGGATATTGGAGCACAGTGGATCCATGGGCCATCTAAGCAGAATGCTGTGTTCCACTTAGCCAGCCAACATAATCTTCTGGATGAAAAAGCAATGTCAGAGGACAACCAGGCTGTACAAAGAAATGGACAACCACCTGATGTATCAACCTATTACACCAGCTCAGGAAAAAAAGTAGGGCAAGAAATAACGGCTCCCTTGGAAGAGTTGTATTCAACATTTAATGCAAGAAGTAAGAAGTTCTTCCAGTCAAAGACACAACCTGTCCACAGTTTGGGTGAATTCCTAAAACTTGAAATTGCCAGGTGTGCTGAAGATTGGAAGGGTGATGAGGAAATGTGTAACCTTAAACTTGCTGTGCTGAATACAGAATTCAAGATAGGGTGTTGTATCTCTGGAACGGACAGCTTGGATCTGGTAGCACTCCAGCCTTTTGGAGAGTATGTGGTGTTACCTGGAATTGATTGTGTTTTTCCAGGGTAGGTATGAAGTACAAAACTGTTACTACATTCTCTTTTTTTTTTATTACTGAGGTTTCAAACATGCAAGGGTCAATGCTGGGATTGCAACTAATTACAAACTATTTTCATGTTTTTGATGAAGCAGTGTACCATATCTAAGTTTTACAATGATACAAAGCTAAGTAGAAATGTAAGCTGCGAGGGGCACACAAAGTGAGTCAGAGATATGGGATGAATTTTTCCATTTTGGTCAGTATTTTGTTGTGTAAGATTAATGAGGCTCAATTCTGCCACAGCTAGCAGTGACTTTTCTCTCAGTCTGGTACTGTTCACCTCATTAATTATGGAGCTCTGTGTTTTGATGCCCTTCTTGTAATATTGTGTGGCAAGAGAGCTGGAAGTATTCATCATTTCTGGAACCCTGTGGTGTTGACGTTACTGGCACCATGGTTAAAGCTCAGCTACATACCACATCCCGTGATGCAAGCCAGGAATTTCCTTTTCACATTCACTTTGTGGAAAAGTTATTTTGTCACCTCACATTTGCTTATTTAGCAAAAGGAATTAAAACTCTGGCTTCTGGATCTTAATTATTTTCAAGTGGAAGATTTCTCCCTGTCCACTTTGTCTGGATCATTCATGATTTCGAAAACTTCTGTCCTACCTCCCTCAGGCTTTTCTTTGAGGGAAAGCAGTCCCAATTTCTCCAACCTAACATCATAACTGAAGCCATTCTTGCGCTGTCACCAATGGATTCACATCGTTCCTAAAGTGTGGCACCCAGAACTGGACACAGCATTCCAGCTGATGTTTAGCCATTGTCCTATATAGGTCAGCATAACATCCCTGCTCTTATACTCTATGCCTTTTTTAATGAAGCACAGAATACTGCATGCTTTGTCAGCTCTCTTGTCCTACTATCTTTAGTAATTTATGCACATATATACACACGAGTCTTTCTGCTCCTGCAAGCACTTTTAGAATTATACTCTTTATTTTGTACTGTCTCTCCATGTTCTTTGAACAAATGTTTATTTGACCCTCTTTTCTCATATGCAACCTATCCGCCAATTATTATCATAGAATCCCTACAGTGTGGAAACAGGCCATTTGGCCCAACAAGTCCACAGTGCCTCTCTGAAGAACTTCCCACCTAAACCCATCCCCCTAGTCTTTCCCTGTAACCCTGCATTTCCTGTGTGTAATCCACCTAATTTATGCACCCCAGGACACAATTGCAATTTAGCATAGCCAATCCACGTAGCCAGCACATCTTTGGACTGTGGGAGGAAACTGGAGGACCCGGAGGAAACCCACACAGACAAGGGGAGAATGTGCAAACTCCACACAGACAGGGTGAGGGTGGAATCATACCTGGATATCTGGTGCTGTGAGGCAGCAGTGCTAACCATTGAGCCTCCATGCCGCCTCGGTTGAATTCATCTGGTCCAACTTGTCAGTGTCATTTTGATGCTCCATACTGTCCCTAAGTTTACAATATTTCCAAGTTTTCAAGTCCTCAGACTTTAAAATCGTCCCCTGCACGCAAAGTTCCAGAGCACTTATGTATATCAGGAAAAGCAAGGTCCCAATAGCAACCCCAGTTAAATTCCACTACAATCCCCCAGCCTGGATAATATCCATTAACCATCATTCTCTGTTTCCTATTCCTCAACCAGGTTTGTAACCATGTTGCTAAGGTTTCCTATTCTATGACTTATAAATTTCCTCACGTCTGTTGTGTGCTGCTGATTCAAACATCATTTGGAAGTCTATATCAATAGCCTTGCCTTCATTAACTCTCTCTGTTAGCGCTTCAAAAAAGTCAAGCATATTAGTTAGACACAATTTTCATTTGATAAATCCATGCTAACTCTCACAATTAACTCTCATTTTCTATTAATTTTATCCTGAAAAGATTGTTTCTAGAAGTTTCCACACCACTGAAGTTAAACTGACTGTCCTGTAATTGCTGTGTTTATCTTTACAGCTTTTTTTGAACAAAGGCATAATGTTTGCAATTCCCCAGCTCTCTGGCACAACTCCTAAAACTAGGGAACATTGAAAGATTATTGCCATGCCACTGCAATTTCCATTCTCCTTTCCTGCAATGCCCTTGGGTGCATCTTATCTTGGCCCAGTGCCTTAACTTTAAGCACCAAAATATTTATCAAAACTGTCCTCACTAAGAGCTTTAAACCCTTCCAGTGACAGTATTCTCTCCTTTGTCACCAAGCCCTGGACAGAAAAGACAGGTAGCTTTCACCTGTACCTTTTGCCTCCATGTGTAAAAACCCCCATTTGGTTCCTATTTGTCCCTTCTTCTCCTTATACAGCTCTGAATTTGAGATTTTCCTATAAATTAGATGCCTGACTTTTTTTTTTCATAATCCCTCTTTGCTTTTTGAATTTGTTTACTTAGTTCTGTTCTGTACTTTCATTATTCAGCTTGGTTCTCAACTGTATTTTCTACCTGACATCTGTCATAGGTATAAGAAGAAAAGTGTGCCTAATTTCCATTTCGTTTGTCAGCAAGGGAGCTCTGGATTTGTTTATCCTACATTACCCTTTTGAGGGAATATTTCTTGATCATTCCCGAACAATTTCTTCTTTTGAGAGAGTTCATTAGTGGTGTCTGTGTGGAGTTTGCACATTCTCCCCATGTTTGCGTGAGTTTCCTGTGGGTGATTTGGTTTCCTCCCACAGTTTAAAGACATGCAGATTAGGTGGATTGGCCAAGCTAGATTGCCGATAGTGTCCAGGGATATGCAAGCGAGGAAGGTTAGCCATGGGAAATGCAGAGTTACAGGGATACTGTAGGCTTGAGCCTGAGTGGGATGCTCTTCAGAGAGTCAGTGTGGACTTGTTGGACTGAATGGCCTGTTTTCATTCTGTAGGGATCCTATGATTGTTCAGTTACTGTTTTTCCTGCCAAACTTTGCTTCCAGTTTATCTGGCAAAGCTTTGGTCTTACACCCTCGGCTCTCTCTCATTTATTGTTCTTACTCTGGATTGACCAATGTTATTTTCCACTGTCATCCCAAACATTTCTGCCCTCTACACTACCACTATCCCAGTCCGTATGCAGTGCTTCTAATTTTGGTCAAGGAGAGCATTGCAGTCTTGGAGCAAGGGGATGTTTCATAGAGTCTAAGGACAGAATTGAGTTGGCTGCAGCTCAGGAACGAAAAGGATGCATTTACATTGCTTGGTGTAACCTATGGACCACTAATTGGTTGGAAGGTTGTACAGGAACAAATCTGCAAGGACATTAGAGGGGTATAAACATCATAGGGTAGTTTAATGGCGATATGGCCACGAAAACACCTGTCAGTACTAACTTAACCCTAACCCTATCTGCCTACACATCCACATCACAATCTGCACTAGAAGATTGGCAATGCAATGGGTAAAAGTTTGAAATTCAAACCAGCTACCCACTAGCCATCCACGGTCTTCTCAATTCAATACTAATAATACTGGGCCCTAAAACAAAGTGAAGCCCTTAGTACATTACTTGAATTAGAATTCAGAGCTATTTTTGGAACCTGTCAGGCACATACACAGGATCAGAAATAGCTTTGCCTCCTCTAGTTTCTTACATCATTCAGTGAGATCAGTCATGATCAGTAACTTGGCTACATATATTCACCAGATCCTGGGGAATGTGCAATCTGCCCAATGGAATGTACAATTTTAATTTTGATGAACGATTTAGGAGAAAAAGAGAGCAAAGACTCTCAAATTCAGGGATGGCATTTTTACAAAATTTGAGGGTGGGGAGGGGCTTCCACTGAAGTTCACTGTGCTGTTTGTGAAATGGCAACAGTTTGTGTATCAAAGTTTTTCCATCCTAATTGAAATTCACAATGGTATTCTTGTTAATCCAGAAACAGGACAAAAAAGATTTGTAGGAGGTAACTTGTTGCATATTGCTAGTACTTGATCCTCAAAGTTAAACAGCACTGTAATTATTGACCTGAATTTTCAGTTCCAACATAATAATCATAACAATTAATTCTTATTCACGTTTTTAGTGGATTTGCAAGCCTTGTTGATGCAATAAGGAGATCTCTGCCAAAGGATATTATATCTTATGACAAGCCAGTTAAATGCATCCATTGGAATGGATCCTTCAAATCACCTAATACACCGGACTATTCTTACTCGATTCTGGTGGAGTGTGAAGATGGGGAAACTATACCAGCAGATCATGTTATTGTCACTGTTCCTTTAGGTAAAATACCATTTGAGTGTCTATGTCTGGGTTCCTAAGTATCATAATAGCATTTATACCCATTTTGGGTGGTAGACCCTTTACGGTTATTCAAATCTCAATTGAAAGCTAGTCAGGGAGCCGTAGGTTCAATGTCATGTTCATTGCAGAATAAATCTCAAAGTCTCAAACTGCCCGAGAGCTCAAAACAATTCGGGTGATATTCCATTGGGTCTAATTGGATCTTATTGGCTGCATTCTGAATACATGTCTCTGACTACTTGAGTATAACTTTAGAATTCAAATATTCTGATTGGGGGACTAATTTTGGAGTATTCATGAACCTTCAGCATAAATATCCTGAGGGCCAGATTTAAAATCTTGCAAGAGGTAGTTTGAAGTAAGGTAAAATCACATGTGTGCCTTATTCATGGGATGTGCATCTCTGCTCCCTGAAATTGATTTCTAGTTAATGCAGTATGTAAATGGCTATATTAATTGTAATAATACCAAATACATATTTTAAGTTTGGATGTAATCAGCAATTCAATTTGATACCATTTGCTTTTTCAGGTTTCCTTAAGGAACATTATAAAACGTTTATTCATCCCTCATTTCCTCCCAGTAAAATCGATTCCATTCAGAAACTGGGCTTTGGAACATGTAATAAAATCTTCCTTGAATTTGAGGAGCCATTTTGGGAACCAGAAAGTCAATTGATTAGACTGGTCTGGGAAGATGAGTCTCCACTGTTCAGCACACGGCCAGATCTACAAAAGGAGTGGTTCAGAAAGATATTAGGTTTTATTATTCTACAGCCTATGGAAAGGTAATTATGTTGGTAAAATAATTAAACATGTGTGTATCAAATACTGTATTTCTTTTTGATTCTCTCCGTCTTGGAAATATTGGATGAGATTTTCCCTTCCATGAAGGTGTCCAAAAGGCCAATGATTTCTGTGCAACTCTATGACTAGCGAGTTATGACCAGCAAACTCCCATCCAGAACTCTATGACTCTACTACAATTATCACTCCAGTTAATTTGATTTTCAGTCTTCAGAATGTCACCATAACATGCCACTATTTCCTGATCATTATTATCTTGCGTCAGGGCACAAGCTTTTATGACAACCAGATCAAACGACTATCCTTTGACCTTAATTACTATCGCTTTTTCTAAGATAGGCCAGTAACTTCAGAAATGCAGATCTGGGAGTAGGGATAGGTGGGGTCAGGAGTGGTGTCATGAGTCTTATGGGAGTAGGATGGGGTTGTGAAGTTTCCAGAAGGAAGGGTGCAGGTCGACCTCAGTATGAGGTCAGACAGAGTGCCAGATAAGTGGGGCACGGCGGAGTCAGTGGCAGGTTGATATCTGGGAGATGTTGGGGGAGGTGTGATTGTGACAGCGTGCTAAGCTGGATGGTCAGTTTGATTCTTTTTCCAGAATTAGACTAGGTTTTTAATAGCTTCATGTTTCCTGAACAACTATTTGCACAACTACAGCGGAACTCTGTATCTTAAGTATCTATTTAAATCAGAACATTCAGAGTTCCAGGTAGATGAGAATTGCCCATTGAAATTTTCAATTCTCTCGGAGTCACTTCGTAAAGGATTTTGCAATGTCCCGATACAGAACTCCCATCTATGCTGCAGAAAGAATTACCTGGCCATCAGAAATCCTGTCTGAAGACAGCTGCCATCTGCAAATTTTTTTTCTAAAAATGACTGTACTTTTTTTCTCCCCCCATTAGATGCAAGTGTTTTTAAAAATCTGCAATGATAAAATGCAGATGTCAAGTTATGCAGAACGATGATCACACTCCATTATTTAGAGTTGAATCCTGATTCTGTTTATCTATTGGGTGTGCTGGGTTAGCAAGAACAATACCATTGTGAATTTCAGGTAGGATGGAAAAACTTTGATACACAAATGGTTGCCATTTCAAAATATGGAATGAATATATTAGCTTTCAAAATTATGAAGTTTTCTTCCGGTTAAGTTCAATAAAACTCATTTTGTATGTTACAAAATGGAGAGGGGGAGGCTGAGTAGATTGGGCCTGTACTCGATGGAATCTCAAAGAATGAGAGGTGAACTTATTGAAACATATAAGTTCCTTAGAGGGCTTGACAGGATTTATGTTTGTAGGTTGTTGCCCCTTTGTAGGGCAGTCTAGGACCAGAGAGTATAATTTCAGAGTAAGGGTTCCCCCATTTAAGATAGTTAAGGAGGAATTTCTTTTCTCAGAGAGAAGTGGTCTTGAGTTTGAGTTTGGTTTTTTTTTGTCACGTACCAAGATACAGTGAAAAGTGCTGTTCTGTGTGCTAAACAACCCGTCAAAATGCATCATGTGTTAATTTGGTCTCCTAAAGAAGTAGAGGCATCGTTGTGCTTTCTTGACCATCGCATCAATGTGGCTGAATCAGACAAGTTGTTGGTGATCATCACTCATAGGAACTTGATACACTCAACCATCTCGACCTCTGCGTCATTTGATGCAGACAGTGGTATGCTCTCCACGCTGCTTCCTGAAGTCAATGAACAGGTCCTTCATTTAGCTAACATTGATGGAGACATTGTTGTCTTTACACCATGCTGTTAAGCAGTGAATCTCTTTCCTGTATTCTGTCTCATTGTTGTTTTGAGATCTGACCAACAACAGTGGTGTTATCAGCAAACTTCCCAATGGAGTTGGGGCAGAATTCATCCACACAGCCTTGCAGTATTGAAGGAGGTGTTAGTGGTCTGTGGGTCAGAACGTCTAAGTTCCATTTGCAAAGTGGAGAGCCGAAACCTGGATCTGGGAGTTTAGAGATGAGTTTTTTTTTGAAATTATGGTGTTGAAGGCAGAGCTGTAGTCAAGAAATAGGAGCCTGATATGGGCATCTTTGTTATCCAGATGTTCCAGGGATGAATGTAACAATTCTTGGGATTCTTGACTGCAGAGCACTGGATGGTAATAAAGTCATAATGCACAAAATAGTAAATTCTTCATGTAGAATTTTGCAGATCCTCTTGAAATGTGTTAATTTGACACATAACTCTGATATTTCCATTAGCATGAAATAATTGTATTTGAAATATGCATAGTCAATGGAACTAAATGACAAATTGGATTGGATACATTGGGATAAATAAAAGGTTGAGTGAATCTTTCCGTTCTGTACTAAAAAGCTAATAATTTCTTAAAATTGTTAAACTGTATTTGACAAATATTAAAAATTAATAAAATGAAATAAATACTATCTATATATTGTTGAATACATTGCAGCATTCAGAGTTCAGCCAGGTGAGTGATGTGCAGTGTGAATACAAGTAGAGGAGTATTTATGCCTCTTCAGTATCATCTCTCTCATGTTCTATCTGCAGGTATGGCCATGTCATTTTAGCGGTACTTGCTGGTGAGGAAGCTAATTATATGGAGAGTCTATCAGATTGTGAAGTCAAAAATTGTTTGACACAAATCATACGTAAATTCACAGGTACACTTTCTGACATGTTTTGGCAATATGAAATATCTTTTATCAAAATACTACACAAATGCTTCTGTTTTATTTAGGAAATCCACTGATACCTCCACCAAAGGGCATTATTCGGTCAAGATGGTATAATGATCAATACACAAGGGGATCATATAGTTACACTGCAGTTGGAAGTTCAGGGGATGATATAGATGTAATTGCTCAGCCTCTCCCATTTACATCTACACAAGGACAGGTACTGTACCATTCTGTTTCTTAATGGAATATACATTTTATATATTGGAGATTAAAGTTACCTTTTTGGATAATTTGGTGGCTAAAAAAGGGAAAAGTTGCACAATTAGATTATTAGAGTGGTTTTTTTTTTAACTCTCAAAAGAGGTAATTGTGAAAGAGGAAGATTTTGAAATTGTCCAATAGTTTGTTTTCTGAAAACAAAGGTGGACAGAAATGAGCTGTTAAAATGCAGCAGCAAGAGTGCTGCTAAATATTAACATGGTACAGTTGGACCACAAGGGATCTGAAATAAATCCACAATGCCAGTATCTTGTCTCCAACACAACCTTTATTTACACGTTCCTAGTACGTGACGCTAACTCAGCCAATTCCTAGAAAGTGCAGAACCCCTGAAACTCCTGTTAATATCTGTCAGCTGGAACTGTCTGATTGGACCTGTTACCCTGGTCCAGTCAAGGAACTCCTACTGTGAGATCCACCTGGCTGACACCATTCCAATCAATACAGGATCAAAACTTGTTAAGCCATTGTCTAGATAATTCTAATTACAAGCAGCTAGCTATCACTAATAACTAATCCAACCTCTGAGGTGACAGTATTTGTCTGAAGCCAATGTTTTAAAACAACTGGCCATCTTTGTAAGTTACTTTACTTTATTGACATATTTCTTGTACGTTTTCATCCTCCTGTTCCTGTGGAAGCAATCTCAATCATTCTATCACTATGACTTTTCTATTTGCATTTGATGATTCAATTTCAGTAAAAACTGAAAAAACTGTGGATGCTGTAAATCAGGAGCAAAAACAGAAGTTGCTGGCAAAGCTCAGCAGGTCCAGATGCATCTGTGAAGAAAAAAATCAGAGTTAACGTTTTGGGTCTAATGACCCTTCCTCAGTTCTGATTTTTTTTCTTCAGAGATACTACCAGACCTGCTGAGCTTTTTCAGCAACTTCTGTTTGTGATTCCGTTTCAGTGTCCATGTGCAGGATTTCTTTTCCTTCATGTATCAATTCTCCTATCTGGGAGAACAAAGTTTGTTAATTGTTTTTGTGCTCTTGCTTTCTTACCAGTGTAGTGTATCATTTCGGTAACTTCCTATTTTAGTTGAATCTGTGCTAGTCTATCCCCAGTAATGTCTGTAATTTCTAGATTAGTGTTCTGAATGGACAAAGTATTGATATCAACGAACATGGAGTCACAGCAGACTCTGTACCTCTTAACTGCAATATTTAATTTTTAAAATTTATTTTAATAAGGTGGTCCTCTTACAGCCAGGTATCTAAAGTAGTTTAATAAGACATTTATTTACTTCATAGATGTTGCTCTCTGTCTTTCCTGCTGATTCAGAGTGTTGAGTTCTGCTGCGCTCCAGGGCGATTCTTTATTTTCCCCTTTTCCCACTCTTGATAGACTTGACCACTAAAGGTAGCTCCTCGATCAGTGTGTAAATATCCTTTGCAATCCAACACCAGGAACTGATTCACTATCCAGGGAGCCAATAAGTGCACTTTCTGATAAATCATTGAGATTACAAATAAAAATTGCAATGTACACCAAGAATTAGCACAATAGTCAACACAAATGAACACACATCTGTATCCATTTGAATTTGGTAAAGGCTTAATAAAATCAATCATCATCTTAACCAGCGGGTTTTCTGCAATTTTGACAATGATTGGCAGTTGAAATACAAGCTGTATAATTTTCAACATCACTCTTGTAATATTTTAGGCTACCAGTCTGGATTTTTTAATTTGAGACCTTTTCATGACCACCTACATGTAAGGTTGGTAAACTAATTTTGCTGGATCACCTAAAATGTGGACTGGCTCTGTATCTTGCTTTACATTTTCTTTTTGTTCAGGGCTTCTCCTTAGTCAGAACTTTAAATATATTGTGAGTTGTAAAGGAATTCAGAGTCATTGAGGTTTACAACACAGAAAAGAGCCCTTTGGCTCTTCAATTCTATGCTGGTCAAAACAACCACCCAACTATTCGAATCCCATTTTCCAGCACTTGGCCCATAGACTTGACATCGCAATGCACATCTAAATACTTTTTAATTCTTTGAGGGTTTCTCCCTCTAACACCCTTTATTACAGTATTTAACATCTGCATAACCTCCTGTATAATCTCTTATTTATCAGATAATAATTCTATTCAGGATGATCATTATTATTATTATTGACCTGAAGTCCCACATACTTGAGTGCTAGCTGTTTTAATGGTTAAACCATCTTTATCACAATTCGCCTTGCACCTGAGGCTGGTATAGTGACTTCTTGAAGGGTAGTAAATATTCAATCTGTATTTCCTTTTACAATGAGTTTGAGCATTATAACATGGCTATTTTACTTTAAATTTATATTCCGAGCTTAAATCGATCTTAAAACATCTTTTTTGGATATTCAAATAAGGTGTAAAGGAAACTATACTCACAGATTCAGTATAATTTCTTTACAGGAGCTTTGTCTCAATCTTCAAAATGGAGTGCTGATTAAATTCAATTCTTACGTGTCATAAATGATTGATGTGAAGAAGAGTCATTGGCCTCAAAATATTAACTCTATCTCTTATCACAGACACTTTCAGACCTATTGCATTTCTACAGCAAATTTTGTTTTTGACCATTAACCTTGTTAATTTCATTACTGTTAGCCTTTGCAGGTGCTTTTCGCTGGTGAAGCTACTCACCGGACATTTTATTCTACTACCCATGGTGCCTTGGAGTCAGGTTGGAGGGAAGCAGATCGCCTGAATAACCATTATGTGTCATTAACTTCTGTGAATTAAAATTCATAAAACGTTATAACAATCTACCACAATGCACCTGTCATCTCCATCTTTAATTAAATCCACGTGGTATCCAAACTTTTAAATTGTGTTAGAGATTGAAAGTGGAGATTATAGAGAGTGCTTAAATGAATTGTATTCCTGTGCATGAATGAAAAATTCTATTCTAACAAATTGATGTCAAAGTTCAAGAAAAATTTTGAACCGAGCTGACCATAGGTAAAAATTGATTGGTGGCAACCAGAAGCATTCTGAAACTTTGTTCAGAAAGGAGTGTGTGAAAGCACCTGATCAAGATGTAAAACATATTTGGCATCTTCTAAAGTAAAGCTTATGAGTTCAACACTCGGACCAGATTGTATGCTGTTCTCGAGGCATACTGCATCCACTCTGTCTCAGTTTGTTTCTTTTTCCATCCCATTCTCATATTTCCCCACTACCAGTTTTCTATATTCTTACTCTGCTACCACATACAAAACTCCTACTGGCTCTTTTTTTCCTCTTCTGCTGATCCCTTTGCATAGATTATGATCTACATCGTGTAACTGATTCTTTTGAATGAATGAATGTGTATTTTTTTTCATTTCCATCACCCAAACTGAAAGTCCAATCTCTATATGCTTGTCCAAGCATTGTTGAATGTTGAATGTTTCTCTTTGCTATTTTTAACCATTGTTTTGATATTCTTTATACCTACAGGTAATGCTGTGACTTACCAAAGTTCATGACTTTATCATGGATAGAATTTGTGTCTTAATAGTGTCTGTGATCTTTGTTTTTAATGTGAGATGTGTTTTTATTTTCTTACCCTCGGTGTGGTTTCTCCATTTAAATAATTCCAGAAGCAGACTTTGGGAATATAAAAATAAAGATTGTATGATCATACAAGTGTTCTGGGAGACTTTTAATGCAACATCACACACATACTGTCAAAGATAAGATTATAGGTAAAGTGAAAAACAGTGATTACAATGGATAAATATTTTAGTCCCTTTCATAGTAGGGCTGTGGTTTTTTTTTTGAAGAATTGACACTTTTTAGCTAGTATGGAGATCTTGTGGAAGCAGAGTCTCCTCAGTAAGCTGCAAGGTGTTTCGTATCAGAGATAATGGGAACTGCAGATGCTGGAGAATCCGAGATAACAAACTGTGGAGCTGGATGAACATGGCAGGCCAAACAGCATCTTAGGAGCACACAGGCATAGTTGAATGTCAAGGAGTTTGGCTCTAAGGTGAACTTGCAGCTGCAGCAGGTTGGGGCTGGGGGCAGGGAAGGCACATCTTACTTTCAAAGTATAGTTTTTACCTGAAAGGTCACTGGACTCAACATTACCTCTCTTTTCTCTCAACCAATGCTGTCGGACCTGCTGAGTTTCTCCAGCAATTTCTATTTTAGCTTTTAGCTGGACTGCTCGGTTCTCTTGCAGCTGGTCTATTCTTTACAAAGGAACCAGTGAAGTTCATGCGTGTCTGTGATTGCCCAAAGTCTGATTAGTTCTGAAGAGAGGGCCTTTGATTCTCCAGCCACTCTTTTTTTTTTTTGTAAATCAATTCTTTAGTGGTAGTATGGCTTAATTTTCTGTACTAATTCCATGACTTGAATATTTTCTTATTTCTTGGTGACCAGAACTGAAAAAGTGAAAATTATGCTGAAGCTGCGATTGTTGTAGATTTACATCAGATCATTATATGTGAGCTCAGAAATTGCAATATCTACCATGCACCAACCACCAACAGCTTCTTTGATGCCGTATTGTCCATAATTAAAATGTTTTATTGTACACCTTGGTCATCACAAATCCAATGTTACTGATCACTTAAATTGAAAATGTCTTTGTTCTGAAGATCGCTCCTTTTTTAAATTACTTGTTTAAAAATCTCCTTTAGTAGAGTACTTTATCTTTGTTTTGTCAAACCATCCAGAAATTTATTTAAAATTACTGTATGGGGAAATAACTTTGAATGTCAAATTTTATATACTAAAATGCAGAAATTGTGAATTTTCTATCCACGTAGACAAAGAATAAACCTGTCAAGCATCGATATGAATCTGTTACATTTTTACTTCTCAAACTTTCTGCACTAACATGTCATTAACTTGCTATTGAGAAACATAAGTTAATTGAATAGTAAATGGAAGTAACAGTCAGAATTTCAGATCAAATAATATTTCACCTCTACCACTGTGAACAACAAGAGAAGTAGCAAAGTCATTGCAATGCTGAACAGCATTGGAAAACTTATTATTGTTCATTATCCTCGGCTTGAAATCCAGAAATTCCCTAGCAAACACTCGTGAAATTATCAGAGGCACTATAGTGATTGAGAAAGAAGTCATTACAAGGCAACGAGGAACATATACCACATGCAGTGTTCTCCACATTCTGGAAAAAAATTCCCTGGGTCTGCTGTGTTTGGGAGACATTCCCTTGGATCTGCTGTATTTGAGAAACATTCCCTGGGGTCTTCACCCACCTTCCTGCAAGAATGCGATTTCCCCTATTCCCAATTCCTCCACCTCGTATGGTCCCAAGATGAGGCTTTCCGCTCCTAGACATCCCAGATGTCCTCATTTTTCCAGGACCATAATTTCCCTCCCTCCCCCCATAGTGGTCAAAAACATCCTCGACCGCGTCTCTTGTGTTTCCCACACCTCGGCCCTAACACCCCTTGCCTGCAATAAAAACAAAGACAGAATTCCCCTTGTCCTCACGTATCACCCCATTAACGTCTGGATTCAAAGCATCATTCTCCGCCACCTGCAATCTGACCTCACTACCAAGGGTATATTTCCCTCCCCACCCTTATCTGCCTTCTGGAGGGACCGCTGTCTCCGTGACTCCCTCGTCTGCTCCACACTTTCCACTAACTCCACTTTCTCTGCAACCAGAGGAGGTGCTACACCTCCCCACTCACCTCCATCCCAGACAAGAAAACCTTCCACATTAAAAGAGATGTTCACCTGCATATCCGCTAATGTGGTCTATCGTATCCGTTGCTCCCGATGTGGCCTCCACTACATCGGCAAGACCAAGCAGAGGCTCAGAGACCTCTTTGTAGAGCATCTATGCTCAGTTCATGACAGACGAAAACACTTCCCAGTCATGAACCACTTCAACTCCCCCTCCCACTACTTGGATGGCATATCCATCCTGGGCTTCCTCCAGTGTCACAACTATGCCACATGAAAATTGGAAGAACAGTACCTCATATTCTGTCTGGGAACACTACAACCTAATAGTCTCAATGTGGACTTCATGAGTTTCAAAATCTCCCCTTCCCCCAAACTTATCCCAAGACCAGATCCCCCTCTCATCCCCGCCTCCTTGACTTGTCTGTCTCCCTCCCGTCTACCAGCCCTTTCCTCCTCACTGACCAACTCTACACTAGATAACAAGGTGTGGAGCTGGATGAACACAGCAGGCCAGTCAATGCTCCTGCGATGCTGCTGGGCCTGCTGTGTTCATCCAGCTCCACACCTTGTTATCTTGCATTCTCCAGCATCTGCAGTTCCTACTATGTCTGCAGTCTGATGTATTTGAGAGACGCTCCCTGAGGCCCGGGGGGGGGTGATTCGGAGACGCTCCCTGAGGCCCGGGGGGGGGTGATTCGGAGACGCTCCCTGAGGCCCGGGGGGGGTGATTGGGAGACGCTCCCTCAGGTCCGAGATGATTGGGAGACGCTCCCTGAGACCCGGGGGGTGATTGGGAGACGCTCCCTGAGACCCGGGGGGTGATTGGGAGACGCTCCCTCAGGCCCGAGGTGATTGGGAGACGCTCCCCGAGGCCCGGGCTGTGATTGGGGGACGCTCCCTGAGGCCTGGGGATTTGCGGACGGCCTCAGCCAGAGGAGATGGTGCAGCCTGCAGTTGCGGGTTTGTGAAGCGACAACTTTCCCCGGCGAGAGGGAGGAGGCCCCGGCCCCGCAGTGAGAGACTGGCCGCTGGAAGCCCCCCCACAATGAGGTGCGGGGCGGCACTGGCTGCTCTCCGGTTCCGGACCAGCTTCGAGTTCGGGAACCGTGAGTTAGCGAAATGGTTCCCCGGGCACATGGCTAAAGGTGAGGGCCCGGCCGCCGTCACAAAACTACTCGGGGTCGGTGAGGGTCGGGGTCGGTAAAGATCAGTCCTCTTCAAGCTACCTTGAAGGGCCCTCCTGTGGTGCAGGGGTAGTGTCCCTACCCCTTCATCAGGAGGTTCAGCTTCAACTTCCACCTGCTGTGTAGTAAAATCTCAATATATTGATGTACCCCGAGGAATATCCTATCTTACAAAGACAAGACTATCTGTCTAAAATAATTAAACAGTACAACTCAGAACACAAGTGCAGGCAATGACCACCTCCAACAACGGAGAATCTCAATGTTGCCCCTTGTCATTCAAGGGCATTACCCACACATGCAAGTTTCTTTCTAAACTGCCCGCCACCCTGAATTTGGAACTATATCACCATGTAGGTTAAAAATCCTGAAACTCCATCCTCTAACGCCACTGAGTCTGTTGCTTCTATTATCTCAATGATTACAGTGGGTCAAGAAGGAAGCTCACCACCATCTTCTCCAAGACAATTGAGGATGCAGAATCAACACTGGCCTATCTAGTGACACACAACCCCCCGAAATGAAGAAAAAGTCAGTTCGCACATACAGTAAAATGACAAAATCTGATAATGCATGACAAAAGTCCAAAAAACGGGATGATGAGAATCTTATATCCAGAATCCTACCTGAAAACCGGTGTTCTTGGGTTAAGGTGTTCCTGAGACTTGACTTTAGCCATAGCAATGTCCACTTCACTGTTTCCATTACAACTTTGAAGCTGGATCTGTTGGATCGTGACTGTTTAGCAACAAAATTGAGGCAGTAATGGTGTATTATTAACCATTAGTAATGTGAAGGAAAGTAGTTAGACTATGGCCGACAACAGTTAGACATCATTTGCAAATGTATGAGATTACCTTACTTTTATTTTGATGCAGTTATATCACAAGACACGGTTGCTTATTAATTGTGATCTTTTAGCTGTTAATTTTCCCCATTCTAACTTGCTGAAATTTGAGCAATTTTACCACTTGGCCTGAAAATAATGTATTATTCTTCACCTCTCATGTGTCGCTCTTATTTTTTCATCATCTTAGTTTTATTGCTTAGCTCCTTTCATTGCCACAGTCTTAATGTATCTCATTTTCTTGCATGACCAATTGTAATGAGAGAGGCATGACTGTATTTAAGTAAGTCTCAACTATGGCCTTGATAACTATAAAGCAAACCATAACTTGCTTGAATTTTTGTTTCAACATTTCTTTTGTATCTGTGCTATGATTCAAGCACCTTCCTTTTGAAGTTAGGACAATGTTTTTGTTGTTTGATGACACAGAAGTGCCTCAATACCTGATGTAAAATAGTGTGCATAAAGCTTTTAATCATCATTCTTAGAATGTGGTGTCACTGATGTTTATAGTTTAGTCTGAATTCTCATCAAGAAGGTGATGGTAGTGAGTTGCCTTCTTAAACAGCTGCAGTGGTGTAGCCAGAATGCTGTCAAGTAGCTATTCCACGACCTTATTGAATGGCTACACAAGTTTGAAAGGCCAGATGGCTTATTGCATGTCACTGAGTACTATGTTCCAGGGTTTTGATCCAGTGATAGCAAACAAACGACAATATATTGTCCAAGATGGTATGGGGGGGAAACTCAAGAGGCGATTGTGTTCCCAAGTTTCAGTAGCTGTTGATCTTCAAGTTATGGGAGGTTGTGGCTTTGGGAACTAGAATGAAAGAAACCAGCTTGTTACAAGGATCCTGAACACTGCACCTGTGGTGAATGAGTAGATGTGGTACATTAGTTTCTAATGAATGCACATTTTAAAATTGAAAAATACGGACAGCATAGATTCCATAAATTAGTGTGACTTGGCCTTTCATTGCACTTTTCTCAGACCAGTGGAAAATAAAGTTACTTTTACCCTGCCTCATTAAGTCACAATACAACACAGTGTGAATGCCTCCATTAGCTGTTCTTATGGCCACTGAGTATGTTGGCTTGTGCCCAGTTGTGGGGACTTCTGGATTATAGACTTGACCCACTGGGTCTGGGTTAGTACTGCAAATCCATTGCATGCATTAACAGAGAAGGTTTTCTTTCGTCAGCCAAGGCCAGGTTACACTTCAGATCTCCAAGACAATGTTGCTTGAATTGCTTATTGCAACATCTTATTGATCCCTAAAGCAATTAAACTTGAAACCATAAAATGTATTTCCAATATTATTCCTGAATGCCTACTTTGTAACTTGCCTTGGCTTGAAGGATTGCCTTGTTTACTTTAGAAAATGGCACTGACCAACTTCTGTGCAGGAGATGGTTGAGAATAGCTATGGTGGCCCACCTCTTGTATTTTACCTCTTACCCCATAATGGCTTTCTATGGCTCCTCTGCCAAAGTTACAGCAAAAGAAATCAGAAGAAGTCTGGTCAGACTCTGCTCGCTTGCTAACAGAAATTTTATCTTGACTATGCTACTGTGTTTTGGTGCACATTTAAGTTGATTTTGCCAAGAATGGGGATTCAGGTAAATTGTTTTTACTTGTCAGAACTGCAGCCCATAACCTAGAGCCTGTTTCTGTTGTGTCTCACTCCAGGACTTAAAAAGATGCAAGCCAGTCTGAAAAAAGTGGATTGCATTATTGAAGTTCACGATGCCAGGATATCCTTTATGACTTTTTGTTTCCAGCAGTTTACCCCCAAGCCTCAGTCTGTTCCTAAAACATTTGGAAAATTAGGTGCTTGCAATTAAAAAGGGCAGTGCACCAATATGATACTTTAATAAATAAAGAATGCATGAATTATTAAAAATATACTTGCTTCATGTTCAAATTCTGTCAGGCCCAGTTTGTTTAACATATGAATAGCCCTGCAGTAAAATTAGAATTTAAGGGAAAATTTAGTGGGGTTTCCTTCAATCCTGGTGTGTAGTCATCCTGAAATGCAATTTTAACCACCAGATTATTGTGTCAGTTGCAAATTGTCATTTTAAAGCTCTCTCCCTTGTCTTTTCCCTCTCCTTCATTCCCCACCCCCATATAACAAATGCAAGGAGATCATAAACTTCTTTGTCACTATGACTGAATCTTTCATTCAACTGCCTCTGTCACTTCTCTTTTTCCGCCTAGCACACAAGGTCTAACATCCTTCAGGGTTTGTCTCTCTTTTATCTATGACTCTCATTTTCCACTTGTGTTTCTCCTGACTCCTGTCATGAGCTCTCTGAGCTCACTGTAGCCATGAAACCCACCTCCTCACCCTTATTTCCACTAAGCCACTGACCACCTGGCCCCCATTGCCAGCTGAGATTAGAGCAACATTTAATATAACTAATTAAAAAAAAAAGAAGTGCTAAAGAAACTCAGGTCTGACAGCCTCTATGGAGAAAGAAATAGATAATGTATCGAGGCAAATATGCCTCGTCTTCAGAACTAATCTTTAAGTACAAGTTGGTGTTCGTATTGTGAAGGGTTTTGTCTTCTCAGATGCTGTTCTCACTCTCCTTCACAACTGTCATATGAAAAAACACACTAAATCCCTCTGAACAAAGTCGCATCTGGTTCATTATTACTGTTTAGCGAGGGAAACTGCCATCATTACCTTGTCTGGCCTACGTGTGACTCCAGACCCACAGCAATGTGGTTGACTCTTAACTGCCCTCTGAACAATTAGGAATGGGCAATAAATGCCAACCCAGCCAGTGATGCCCACATTCTGTGAATGAATAAAACAGCATCTTCTTTCAAGGCCCTTGAGCAAACAAGTGTGCACTAAATCCATGTCTGTCTTTCCTGCAGCTCCACGTGTGAATCTCACTAATCAAGTTTTTGCACTTCCAGAATCCTGGAAAGGTACTTATCAAAGTTATAAATGCCATTCTATGTGACTGTCAGTGTGGTAAACTATCCCCTCTGAACCTATTGCAGGCTTTGACAAAGTTAACCACGGGATTCTCCAATATTGTCCAGTTACATGTGGCTGCTTCTGCCTGGTTCACTTTTTGCCTATTTAGTTGTAGCTAGAAAATTACCCCCAATAGATTCTGTTCCTGCAGATCCCTCCCCAAGATTCTGGTTCTTGACACCCTCCTGTTTCTTATGTACATGCTTCCTCAAGGTGACATCAGTCAAAAATAGCATCATATTCTACATACACCATATCAACACCCAGCTCTACCTCCACACGACTGCTCTCAACTTCATCTCTTTTGGCACGCTGCTTGTTCAACATTGAGTACGGGCTGAATGGAAATCTCTTTCATCTAAATATGGGGAAGACCAAAGCCATTGTCTTCAGACCCTGCCACAAACTCTGTTCCATTGCCACCACTCATCCTTCCTGACGGTTGTCTAAGACAAGATCAGAAAGAATGAAACCTGGATATCAAAATCCCAAGATATTTCCTACCACATCCAATCACCACTTAGACTGCAATTTCCACCTCAGTAATATTGACTGACTGCACCTCTACCTCAGTTTGTTTACTGCTGAATCTTTTATCCATACCTTTATTATTTTTAAATTTTATTATTCCAGAACTTAATGGATTACCCGATATCCGCCCTTTGTAAATGTACAGTTAGTGAAAACTCCGCTGCCTGTGTCCTCAAGCCAAGTCCTATTTCACCTGTCACCCATATACTCACTGAGGTACACTCCCACTGGAGCAGTACCTCAACTTTAAAAATTGTCATCCTCATTTTCAAGTCCTTCCACAGCATTGTCCATCCCTATCATAGTAGTTGCATCAGGCACACAATAGTCATTGGATAAGTACCTGAACAAGAAATGTTTGGAGGGATAAGGGCTAAGCACAGGCAGGTGGGACGGGTTTAGCTAGGGATATTGGCCAGCATGGAATGGTTGGATTGAAAGGTCTCTTTCCATGTTGTATGACTTACTCTAATCTTTCTCTAGACTGTATTATTGAGAAGAAAGTCTTCTTTCCCTTTATTATCCAGTCGTTCAGGCTTAATCCAAAGTGCAGCATGTCCTTATTACAGCCTATTAATGTTCTCAATTGGAAGACCAAGGCTTTAATTCCTTATGACCTGGAGCGATGTTGAAAGTGCTCTTGATTCAGGCTCGCTCATACAATCTTGCTTGCGCAGATCTCTTTATTATTGCCTTTTTCTAATACTTTCCCAGCCCAGTTCTCATGTGGGTGATAGTTCTTTGTCCAGTGCAGTCCCCAGGTGCCACCTTGTATGTCACTCATGAGGCACATATGGAAGAAAGACAGACTATAAGAGCACAGGTTAACCATTTGGCTCTTTGAGCCTGATCCACCATTCAGTATGATCAGAGCTGATTCTGTATCTCAGTACCACGTTCCCACTTTTTGATCATACCCCGATGTCTTTTATAAATCACGATGTATCAGTCTCTGCCTTGAAAGTACCCAGTGACCCGACCTCCACAGCTTTCTGTGGCAGGGAATTCTACAGGTTGACCAGCTTCCGAGTGAAGAAATGGTTCGTCATCCTAGTCTCAAATGGCCCAAAACAGTGACCTCTGTTTCTCAACTCCCCAACCAAAAGGAAATATCCTCCTTGATTTAGTCTGCCTTACTCTTTTAGAATTTTATACACTTCAATCAGAACCCCACATTCTTCTAAATTCTAGTGAATACAGGCTTAGTCAAACCAACCTGTTCTTGTACGATAATCCTGCCAACTCAGGTAATCAGCTTCATAAAATTTTTGTTGCACTTACGTAGAGGGGTATGGCAAGTATATCCTTTTTTTAATTTAGGGAGATTAAAACTGCACACAGTACTCCATTTGTGATCTTACCAAGGTTCGATAATGTCAGCAGGCTCTTTAGTCATTGGCATAGCCCTACTACAAACATGGCTGAGATCTGTTTACTCAATGTAAGTCATGGATTGGAGTTCAGTCCTTCCTGTAAACACAGGATTTAAGGAATGTGCAAACAGCCTCCGAGGAATGCTTGATGTAATAGTGACCCGTCATGAGAAAAACCCTGCTAGAAAATTAGAACATGCGCAGTTTAAGGCTGAGATGTCTATTGCAAGATCATCATTTATTTAGTGCCAATTAATACTGTTTGAAGAAATGCCTTGAGGTCTAGCATGAGCTTATCGGAACAGAAAAACCAAAACTGAAATACTTCATAGTCTATATGAGAAATCCGTTTGGAACATTTCCCACTGCCTGTTAGAAGCCAGTGACGGAGATATTCCAATATCGCCAGAGAATGTATTATCATTGCCACACCATTGACCAATCTAAACAAAGAGGACCACCGTAACCAGCTGATTATCATGTTGTACAGATTATCATGTTATGCAGAAGAATAGCTCAGCACAGTTGTGACTTTAATAATTTCAGTTCATCTGTGGCTTTAAATAGCCTTTCTCTGTGCAAAATTCCTTGACAATCAACATTACATTCCTCTGTCCGGACGTAACCCCATGTTTGAGGAGGCCCTGGGTGTCAGACCCCATCTACTGGTACTAAACAAAATGGATTTGGCTGATTTAACAAATAAACAGGTCCGTATTGTAATAAGCTGAGCTGTAGCTGTGCGCTGTTTCCCCAGATGGCAACTTGTATTTCTACTTAGGACAAAACGTAAGAAAATTTTGCGGTAAATGTGCCCTGATTTTCACTCAGTATCTCAGTGGAGTGGCTCTGATGGTTTGATGTTGATCTGCAGTGGTTGAAAATTTTCCACATATATGTGCCAATGGAAACAGTGTCTCTCTATGATGCAGTACCCTGACCCTGCCACCTTGCTACAGTTACTACATCTAATTGGCAATTGACTCGTGATATTATCACTGGACTGTTAATCTAGAGACACAGGTAATGTTCTGAGGACCTGGGTTCAAATCATCCAATGCTAGATGGTGGAATTTGAATTCCATTTCTTTAAAAATCTAAATTAACATCTAATGATGGCCATGAGCCCATTGTCAATTGTCGGGAAAAACCCATCTGGTTCATTAGTCTCCTTCAGGGAAGGAATCTGCCATCCTTACCTGGTCTAGCCTACATGTGATTCCAGACCCACAACAATGTGGTTCGCTCTTAACTGCCCTCTGAGGAAGTAATGATGGGCAATAAATGCCCTCATCCAAGAATGAAAATTTTAAAAATAATTAAGCAATTGGATATGGGCCACAAGTTAAATATAGAATACCGCAAGAGTGTCCGTATTATTAACGTAATATTTATCTAATCCCATTATAATCTGCAGTTATTTACTAACAGCAAGATTCTATCATTAATATAATGTGGACATTCACATAAATAGAACTGGCATTGTCATTACTTTATGGTGTAGAGCCACATGAGCAATTCAATTGGAGACCAAGAGCATCTTGAATATTTTGGATGACGAGCCATACAAATATTTGCTGTCCTCATGTTGCACAAGAATTGTAAAGCCATTTTCTTGTGAGTTCCAGAATCAATTGTGACGTATAGAAGGGAAATCCTTCTTTCTGAAAGAATGTAAAAAAGGAAGTGTGTTTTGCATTTATATAGCAGCCTCATCTCCGAATGTCCCAAAGTGTTTTATAGCCAACGGAATAGTAGCAAAAGGTAGTCACTTCCCCAGAACAACACAACAACAGATGCAAACAATATCTTTGCAGGGTCTTTGTTTTGAAAAGCATTGAATAGAGAGTTGAAGAATAGAATTCAGCACTTGACAAAAGCCAAATATAAATCTGACCGCACATTAGCCATGTAACAATTCATTTTAAGAACCTTCTTTAAGACAAATTAAAGATCTTACCTCATGGAGATCATTCTGTGTTTATTATTTAGAGAATCATGAGAGAATTGGAACAACAAAGAATCCAAAATGTTCTGTTCACAGACTGCCTACGGGAAAGAGACGTAAACGTGAAGAAAGTAAGTTCTAAAGTTGCAATTTAATTTGTTTGAAAGAGTGGGCAGGATAGAGAATTTGCCAGTGGACCTTTCTGTGAGCTCTCTGATGATCAGTCACATCTTCCCTGGAGTCAATGGCGGCTGTTATGGATATCCATCCCAATATGGGTGCATTCAGAGTGAGGAACAAAACAATGTGAGGTGAGGATAAAGCCTTCTCGCACAACAACTTATTAGGGTATGGAATGCACTGCCCGAAAATGTGTGGAAGGCTGATTCAGTTAAGGCATTCAAGACTGCATCGTGATTTTTTGTATATAACTAGTGTGTAAGAGTGTGGGGAGAAAACAGAAGATTGGCACTAACTGATAATACTCATTTGAAGAGCCAGCACAGGCACAATGGGCTGAATGGCCTCCCTGCGCACCATAATAATTCTCTGACTTAAAGTGACAGTAATCGTGGAATGATGGGCATTCATTCAGCAATGATTACCTTCTTAAACTTTGACCTCTGCAGCAACACTGAACACGGGTTTTCCTCTTTCCCCTTCTGATGAACCTCTTGAGCCCATGAAGAGTCCTGTTCATCTCCACCGTGTTGGCCATTGTCAGGACTGAGAGAAACAGGCCATCCTACCCCATTGTAAATGTGGTAGCAACCAATAAAGTAGAAAATATCAGCTGTTATGGCTAAAGTTTTGTGAATGACATCCTTGTGGCCTGTTTGCATGCCTGAGCTGCACATCCAGCTTTCAGCTACAGATCCCAAATTAACCTTAAATTTCATTATGGATCAGAAGTTGAATTGGTTTATTCAATAAAGAAACTAACTTTGTTTTATTAGAGCTTCCTGGCTTTACAGAAGGTCAGACAAATAAAATGAAATGGGATGATTGTTTGCACTGTTTTCTTATGGGGAAAAGCGGAACCCTGTCTATAGATATTTCCCGATACGTATGTATAACATTCTAATCATCTCCGAATCTCTACTGGTGATATTTCTGGTTGGAAAAGCTAATAAGATGGCCTTACGGCTTGTGAAAGTTTCTGCTCCTCAGTCTCCCCTCTCCATGTACTTGTAGAAGATACAGGGTGGCAGGTTCCTACACAAGTGTTTAAGAGGCACAGCTTAGAGCTGTGTGTGTATGTGTGTAGGTCTGACAGCATCTGTGGAAGCAAAGCTGCGTCCACTTTTTGGGTCCCATGATCCTTCTTAAAAACACATCAGGGTTCTGATGAAAGGTCATTGGAGCCGAATCATTGACTCTGCTTTCTCTGTACAGCTGCTGTCAGACCTGCTGTGTTTCTCCAACAATTTCTGTTTCAAATTTTCAGACTCTGTAGTTCTTGGTTTTAATTTAGTATTTATCTTTAGGCTTGAGAGATGATTCTTACCTCCGGGCATAAGCAATTCCTCCTCCAAAGGTCTGACTATTTCTGCCAAAACATTCATGCCCCCAAGCTGTTCTGCTACCTGGGAGTCAATCACAGAGCAATCAATAGGCAGAAAGTGTTTATCATTGAACAATGATCACTACACCACCAACCAATCAGCTGCTTGTTGCGAACCAAAGATCCATACATATATGGTAATAAAGTGTGAAGCTGGATGAACACAGCAGGCCAAGCAGCATCTCAGGAGCACAAAAACTGACGATTCGGGCCTAGACCCTTCATGTGCTCCTGAGATGCTGCTTGGCCTGCTGTGCTCATCCAGCTTCACACTTTATTATCTTGGATTCTCCAGCGTCTGCAGTTCCCATTATCTCTCATCCATACATATATGGACTGGTTTTCCACTCCTGCTTGAACAAGCAACTGTGTAAACAGTACTTACAATAAGTTACCTGCTTTTATGCTTCAAAAATTGTATAAATCCTTCAATAATCCTTGATTTTAAAGGGGTTATTTTCCCATTTCAGTCCGTAATCGAAAATACTGAAAAATAAAGGGTTGGTGATCATAGCCGTTTTGCATCTGTCCCTAGATAGTAAACCAGTGCTTCCCTTGATTCTTAGATAATGAAATGTGAGGCTGGATGAACACAGCAGGCCCAGCAGCATCTCAGGAGCACAAAAGCTGACGTTTCGGGCCTTCATCAGAGAGGGGGATGGGGTGAGGGTACTGGAATAAATAGGGAGAGAGGGGGAGGCGGACCGAAGGTGGAGAGAAAAGAAGATAGGTGGAGAGAGTATAGGTGGGGAGGTAGGGAGGGGATAGGTCAGTCCAGGGAAGACAGACAGGTCAAGGAGGTGGGATGAGGTTAGTAGGTAGGAGATGGAGGTGCGGCTTGGGACGGGAGGAAGGGATGGGTGAGAGGAAGAACAGGTTAGGGAGGCAGAGACAGGTTGGACTGGTTTTGGGATGCAGTGGGTGGAGGGGAAGAGCTGGGCTGGTTGTGTGGTGCAGTGGGGGGAGGGGACGAACTGGGCTGTTTTGGGATGCGGTGGGGGAAGGGGAGATTTTGAAGCTGGTGAAGTCCACATTGATGCCATTAGGCTGCAGGGTTCCCAAGCGGAATATGAGTTGCTGTTCCTGCAACCTTCGGGTGGCATCATTGTGGCACTGCAGGAGGCCCATGATGGACATGTCATCTAAAGAATGGGAGGGGGAGTGGAAATGGTTTGCGACTGGGAGGTGCAGTTGTTTATTGCGAACCGAGCGGCGGTGTTCTGCAAAGCGGTCCCCAAGCCTCCGCTTGGTTTCCCCAATGTAGAGGAAGCCACACTGGGTACAATGGATACAGTATACCACATTGGCAGATGTGCAGGTGAACCTCTGCTTGATATGGAAAGTCATCTTGGGGCTTGGGATAGGGGTGAGGGAGGAGGTGTGGGGGCAAGTGTAGCATTTCCTGCAGTTGCAGGGGAAGGTACCGGGTGTGGTGGGGTTGGAGGGCAGTGTGGAGCGAACAAGGGAGTCACGGGGAGAGTGGTCTCTCCGGAAAGCAGACAGGGGTGGGGATGGAAAAATTTCTTGGGTGGTGGGGTCGGATTGTAGATGGCGGAAGTGTCGGAGGATGATGCGTTGTATCCGGAGGTTGGTAGGGTGGTGTGTGAGATCGAGGGGGATCCTCTTTGGGCGGTTGTGGCGGGGGCGGGGTGTGAGGGATGTGTTGTGGGAAATGCGGGAGACGCGGTCAAGGGCGTTCTCGACCACTGTGGGGGGAAAGTTGCGGTCCTTGAAGAACTTGGACATCTGGGATGTGCGGGAGTGGAATGCCTCATCGTGGGAGCAGATGCGGCGGAGGCGGAGGAATTGGGAATAGGGGATGGAATTTTTGCAGGAGGGTGGGTGGGAGGAGGTGTATTCTAGGTAGCTGTGGGAGTCAGTGGGCTTGAAATGGACATCAGTTACAAGCTGGTTGCCTGAGATGGAGACTGAGAGATCCAGGAAGGTGAGGGATGTGCTGGAGATGGCCCAGGTGAACTGAATGTTGGGGTGGAAGGTGTTGGTGAAGTGGATGAACTGTTCGAGCTCCTCTGGGGAGCAAGAGGCGGCGCTGATACAGTCATCAATGTAACGGAGGAAGAGGTGGGGTTTGGGGCCTGTGTGGGTGCGGAAGAGGGACATAACCTACAAAGAGGCAGGTATAGCTGGGGCCCATGCGGGTGCCCCATAGTCTGTAGGAAGTGGGAGGAATCGAAAGAGAAGTTGTTGAGGGTGAGGACGAGTTTGGCTAGGCGGATGAGGGTGTCGGTGGAGGGGGACTGGTCGGGCCTGTGGGACAGGAAGAAGCGGAGGGCCTTGAGGCCACTGCATGCGGAATGCAGGTGTATAGGGACTGGACGTCCATGGTGAAAATGAGGTGTTGGGGGCCATGGAATTGGAAGTCCTGCAGGAGGTGGAGCGCATGGGTCGTGTCACGGACGTAGGTGGGGAGTTCCTGGACCAAATGCTACACTTGCCCCCACACCTCCTCCCTCACCCCTATCCCAGGCCCCAAGATGACTTTCCACATTAAGCAGAGGTTCACCTGCACATCTGCCAATGTGGTATACTGCATCCACTGTACCCGGCGTGGCTTCCTCTACATTGGGGAAACCAAGCGGAGGCTTGGGGACCGCTTTCCAGAACACCTCCGCTCGGTTCGCAATAAACAACTGCACCTCCCAGTCGCAAACCATTTCCGCTCCCCCTCCCATTCTTTAGATGACATGTCCATCATGGGCCTCCTGCAGTGCCACAATGATGCCACCCGAAGGTTGCAGGAACAGCAACTCATATTCCGCCTGGGAACCCTGCAGCCCAATGGTATCAATGTGGACTTCACCAGCTTCAAAATCTCCCCTTCCCCCACCGCATCCCAAAACCAGCCCAGTTCGTCCCCTCCCCCCACTGCACCACACAACCAGCCCAGCTCTTCCCCTCCACCCGCTGCATCCCAAAACCAGTCCAACCTGTCTCTGCCTCCCTAACCTGTTCTTCCTCTCACCCATCCCTTCCTCCCACCCCAAGCCGCACCTCCATCTCCTACCTACTAACATCATCCCACCTCCTTGACCTGTCCGTCTTCCCTAGACTGACCTATCCCCTCCCTACCTCCCCACCTACACTCTCCTCTCCACCTGTCTTCTTTTCTCTCCATCTTCGGTCCGCCTCCCCCTCTCTCCCTATTTATTCCAGAACCCTCACCCCACCCCCCTCTCTAATGAAGGGTCTAGGCCCGAAACGTCAGCTTTTGTGCTCCTGAGATGCTGCTGGGCCTGCTGTGTTCATCCAGCCTCACATTTTATTATCTTGGATTCTCCAGCATCTGCAGTTCCCACTGTCACTTCCCTTGATTCTTGCTTTATAGTCACTGGGACTGTGAAAAATGACAGCATTTGAACTTTTAAAATCATTATGGCTAAATAAAACCAGAGTCTATGACAGAAATACATAGCCCAAATTGCAATACATATACCTGAGTATGTTTTGGTGAGCCACATTTGAAATTTCTTTTTGATGTTAAGCATCAGAAAGGGTATTGAATTATCAGAATTAAAAATACTTCCCTGAAAATGCATTAACTCCCTACGTTTTTACCTTACTCATTACTTGCTGCTTTTTGGCAGATTGTTCCTGCTGTTACAGAACTCATTCAGAAAGGTGACCGGTTTCACAGAATGGAGGTAAGCAGGTCAAGTTGCTACTGTTGAGAATAGGTATGCATCATCTTAATGTCAGAAATACCAGCTCTTGCTGCATGCAAATTTTTGTGTTACCCAATTCTTTCTGAAAGAATGTAAACATGATTCTGCATCACAGATGTTATAGAGAACAATATTTGTGTATGTTCGGGAACATGGGAGGCACTAAATTATTGAGAGGAGATGACGTTCATGCTAAGCTGCACAGAGGCTAGAAGGTATAACACAGGTCTTGTTCAGTGAACCATATATTCACTACCACACAAAACCATTTAAGGATAACAGACATTGATAAAATTGCCATACACAAATACACAATATTAAAGAAAATTTTGACCAGGCTTTTAAAATACATCACTTGAGGCAGAATCTGTAAACAAATCATCTATGGAATTCAATTTATAATCATTTACAAAGGAAATGTGTCCCCCTATTCAACCTTGCCTTGACACAACCAAAACTTGAAATGTTCAAATACATCAACTTTG
The DNA here is from genome assembly GCF_030684315.1 of Stegostoma tigrinum. Taxonomy (NCBI): domain Eukaryota; kingdom Metazoa; phylum Chordata; class Chondrichthyes; order Orectolobiformes; family Stegostomatidae; genus Stegostoma; species Stegostoma tigrinum. The sequence continues at coordinate 11,696,977 of NC_081390.1, forward strand.
GTTGGATCATGATCAAACTCACTCTTGACTGCACTGGTCCCCTCTATCACTTGTAAATCGATAAGTATCTCTACTAGCAAGTTTTGAGAAGATTTGTAGCTCAGGTTGAGTTTCTGGATGTGAGTTTGCCCGGTTAGCTGGAAGGCTCGTTTTCAAACGTTACGTCACTTTTTTTTAATTTGAAAAAATATACTTTATTCATAGAATGTACAAAAAAAAACATTTATACACCTACCCAGACATGCAAGCAGTTCCGGGTTACCCCGGGGTACGTACACCAACTAAAGGAAAAAACAAAACAAAGAAAAAAAAACAAAAACAAAGAAAAAAATACCCCGGCAGCCGTCTCCCCGCACAGCCCCTGTTGGCCCCCTGACCAGTTGGGGAAGGCGCCAGCTGGGCCCAGTTACCAGTTGGGGCCCTTTTTTCTATTCTGGACGAGGGGTTTCATACGGTGGTCTTTCCCCACCGTGCCTTGGCGGTGGCTGCCCCATGCTTTAGCGCGTCCCTCATAACGTAGTCCTGGACCTTGGAGTGCGCCAGTCTGCAACACTCGGTCGGGGTCAGTTCTTTCAGCTGGCAGACCAGCAAGTTGCGGGCAGACCAAAGAGCATCTTTCACCGCATTGATGGTCCTCCAGGCGCAGTTGACGTTTGTTTCGGTGTGCGTCCCGGGGAACAGCCTGTAGAGCACGGAGCTGCTTGGGACGAACCTCGACAAATATCACTGCATCCCCCTCCAGACCACCTCCACATAGGCTCACTCCAGAAGGAAGTGATAGACAGTCTCGTCCCCCGCAGCCACCTCGAGGGCAGCGTGCGGTGGCGCAGAGATTCCGGGCGTGCATAAAGGATCTCACTGGCAGAGCCCCTCTCACTGCCAGCCAAGCAATGTCCTTGTGCTTGTTTGAAAGTTCTGGCGATGAGGCATTCTGCCAAATGACTTTGGCAGTCTGCGTGGGGAACCACACGACGGGATCCACCCTCTCCTTTTCCCAAAGGGTCTCGAGGATACTACGTGCCGACCACTGCCTGACGGTCCTGTGGTCAAAGGTGTTTCCTTTCAAAAATTTCTCCACGAAGGACAGGTGGTACGGGTCGGTCCAACTACTCGGAGCGTTCCGCGGCAACGAGGCCAGGCCCATCCTTCGCAACACCGGGGGACATGTATAACCTCAGTAAGTAGTGACACTTGGTGTTTGCATGCTGAGGATCTATGCACAGCTTGATGCAGCCACACACAAATGTAGCCATCAAGGCGAGGATGGCGTTCGGTACGTCCTTTCCCCGTTTTCCAGGTCTTTGTACATGGTGTCCCTGCGGACCCGGTCCATCCTTGACCCCCAAATGAAGTGGAAGATGGCCTAGGTGACCGCAGCAGCGCAGGTCCAGGGAATAGGCCAGGCCTATACAACAGTACCGAAAGCCCCTCGCACCTGACAACCAGGTTCTTAACCGCGATGGAGAGGGATTGGAGCATCCACCTGCCCAGTTTCTGCCTCAGTTTGGTGATACGCTCCTCCCAAGTCTTAGTGCACGCCCCAGCTCCACCGAACCAAACACCCAGCACCTTCAGGTAGTCTGTCCTGACGGTGAAGGGGATGAAGGAGCGGTCGTCCCAGTTCCCGAAGAACATGGCCACGCTCTCACCCCTATTGACTTTGGTACCCGAGGCCAGTTCAAACTGGCCGCAGATGTCCAATAGCCTACTCACCAACTAACGATCGGTGCAGAAGACGGCAACGTCATCCATGTACAGGGAGGACTTGACCTGAAGGCCTCGGCTGCCTGGGATAGTCACGCCCTTCAGGCTCATGTCCTTCCTGATGGATGCGGTGAAGGGCTCCATACAGCACACGAACAAGGCAGGAGAGCGCGGGCAGCCCTGCCTGACTCCAGATCTGATGGGAAAACTGTCCGATTCCCACCTGTTGATCGAGACTGCGCTAACGACGTTGGTGTAGAGCAGCCGGACCCAATTGCGGATGCCCTCCCCGAACCCCAATTTGGAGAGGACATCCCCCATGTAAGCATGAGAGACCCTGTCGAAGGCCTTCTCCTGGTCCAGGCTGACGCGGCAGGCGTCCACCCTCCTGTCCTGCACATAGGCGATTGTATCCCTGATGAGCGCGAGGCTCTTAGTGGTCTTCCTGCCTGGCACAGCACAGGTTTGGTTAGGGAGAATCACCGACTCCAGGACAGACCTGACCCGGTTGGCCAGGATTTTGTAGTCCATGTTCAATAATGAAATGGGATGCCAATTCTTAATTTCTTCCCTGTCCCCCTTCCTCTTGTAAATGAGGGTGACGATGCCCTTCCTCCTGGATTTGCACATTTCCCCTGCCCGAAGCGCACTATCGTACACCTCCAGCAGGTCCTGGCCGACCAGGTCCCACAGAGCGGAATACAGCTCAACCGGTAAGCCGTCGCTCCCGGGAGTCTTATTCCTCTCAAAGGACTTGAGGGCTCTGGTCAGCTCGTCCAGGGATATCGGCCGGTCCAGCCACTCCTTCGTGCCGTCGTCTAAGACCTCCGTGATAGGTGACAGGAACGACTCTGAGGCTGTGCTGTCCGTGGGCTTCACGTCGTACGATCTGGCATAGGAGGATCTGCTGATCCTCAAAATGTCGGGCCGAAATGACGTCACCGAGCCATCGTCCTCCTTCAGCCGGCTAAACGCAGAGCTCTCACGAGCACATCTCGTCCTGCTCCACGGAGCGGACCCTGGATCGGAAAATTATCCTGGAGGCCTCCGCACCAAAGAGCGAGGCTTGCTGGCCCCTCACCTCATGGAGGCCTTCCGTGACATCGACCCCCATCGACTGAAGAAGGAGCAGGTTCTGCATCCTTTTCTGGAGTCGCGTCAGCTTTCCCTGTCTCTCTCTCACCTTCTGAACACCCTTGAGGACAAAGAACCTCTTGATGTTCTTCTTCACTGTTTCCCAACAGTCGTCTGGAGTCTCAAAGAGGGGTTTCACGGTTTTCCAACCGGCGTACTCCCTCTTAAGCTCCTCGATGTTCTCTGGGGTCAACAGAGTCGTGTTGAGCTTCCACATCCCCTTGCCGGCCTGCTGGTCGTCCTTTAAGTGACAGTCGGCCAGCAGGAGGCAGTGATTAGAGAAGAACACCGGCTCGATGCCGGTGGACCTGACCGAGAGAGCCTGTGACACAAACAGGAAGTCTATCCTTGAGCGGATAGACCCGTCTGGCCATGACCAGGTTTATCTCCGCTGCGCTCCGTCTGCAGGGACGCTGAAGATGTTGAGCAGCTTGGCATCCTTCACCGTGCCCATTAGGAATCTGGACGTGACGTCCAGTTGACTCCCCCCACCCGCTGTCCCCACGCCGGATCTTCCATCTGCATCGATGATGCAGTTGAAATCTCCACCTAGGATGACCGGCCTGGACGTAGCCAGCAGGGGTGGAAGCCGCTGCAGGATGGCCAACCACTCACTCCGTACCGCTGGGGCGCACATGTTGATCAGCCTCAGGGGAGCGTTCCTGTAGGTGTCATCAACCACTAGGAGGTGCCCCCCACCACTTCCTGAAATTGAGAGATGGGGAAGTTGCGCCCCCGCAGCAGAATAGCCAGGCCCGAGGAGCGACAGTCGTTACCCCCCGACCAAATCGAAGGCCCACAGGTCCGGGCGCCCGACCATTTCCCGTACCTGCTGAGGTGCGGTATCACGCACTCCTGCAGAAACAGGAGGTCCGCCTTGATGGTGGTCAGGTAGGCCAATGTGGACACACATCTTGCGGTGGACTTGACGCTGCGCACGTTAATGCTTGCAACTCATACCCCCATTGTGGGCAGTGACCGCAGTACCCTCCCCAAGTCCAAGGTCCAGCCCCTCCATTTGTCCCTTCATGCCCATTGCCCGGGCGAACTGCTGGACGCTCTCCGGGCTCAGGAAACCGACTGTGCTGCCTTCCAGGTGGCATCCCCCCGTCGGGAGTACGGAGGCAGGAGAGTCCAGCTCTGAGTCAGGCTGGGGACACACCGTTTGCTGCTTCCCGTCTGAAGGTTCCAGGGGGCCCTCCAGGGCCCCAGCGGCGCATGGCTGGGTGTCGCAGGGAGCCTCAGGACACCTCCCATCACCTGGGATCGGGGTGCTGCTTTCCTTCTCCCTGGAAATCTTCAGCTTCTGCTTTGGGTGGGCCTCCTCCAAATCCTCCTCGTTAGAGGAGCTCTTATAGTCCCCCTGTAGCTGCCTCTTCCCGCCTGATGGTTGCGGTGCTGGGGCCCGCCGCTGCACCTTCCTCCTCGCCTGCCAGACCGTCGTCCACTCCACTGGGTCACCTGTCGCCTCCTCCATCAATTCCGGTTTTCGGGGGGGGAGCGGAGTCTGCAGAGGCGCTTTGCTAGCCTCGGCTCCGTCCTGCTGGGCTGGGCCCTCCTGCACGACATGGCCCTCCTGCACACTAGGGGGGTCCTTTCAGGGCCCTGGTGCCTTTCTCTCCTCGGGCGGGGCTTGCCCCGCATTGCCCCTGCCGGCGACCTGGGCGCAGGTGGTCCCCTCCCACGGGCATGCCCTATAGAGGTGGCCCACTTCCCCGCAAAGATTGCAGCTTTTTTCTTTTGGGCAATCCTTTGTAAGGCGTTCCTCCTCCCTGCAGATGGTGGCTTTGCAGTCGGCCGCACATGACCTGACCTACCAGTCAGGTCAGTGACAATGAAATTTTCAGGGAGGATGAGAATGAAGTCAAATGTGACATTAAGAGGGTTGGTACACTGAGAGAGAACAAATTTAGATTTATTTAGTATTGCCGCTTGTACCTGGATACAACGAAAAGTGTATAATGTCGCCACATTCCAGTACCAGCTTGGATTAGAGAATAAATTACTGAATAAAATGTATGAATGGTAAAGTGTTGAATATATTAACATTAAATTATTATTACTGAAACTGAAACAGCTTCAAAAGTTCATCTTTTTCTGTCTGTAGACTTCACCCCTCTACTCCTACAGTCGCCACAGTCTGATATCATTCCCGGGGTCCTGGCAGTATGCTTCTTTTCTGCCGTCACTTTCTCTCATGTTTGTTCAAATGCTTTGAAATTCCAGCATTCACCACTGTGTTGGATTTCTGTACTGGCTGTAGTGAATTTAAGTTACACTGGTACGATATTTACAAGAACGATTGTTTAGAATAATGGCACTCTAGGTCATTTAGGACACTATGTGATGCAAAATTATTTGTCTTGTTTCCCTGCAGAACTTGGAATATTGCTTGATGGTAATTGGTGTACCAAATGTTGGCAAGTCGTCTCTCATTAATGCCATGCGAAGGATGTATTTAAAAAAAGGTGTGATATTTCTCCAGACTTCGTACATAGGCTCTGAAATGAAAGATAAAGTGGTTAGCCTTCAACATGAGACCATCCATGCTGCATTTCTGAGATGAACTGTGGAAATTTAGCCTGAGTATCTGCGTAAATTAACGTTGACTGCAGTGCTAGCTGCTCAGCTGAAGGCCTGTTCTTAACTTTTTTTGAACTGTCGGTTAATTTTAAGAACTGAAAATGAAGAAAACAAAAGGATAAGTGATCCTGGGCAAAGTGAGGGCATTAAGATGCTATCTCCGGAATGGTATGGGTTAAAGACTGAGGATCGCACTACATAAAGTAGACCCACACTCTGCTGGTGGGAGCTGCATTTGTAAAAATCTTGATTTACAGCATTGGAGTGACAACATTGTGAATCTATCTTTGACTAAACTCCCTTTACCGTGCTTCTGTCTTTCACTCATGCTAAGTTTCCACAGTTCATCTCAGAAATGCAGCATGGATGGTCTCATGTTGAAGGTTAAACATTTCATCTTTCACTTCAGAATAATATTGGACAGTTCTTTCCGTAATGGGATGTGGGTGTTGCTGGGTCAGCCAGCAGTTATTGCCCATCTCTAGTTGCCCTTGAGATGAGGGCGGTGAACTGCTGTCCTGAACCACTAAAATCCATTTGTTGTAGGGAGACCCCCCCATGCCATTTGAAGGGAGTTCGAGGATTTTGACCCAGAAATACTGAAGGTTTTATCTCTGTCTTGTTCCTTGGTGCTTCCTTACGTGAAACATTATCCTCAACAGTTAAAGTGGGCAGCATCATTTACACATGTCACGCTAAAAATCCCTGTTAAAAATAAGTGTGTGTGTCCCAGGGTGACTATACTACCCTCCTGGTAAGCCATCAGCTTAAGGCTTCCATTAGAAGTGACTTTCCAGTGCACCTTTCCCTGATCACTGAGTAAGACTGTCCCCAGACTATTCAATACTGCTGTCTAACCAGCTGTCTGACATTATTCAAGAGTCTGAACTGTCTGAACAAAGATTTTTTTTTAAATCCTCTCCAGGAAAGCACCAGGCCACACACCATGTAGCTTGCTCGCCTCCCTAATCCTAACCACAAACTCATACCACCCATTTCCACCTCTGTAGCTTTGCCTAATTCAGTCCCTGCCTTTTTCACAATTAAATCTAACATTTTCAGGACTCTCCTGATGGCCTCCACTCATTATGGAGAATTAGAGTTGAGCTCGTTCAGAACTCTGGTGGAGATAAGACCATAAGACGTAGGAGTGGAAGTAAGGCCATTAGGCCCATCAAGTCCACTCCGCCATTTAAATCATGGCTGATGGGCATTTCAACTCCACTTTCCTGCACTCTCCCTGTAGCCCTTGAATCCTTCTGAGATCTAAAGGCATCCAATGTCCCGGCCTCCACTGCACTCTGTGGCAATGAATTCAACAAGCCCACCACTCTCTGGCTGAAGAAATGACGTCTCATTTCAGTTTTAAATTTACCCCCTCCCCGCCTAACGGAAACAACTTCCTAGCTTCCACCCTTCTAAACCATACATTATCTAGTAAGTTTCAATTAGATCTCCCCTCAACCTTCTAAACTCTAATGAGTACAATCCCAGGATCCTTAGCCGTTCATCATATGTTAAACCTACCGTTCCAGGGATCATCCATGTGAATCTCCACTGGACACGCTCTAGGGCTAGGATGTCCTTCCTGAGGTGTGGGGCCCAAAATTGGACACAGTATTCTAAATGGGGCATAACTAGAGCTTTTATAAAGCCTCAGAAGCACATCGCTGCTTTTATATTCCAACCCTCTTGAGATAAACGACAACATTACATTCGCTTTCTTAATCACGGACTCTGCCTGCAAATTAACCTTTAGAGAATCCTGGACCAACACTCCCAGATCCCTTTGTACTTCTGCTTTGCAAATTTTCTCACCATTTAGAAAATAGTCCATGCCTGTATTCTTTTTTCCAAAGTGCGAAACCTCACATTTATTCACATTGAATTTCACCAGCCATTTCCTTCACCACTCTCCTAAACTGTCTAAATCTTTCTGCAGCTTCCTCACCTCTTCAGTACTACCTGCCTGTCCATCTATCTTTGTATCATCAGCAAACTTTGCCAGAATGCCCCCAGTCCCTTCATCCAGATCATTAATGTATAAGGTGAACAGCTGCAGCCCCAACACTGAACCCTGCGGGACACCACTCGTCACTGGTTGCCATTCCGAAAAAGAGCCTTCTATCCCAACTCTCTGCCTTCTGTCAGGCAGCCAATCCTCAATCCAAGCCAGTAGCTCACCTCGAACACCATGGGCCCTCACCTTGCTCAGCAGCCTCCCGTGAGGCACCGTATCAAAGGCCTTTTGGAAGTCTAGATAGATAACATCTACTGGGTTTCCCTGGTCAAGCATACTTGTTACCTCTTCAAAGAATTCTAACAGGTTTGTCAGGCACGACCTCCCCTTACTAAATCCATGCTGACTTGTTCTAATCTGACCCTGCACTTCCAGGAATTTAGAAATCTCATCCTTAACAATGGATTCTAGAATTTTACCAACTACCGAGGTTAGGCTAATCAGCCTATAATTTTCCATCTTTTGCCTTGATCCTTTCTTAAACAAGAGGGTTACAACAGCAATTTTCCAATCATCTGGGACTTTCCCTGATTCCAGTGACTTTTGAAAGATCACGACCAAAGCCTCCGCTATTTCCTCAGCCACCTCCCTCAGAACTCTAGGCTGTAGCCCATTGGGGCCAGGAGATTTATCAATTTTTAGACCTTTAGCTTTTCTAGCACTTTCTCTTTTATAATGCCTACCATACTCAACTCTGCCCCCGGCTCTCCCTAATTGTTGGCAAGTACTTATTAAGTTCTTCAGCTATTTCCTTATCTCCCATCAGTAGCCTTCCAGCATCAATTTGGAGCGGCCCAATATCTACTTTTGCCTCTCGTTTTGTTTCTTATGTATTGAAAGAAGCTTTTACTGTGATTTCTAATATTACTAGCTAACCTACCTCCATATTTGATCTTCTCCTTCCTTATTTCTCTCTTTGTTATCCTCTGTTTGTTTTGGTAGCCTTCCCAATCTTCTGATTTCCCAGTGCTCTTGGCCACTTTATAGGCTGTCTCTTTTTCTTTGATATATTTCCTGACTTCCTTTACCAGCCAAGGCGGTCTAATCCCACCCCAGATGGTCTTTCTTTTTTCTGGGATGAACCTCTGTACTGTGTCCTCAATTACACCCAGAAACTCCTGCCATTGTTGCTCTACTGTCTTCACCACTAGGCTCTGCTTCCAGTCGATTTTCGTCAATTCCTCTCTCATGCCCCTTTAATACCTTTTATGTAAGTGTCCGATTTACATCCGATTTTGCCTTCTCTCTGATATTTTGACTTGTACCACGTCCTGTTCACTCTCCGCCACTCTGTTCGCTGATGGCAGTGGTACTGTGGTGATATCACTGGGCTAGTAATCCAGAGCCCCCCAAGTTGATGTTCTGAAGACATGGATTCGTTCCTCACTGTTGCAGATACAAAGGAACACCACCACGTGCAAGCTCCCCTCCAAGCTACTCACCATCCTGACTTGGAAATATATCACCGTTCTGTCAGTATCACTGGGGTGAAATCCTGGAATATTATTCCTGATGGCATTGTGGGTATATCTACAGCATATGGACTGCAGCAGTTCAAGAGACACCTGACCACCATTTTCTCAAGGCCAATGAGGGATGAGCAATAAAAGTTGGCCCCATATACATCCCAAAGTGATTGAAAAAGAGGGTGATATTTCAATTCAGTAAATATCAGGAATAACCCAATAACTTGTTGCCAAAAACAATCTGGTTCAGTAAAGTCCTTTAGGGAAGGAAATCTGCTGTCCTTATCTGGTCTTCATGTGACTCCAGACCCACAGCAATGCAGTAGACTCTTAACTGCTGTTTGGGTAATTAGGAATGGACAATAAATGCTGGCCCATCCAGTAATAGTGAATTCCCATGAACAAGTTAAGAAGAACATTAGCTCCAGCAACATCTCAATGATAAAATTCCCACCTTGATCTCTGATCCTTCCATGGTGTCACCGTCTGTATCTCTGTGACCTCCTCGAACCTAGTTTGCTTGAAGATCTGCACGTTGCTCTGATTCCAACCCCTTCCACATTCCCAGTTTTGATCTCTCCACCATCGATAGCCATGCTTTTAGCTGCCAAGGCCCTGAACTCTGATAATTCCTCCCTAAACCTTGTCAACTCTCTTTTTCAAGATACTACTTCAGTTTTCCTTTATGTATTGAAGCCCTTGGTGTCTGTGCCTTGTGAAGCACCTTAAGACATCTTAGCATGTAAAAGATACCATATTTATATGATTCATTGTTGAAGAGATGGCTGAAGCCTCAAAGCTGTCTGTGGCTATTTTTAATAATATTTTAGCATTGCTTCAACTTTCACATTACTCATCAGTGGCTAACTATTTATCATATTTTTTTAAGGCAAAGCCTCCAGGGTTGGTGGAGAGCCAGGGATTACCAGAGCCGTGCTCACAAAGATACAGGTAAATGTCTTTGCAACGTTGACAATCTTTTCACTTGAGGACAATGCTTTGGAGAGTTCCCTTTGTTGAACCCTCCTTTCCGTGAACATATAAGACCATGTCGGTATGCCTGACTCATAAACAAAGTCAAGAGTGCATTATAGTCAAGGCGACAAATGAAGATATAAACATACTGTGCAACATCCATTAGCTGATATGTTTATACGACACATTGAGTAGGTAATTAAAACTAAATATAGCAAACTTTGTTTTAACCAGCACCTAACAAACCGCCACTTTCAATAAACCAGTAAAAATTATACACCTGAAATAGCTGACATTTACTGTATTATCACAATCTCCCAAGTAATCAGTTGACGGTATGAATGAGAAGGCTCTCTGCTAGTAAGTTTTATTTAAGGCAAAGTTGCATAATAAGTGATTTATGCTGTAAACAAAGAATGACAGTGATGTGTATACACCCTACAGTACATTCCTATGATATAGCGTGCGTTTTTACATTGATTATTGGGACCTCTTGATCACCCAGCACAACCTTAGTCCCGTAGGTGCTGGTTAGTGAAATGTTTGCTGTAGTTAAATAGGAATGGGAGTAGACCATTCAGTCCATTAAGCCACCCCCATGATTCAACACAATCAGGGCTGCTCAAATACTTCAATGCCTTTTCTGCACCCCATCCCCAAAACCCTGTAACGTCATGGTAATGAGAAATCTATCAAAGTCTACCTTAATCACACTGAAAGACTGAACCTCCACAGTCCTCTGTGATCAAGAATTCCAAATATTCACAACCTTCCGAGTAAAAAGATTTTCCCCATCTCAGACCTAAGTGGCATCCCCCTCATTTTTAAATTCTGCCCCCTTGTTCTAGACTGCCCAACCAGGGAAAACGTCATACCTGCATCTTTGATTTATTATTGTCACATGTACCGAGATACAGTGAAAAGCATTGTTTTGAGTGCTATCCTGGCAAATCATACCTTACCCGTGTACATTAGAGTAACAGAACAGAATGCAGACTATAGTGTTACAGCTACACAGAGAATGATCAATTGTAATATATGAGAGTCCATTCATAAGTCTGGTGACAGTGGGGAAGAAACTGTTCTTGAATGAGTTGGTACGTGTTTTCAAACTTTTGTATCTTCTGCCTGATGGAAGAAAGTATAACCTGGTAGAAGGGGTCTTTGGCTAGAAGGCTGCTTTCCTGAGGCAGTGCGAAGTGTAGACGGAGCCGATGGAAGGAAGACTTTTTTTGTGATGGACTGGGCAGAGTTCACAACTGTCTGTAATTTCTTGTGGTCTTGGGCAGAGCAGTTATCATATCGAGCCGTGTTGCATTTGGTTATTTCTATAAAAATTGGCAACGGTGCTTGTGAACATCCTGAATTTCCTCAGCCTTCTGAGAACGTGGAGGCGTTGGTATGCTTCCTAGATGGTAGTATCAACGTGGATGGCCCAGGATATATCATTGGTAATATTTACTCCAAGGAACTTGAAGATCTTGATCATCTGCGCCTTAGCACCATTGATGCAGACAGGGGCACGTCCTCCACTCTGCTTCCTGAAGTCGATGAACAGCTCCTTCGTTTTGCTGACGTTGAGAGAGAGTGTTGTCATCACACCACGCCACAAGGCTATCTATCTCCTTTCTGTACTCTGTCTCATTGCTGTTTGAAATCTGACCCACTATGGTGGTGTCATCACCATGCGTGTAAATGGAGTTGGAGCTGAAATGGGTCACACAATTGAGAGTATATAAGGAGTATAGTAAGGGGCTGAGTACGCAGCCTTGCAGGGTACCAGTGTTGAGGATTATGGCAGAGGAGGTGTCTGTGCCTATCCTTACTGATTGCAGCCTGCAGGTCAGGAAGTTGAGGATCCAGTTGCAGAGGTAGGAGTAGGGTCCTAGGTCTCGGAGTTTGGAGATGAGCTTTATTGGAAGTGTAACATTGAAGGCAGAGCTCAAATCAATAAATAGGAGTCTGACATGGGTGTCCTTGTTAGCCAGATTTTCCAGGGATGAGTGTGAGCCAGAGGGCGTGGTATCTGCAGTGGACCAATTGAAATGGTAGGTGAATTCTTGTAGATCAGGGCAGTCTGGGAGGCTGGAGTTGATGTGTGCCATTGCTAACCTCTCAAAGCACTTCATAATGACTGATGACAGAGCTCCAGGCAACAGTCACAAAGGCACACGGTCTGATTTTTCTTTGGCACTGGGATGATATTGGTCTTCTTGAAGCATTGGAGTAAGAAGAGGTTAAAACTGTCTTCAAACACTCCTGCCAGTTGGGTCTGTGCAGGATGTGAGTGCACAGCTGGGGAGTCCATCAGGGCCAGTTGCTTTCTGTGGGTTCACTCTCGAAGGCCGATCTGGTGTCTGCAGTGGTGACTGTGGGTACAGGTGCATCTGAGACTCTTGGGCCAGGTGACACCATTTCACTGACCTTTTATTCAAAACAAGCACAGGATGCATTGAGCTCATCGGAGAGTGATACGTTGTTGTCAGTGATTCTACTCCACCATTACATCATGTAAGCCTTGCCGCAGTCGATTTGCATTTGTGTGGTTAGTTTGTGACTCCACTTTAGTCTGGTAGTGTTTCTTGGTGTCTCTGATGGTTTTGCGAAGATCATACCTGGATTTCCTGTGTAGGTCAGGGTTATCTGACTTGAACACCTCCGACCTAGACTTCAGGAGGGAGTTCATCTCCCGGGTCATCCCAGTCTGGAAACGCTCAGATTAATTTTTACAGCACACAGTCCTTTATGCCCTTATTGATTAAATCTGTTACGGTGGTGGCATAATCACTTAGGCTGGCCGCTGAATTTTTGAATATGGACTAGTCCACCAACGCCAAGCAATCAAGTAGGAGCTCATCTGTTAGCTCAGTCCAGCACTATACACCTTTCTGTACCAGATCCTCATGCATCAGTGTGTGCTTGTGAGCTAGGAGAAGGTGCTTAGCCTTATGGTCTGATTTACCAAAATACCGGCATGGAATGGAGCAGTGAATGATTTTGATAGTTGTGATGGATCTACTTTGTCTATCCCTCCATGTTACAGATTAATTATTACAGATTAATACTATCTGTAATAGTTCTCAACAGTACCATCTTCCTGAACTACAAAACTTACCTCATGGGCTATGATTCCTTCACTTGTGATTAAGTGCTCTCTTTCACTTTCTTGGTAGAGAATAGGCAATATTGCCACCACAAATTTACAAATAAGAAAAATGTTTCCATTACTTATTATCAGATTGCCTTGGAGAATTGAAGTTCCACCATACTTATTCTTTGGAAAATGAGTAAATACATATATAGAGTCTGTTTATAAATGGACACCTTTCTACATTGATTTAAAATCTGTTTGCGACCTCTAGAGGTTATAAATATGCTTTGCATGATCTGCAAAGATTTCTTCACCCACAGAATCTGACAGTTTTAGAGGTTTATACCTTTCCCTTCCCTCCAGTCCTCCGGAAATTCCACTTTCTCATCTCTTAAAGTGGCATTAGCAGAGCTCCCATAGCTGTACAAGATTCCCCTCAAACAGGAAACAACCGCCATCTTTACAATTCTGTTTTAAAAAAATTAAGAACAGAATTATGAGCTTTAGTTCTGAAGAAGTGTCACTGGACCCGAAATGTTAACTCTGATTTCTCTCCACAAATGCTGCCAGACCTGCTGAGCTTTTCCAACAATTTCTGTTTTTGTTCCTGATTTACAGCATCCGCAGTTCTTTTGGTTTTTATCAGCTTTAGCGATGTGCAGAGTAGGTGTGATGTATCCAAGTGGAGTGAATTGTGTAGAGATGATAGAGTCTGGAAGGGGAGAGAAACTATCATTCAAAAAAAATGAACAAACTGCAGATGCTGCATTAAAGTTTCACGTTCAGTGCTGCTTTCTCAGAACAGGGGGAGCTATCTCATATTCCGCTTGGGAACCCTGCAGCCCAATGGTATCAATGTGGAATTCACAAGCTTCAAAATCTCCCCCGCCCCCACTGCATCCCAAAACCAGCCCAGCTCATCCCCTCCCCCCACTGCATCACAAAACCAGCCCAGCCTGTCTCTACCTCCCTAACCTGTTCTTACTCTCACCGATCCCCTCCTCCCACCTCAAGCCGCACCTCCATTTCCCACCTACCAACCTCATCTCACCTCCTTGACCTGCCCATCTTCCCTGGACTGACCTATCCCTTCCCTACCTCCTCACCTATATTCTCCTCTCTACCTATCTTCTTTTCTCTCCATCTTCGGTCCGCCTCCCCCTCTCTCCCTATTTATTTCAGAACCCTTTCCCCATCCCCCTCTCTGATGAAGGGTCTGGGCCCGAAACGTCAGCTTTTGTGCTCCTGAGATGCTGCTTGGCCTGCTATGTTTATCCAGCTCCACACTTTGTTATATCAGAGGAAGCTATCATTCTCAGTTGAAGTTGAGTTGACGCTTGTGTCTCAGGCTGGTTCCCTTTAGCCATCTGGCTCGGCTAACACCAACAAGAGATCAAGGCATTGTTTCAGCGACAACTCTGAGCCCTCGGAGACTTCTTTTATGAAGGAATCCTAACTGAGACAAAAACTTCTTTGAGAATTCAACCTGAATTGTCTGCATGCTGGTGTACTGTCTGCCACCAGGTAGGGTTAATCAAAATCATGAGGGGTCTGGACAGAGCAGATGGAGAATCCCTGTTCCCAGTGGTGAAAAATCAAGATCAAGTAGGCACAGATACAACTTCATTGGCAAAAGAAGCAACAGTGACATGAGGGAAAGGCTTATCACACAGTGTATGTTTAGGATCTGCAATGCATCACCTGAGATTGTGATGAAGACAGGTTTAATCAGGGCATTCAGGAGTGAATTGGTTGTTTTCTGAATGTGCAGGGCTACCATGAGAAGGTGAGAGCCTGGTGGCAGTAAGGGAACTGTTTGTTCAGAGAGCCAGAGCAAACACATTGGGACTGAATGGCCTGCTAAAATTCTGTGAAATAACCGAGGTATTCACTTTGTGTAGTTTTCAACAAAAAAACATTTTTGGTCACAAAATAAACTTATTCCTGAAATAAAAACCGAAAGAATTGCCTTATTGATACATATGTGACAGAGAAGGAGCAAGTGGGAGATTGGAATGGAGTCTGGACAGGAAACAGGGTGCGAAGGTGTATAATCCAGGTAGTTGTGGGAGTCAGTGGGTTTATAGTGGATATTGGTGGCCAGTTTATCCCCAGAAATGGAAACAGAAATGTCAAGGAAGGGAAGGAGGAAATCAGAGATAGTCCAGGTGAAAGTGAGGGTGGGGAGGAAAGTGGAGGCAAAAATCGATGAACTTTTCCAGTTCCAGACGAGAGAGGGAAGCAGCACCGATGATATCATCGATGTATTGGAGAAAGAGTTTTGGTGGAGGCCGGAATAGAACTGGAACAAGGAATGCTCCACATACTCCACGAAGAGAAAGGCATAAACAGGGGCCAACAAGTACCCATGGCCACCACCCTGACCAAAGAAAATGAGAGGAGTTAAAAACGAAGTTGTTGAGGATGAGGACGAGCTCGGCCAAGCGAAGGAGGGTAGTTGTGGGTGGGGACAGTTCAGGCCTTTGCTTCAGGAAGAAGCAGAGAGTCCTGAGACCCTCCTGGTGGGGAACGGATGTGTAAAAGGATTGCAGGTCTATGGTAAAAAGGAGGCAGCTGGAGCCTACAAAGTGGAAATTCCAAAACTGATGTAAATCATCAGAGGAATCACAGATGTACATGGGCAAGGACTGGATCAGGGGATAAAAGACTGAGTCAAGCTAGGAAGAGATGAGTTCTGTGGGGCAGGAGCAGGCTGAAACAATGGGTCTGCCAGTACAGTCCTGTTTTTGGATTTTCGAAAGGAGGTAGAAGTGAGCTTTGTGGGGCTGGGGGACTATTAGCTTGGAAGCAGTGGGTGAGAGGTCGCTGGATGAAATGAGATCCGTAACCATAGTGGATACAATGGCCTGATGTGCCATGGTGGGGTCATGGCCCAGGGGAAGGTAGGAGGAGGTATCTGAGAGCTGGCACTCAGCCTCTGCAATGTAGAGGTCAGTACGCCAGACTATAGCAGCACCACCCTTATCGGCAGGGTTCGATCTAAGTGCATGGAGTGCAGTCAGTTCGGAGGGAGATAGGTTGGATTGGGTGACAGGGGGTTGGTAGAGAAATTGAGGCAACCGATTTCATATCAGCAGTTCTCAATGAACAGATCGAGTCCAGATAAAAGGCCGGAGGGAGATTGTTGGAGCTGGGCAAAGGGGTCTGTGGGATTGGGAGAGGACTCATGTCCAAAGAAATGGGCATAGAAGCGAAGACTGCGGAAAAAGAGTTCAATGTCATGTCGTGCCCAAAATTTGTTAAGATGGGGATGCAAAGGAATGAAGCTGAGGCCTTTGCTGAGTACAGAACGTTCAGCATCGGCGAGTGGAAGGTTAGGAGGGATGGCGAATACCCGACAGGAGGTTGGGGGATGGGTTGGGGGAGGTGATAGAGGCAGAGGGAAGGGGTGGGGTGGAAGGTTCCAGTGTCTCTGAGTTGGTGCATCTTGTGGGCCTTGATGCCTGAAAGGAAAGCTTCTTATCAGCACAGCGAATAAGCTGGAGGATGAAGTGGAACTGCAGAGTGGTGCAGCCCTGATCCAGTGTGTTGAGATGCTGTTGGAGAGAAAGGTTGAGAGTGAATCACTGAGTGTGGATCTCAGGATGTGATGCCCATTTATTTCCACCCCTCCTCAGTATCCAAGGGCCCAAACATACCATCCAGCACTTTACCTGCACCTCACACAATCTAGTCTACTGCATTTGCTGCTCACAATGTGGTCTCCTCAATGTTTGGCGAATCAGAAGCTTGGACTGGGTGCCTGCTTCACAGAACATTTACATTCTGCTCACAGAAAAGACCCTGAGCTACCTGTTAGAGATAATGGGAACTGCAGATGCTGGAGAATTCCAAGACAACAAAATGTGAGGCTGGATGAACACAGCAGGCCAAGCAGCATCCCAGGAGCACAAAAGCTGACGTTTCGGGCCTAGACCCTTCATCATAGAGGGGGATGGGGAGAGGGAGCTGGAATAAATAGGGAGAGAGGGGGAGGCGGACCGAAGATGGAGAGTAAAGAAGATGGGTGGAGAGAGTATAGGTGGGGAGGTAGGGAGGGGATAGGTCAGTCCAGGGAAGACGGACAGGTCAAGGAGGTGGGATGAGGTTAGTAAGTAGATGGGGGTGCGGCTTGGTGTGGGAGGAAGGGATGGGTGAGAGGAAGAGCCGGTTAGGGAGGCAGAGACAGGTTGGACTGGTTTTGGGATGCAGTGGGTGAGGGGGAAGAGCTGGGCTGGTTGTGTGGTGCAGTGGGGGGAGGGGACGAACTAGGCTGGTTTAGGGATGCAGTAGGGGAAGGGGAGATTTTGAAACTGGTGAAGTCCACATTGATACCATATGGCTGCAGGGTTCCCAGGCGGAATATGAGTTGCTGTTCCTGCAACCTTCGGGTGGCATCATTGTGGCAGTGCAGGAGGCCCATGATGGACATGTCATCTAGAGAATGGGAGGGGGAGTGGAAATGGTTTGCGACTGGGAGGTGCAGTTGTTTGTTGCGAACTGAGCGGAGGTGTTCTGCAAAGCGGTCTCCAAGCCTCCGCTTGGTTTCCCCAATGTAGAGGAAGCCACACCGGGTACAGTGGATGCAGTATACCACATTGGCAGATGTGCAGGTGAACCTCTGCTTAATGTGGAATGTCATCTTGGGGCCTGCGATAGGGGTGAGGGAGGAGGTGTGGGGACAAGTGTAGCATTTCCTGCGGTTGCAGGGGAAGGTACCGGGTGTGGTGGGGTTGGAGGGCAGTGTGGAGCGAACAAGGGAGTCACGGAGAGAATGGTCTCTCCGGAAAGCAGACAAGGGAGGGGATGGAAAAATGTCTTGGGTGGTGGGGTCGGATTGTAAATGGCGGAAGTGTCGGAGGATGATGCGTTGTATCCGGAGATTGGTAGGGTGGTGCACACTTCCGCCATGCTACACTTGTCCCCACACCTCCTCCCTCACCCCTATCGCAGGCCCCAAGATGACATTCCACATTAAGCAGAGGTTCACCTGCACATCTGCCAATGTGGTATACTGCATCCACTGTACCCGGCGTGGCTTCCTCTACATTGGGGAAACCAAGCGGAGGCTTGGAGACCGCTTTGCAGAACACCTCCGCTCAGTTCGCAACAAACAACTGCACCTCCCAGTCGCAAACCATTTCCACTCCCCCTCCCATTCTCTAGATGACATGTCCATCATGGGCCTCCTGCACTGCCACAATGATGCCACCCGAAGGTTGCAGGAACAGCAACTCATATTCCGCCTGGGAACCCTGCAGCCATATGGTATCAATGTGGACTTCACCAGTTTCAAAATCTCCCCTTCCCCTACTGCATCCCTAAACCAGCCTAGTTCGTCCCCTCCCCCCACTGCACCACACAACCAGCCCAGCTCTTCCCCCCCCACCCACTGCACCACACAACCAGCCCAGCTCTTCCCCCCCCCCCCCCACCCACTGCATCCCAAAACCAGTCCAACCTGTCTCTGCCTCCCTAACCGGTTCTTCCTCTCACCCATCCCTTCCTCCCACACCAAGCCGCACCCCCAGCTACCTACTAACCTCATCCCACCTCCTTGACCTGTCCGTCTTCCCTGGACTGACCTATCCCCTCCCTACCTCCGCACCTGTACTCTCTCCACCTATCTTCTTTACTCTCCATCTTCGGTCCGCCTCCCCCTCTCTCCCTATTTATTCCAGCTCCCTCTCCCCATCCCCCTCTCTGATGAAGGGTCTAGGCCCGAAACGTCAGCTTTTGTGCTCCTGAGATGCTGCTTGGCCTGCTGTGTTCATCCAGCCTCTCATTTTGTTGTCTGAGCTACCTGTTGCCTGCTATTTTAATGCGTCACCCTGTACCCTGGCCAACCTGTCTGTCTCCGGCTTGCTGCAGTGTTCCAGTGAAGCTCAGCACAAGCTGGAAGAATAACACCTCATTTTCCACTTGGGGACCCTGCAGTTCTCCAGATTCAATATTGCATTCAATAATTTAACAGCCTGAACTCCTCCATATCCTAGCCCCCTACTCCCTGCCTTGTTATCACATTGCCCGCCGTTACGCTCTTCCTATTGTTAGCAACTGACAGTCCCCATTAGCAACTGTTCACTCTCCCAGCCTGATCATTATCAATTCCTTTGTGTGTAACTGTTCTTCTCTTTCTTTGGGCTCTATCCCTACCTATCATTTACTCCTTACCCCTCTCCTCATCCTATCTTCTGCATATAAACCGGCATTTTCTTAGCTACCATCAGTTCTGAGGGTCACCGGACCCAAAATGTTAACTTTGATTTTTCTTCACAGATGCTGCCAGACCTGCTGAGCTTTTCCAGTAGTGTCTGTTTTGTTTTTATTCCTGAAAAACCTCTCTGTGTATAGCTTTAACTATTATAACAGTCTTAGGTGTATGATTTAGAAACAGATAAAGGAATGCTGTGTCTGTTAGCTTTATTTGGTTAGCATCACTCTTTTTGTTCCAGCCAGTTGTGGCCAAATGGAAGCTCTTAAACAGCTGTAATGTTTACTTAACATTTAGGCTGGATTGTGAGAAAAATTGAATGGAATAACAATTTATTGCCACACAAATTGTAGACAATCTTTTGCAAAAATGCAGTGAAAAGATTTATGCCCCCATATTTTGGTGCCTGCATTAATGACATAAGTCATAGATAAGATGGAAAAAGTAAAAATGAAGGCAAAGTTCATGTCAGAACAACTTCAGTTCAAGAAAAGCTGACTAAAACAACGAATGCTGGAATGCCCCAGAAACAGTTGCTAAAGACCTCCTTGCCTGGACAAGACTGCCAAACTGCGATCACTCCTCCGGGACAAGGTGACTGCCACACCAGGCCAAGAGTGCCATATCAGGACAGGACCACGATGCCAGGCTACTGAAATGCCATCACCACTGGGACGTGACTGCCAAACCTGGAGATTGCCACTCCAGAACGAGGATGACACACCGGGTCCTCGCTGGTCCGAGACCACTGGGCCTGGGCTGGAAACCTTCTTGTTGCTGGGCCAGGGCCGGGACCAGACGTCTTCTGCTGACACCAATAAAAGAGATAAGATGATAAATGGAAACTTTTTTTTAAAAAGAAGTAAAAAGGCCCACGGTGAAGACGAGCTCTGGACTCCTGTGCTACAGGGCCCACTCACTCCAACAAGCTAACTTGAAACTGCCTGACTCATATCCAACCCACCCAGCCTGTAGTACTCATTGCAGTTCATTAACAAATGCTTTAAAAAAAATTATCATTGATACTTTTGTGTAGATAATAATAGACACAATTTCTCATGGTGTCCTACCATGAAGAACTGAAGTCTCTTTAATTTGCCATATCACTATGGAGCTGTGCCGTATGATACAGGCTTGTGCTGGTAAATAGATTAGTCATTGTAATGGGCACACATGCAGAACAGCTGAAGATTTCACTTTACTGCGCCTGATTTTTAGTTGGTGTGTGCTGTTAATGATTCCTCTTGAATTGCTTTCCCACCTTTTCAACCCAGAAGTAAAATGTGCATTGCCATCCAGTTGCAAATCCAACTGGATAGAATATACTTTTCTTCTCATCCTTTCTTGTCCTTCAGAATGGAAGATAGTTTTTTTTTAATTAATGGTGTATGTTTCCACAGGTCTGTGAAAGGCCCCTCATATATCTATTAGATACTCCTGGTGTCTTTTCTCCACGTGTAGAAAGCTTGGAAGTTGGCATGAAGCTGGCACTCTGTGGTATGTTTTGACTTACTGTTTTTATTAGCAGGAGCCTATTCACTCTGAACATATTATGGTGGTAAACACTGGGAATTATGAACAAATATGATGTTAACATTTTAAAAATGCATGCAGGGCAGAATTTCCACTCAGCATTGGGCTTATATTGAGCCGAGTGAAATTCTGTTTGCAAATGGTATGTTGGCCCTTACAGCGAGAGGTTTTGAGTACAGGAGCAGAGATGTGTTGTTGCAGTTACGCGGGGCTTTAGTGAGACCACACCTGGAATATTGTATGAAGTTTTGGTCTCCTTTTCTGAGGAAGGATGCTCTTGCTCTCCAGGGAGTGCAGCGAAGGTTTACCAGGCTGATTCCAGGGATGGTGGGACTGACATGTGAGGAGAGGTCGAGTCATTTGGGATTGTTTTTGCTGGAGTTCAGACAAATGAGGGAGGGTCTCAGAGAGACTTATAAAATTCTAACAGGACTATACACATGGCAGATGCAGGGAGGATGTTCCCAATGGTGGGTGTGTCCAGAACCAAGGGTCACAGTATGAGGATTCTGGATTGACCATTCAGGACAGAGATGAGGAGATACTTCGTCACCCAAAGAGTGGTGAGCCTGTGGAATTTATTACCATAGGAAGTAGTTGATGCCAAAACATTGAAAGTGTTCAAGAGGCAGCTAGATATAGCACTTGGGGAGAATGTGATCAAAGGTGTTGGGGAGAAAGCAGGATTCGGCTATTGAGTTGGATGATCAGCCATGAATGTGAAGAATGGCGGAGCAGTTTGATGGGCCGAATGGCCTCCATTCATTTCTATTTAAAGAACCAATACCTATTGTTCTGTCTCTAAAACATAACTTTATTAGATCCCCAGTGCTTTAGCCATAGTGTGATATCACATAACTCTTGTACTATAAATTCCTTCTGTGGCATTTTCACAGCTGGAGTCATATCTGGCATAAAGGAAGATGGCTGTGTTTTTGGAGGTCAGTCATTTCACTCCAGGACATCACTGCAACTTTTTCGAGTTAGATACTTTCTAATCAACCTGTTTAGAGATGTTATTACACAGCTCTGGAGCAGGTGGAACTTGAGTGAGTATCTTGGCTCAGAAGTAGGGAGACTACAATTGCACCACTGGTCTCCCTAGCTGGTGCCTGAGGCTCAAGTATCATCAGCAGTTCATTTAACTTCCCTCCATCATAAGGTCAGCAGTGGGAATGTTCGCTGACAATTGCACAATGTTCAGCACCATCGTGACTCTCACGTATCTAAGCAGTCCATGCCTAAATGCAACGACACCTGGATGATGTTCAGGTTTGCATGACAAATGGCAACTAACATTTTCACCATCCAGGCAGCATGCAATGACCATCTCAAATAATAGAAACATTACCCATTATAAAACAGAGAATGCTGGAAAAACTCAGCAGGTCTGGCAGCATCTGAGGAGAGAGAAACAGAGTTAACATTTCTGTCCAGTGACCCTTCTTTGAAACTTTTGGACTGTTCAAGTTTTTGGACCTGAAACATTAGCTTTGCTTTTCTCATCACTGATGCTGCCAGACCTGCTGATTTTTTTCTGCATTCTTTATTTTTAATTTCAAATTTCTAGCATCTAGTATTTTGCTTTTACAAGAATCTAACCATATTCTCTTGACATTCAGTGACACTACTGTTGGCATTCATAAACATTCACTCCCTCCACTGCTGACGCACAGTAGCATCTACAACATGTGCTGCGGTAACTCACCAAGGCTGCATAGACATCTTCCAAACCCATGACCAATGCCATCCAGAAGGACAAGGGCAGCAGATACATGGGAACACCATTCCCTGCAAGTTCCCCTTCGTGACACTCGCCATCCTGACTTGGATAATGTATTGCTGTTCCTTTGGTATCCATGGGTCAAAATCCCATGGAACTCCCTCCCTGGTGACATTGGGGGTGTAACAACACCAAATAAACAGCAACAGATCAAGGCAGCTCACCACCCACCTTCAGGTGAGCTGTTAAACCACAGGTGCTGTCTGTGGATGTGAAAGGTCCCATAGAAATATTTAAAGACCCACATAAAGGTTCCTCTAGTGGCTCATCAGTAGCACTAAGTAAAAATACCTGGTTATTCATCTCATTGCTGTTTGTGGAATCCTGCTGCTTGCCAACTGGCTGTTGGGAAGAGTGACTATTAGTACTTAATTGGCAGTAATCTACTTTGGGATAATGCAAATCCGAAAAGTGCTGTCTCGATGCAAGATTTTTTTTTCTTTCTTTCTTATTTAGTGACTTTGTCATTTGCTTTTCCCACAGGAACAATATTGGACCACTTAGTAGGAGAAGAAGTAATTGCAGACTACCTACTTTTCACACTGAATAAACAACAGAAGTTTGAGTAAGAGTTATTTTACAGCCACGTTTTGAAGTAAATTAATTTCTAAAGGTTCATGCACAGGTCTGAATGTTGCATTTCCACACTGCAGTCTGAATGGAAAGTTGTTTTTTTATAATGATAAGTCTGTATGTCCCTCTCTGGCTGCAATCTGTATATGCTTGATAGATGGGCAGATAGAAAGGGGATAGAAAACTCAGTTCATTGTTGCATTCCAATTTATGTCATCTGAAAATGTGTACAAGAGCCCCATCTCTGTTACGCTCTGCTGTAAAACACTGTTACTCAGTAGATAATCAGGTGGCCCTGCATCAACAAAGCTCAGTGTGTGGGGAAATGCAAACGTGATAAATGGATGTCCATTTTTGTTAGTCTGGATGATGATAAGCAGACTGTCATTCCTGTGATCCACTTTTGCTGCTTTGTATAGAACAGGTTTAATGTTTGTGAGTGGGGTGTAACGTTTTACTCAGTGGAGGAAAACCATCTTGGTTCCTCCTTCTAGTCACTATTTACCTGCCCGCAGCTTGAGAGTATGACAGCATTTGGTAAAGATGAGATCAGGCAGTTCCACATCCCAATCCAAAGGTATTCCTCTCTCTGGCTCCCACAGGTTCTCCCTTTAATCCTTCCCCTAAAAAGAATTCCCATCATGGCTGCTGGTGCAATTTAAATTCAGTTAATTATTCAAAACAAATCTGAAATGTAAGGTAATCTGAATAATCATGACAATCAATCTTAATCATTAGTTGTCATAAAAATCCACCAGTGACCTGATGGTTCCTTTAATAACCTGTGGAGGTTGAAGAGCTATGATAGTGGGTGAGGTGAAATGGAATTCAATGGCAGGGGGCGAAAGACCTGAGGGAGCAGAACAGGGGGATAGAGGATTTATCTGTTTAATCCACGTAGTTTCCAGTACAAAGCACTTGCCTTTCAGCTGGGTGTTTGGGTGTTTCAGGGCAGGATTCAGGCCCCGAGATTTGGC
The DNA here is from genome assembly GCF_030684315.1 of Stegostoma tigrinum. NCBI lineage: Eukaryota > Metazoa > Chordata > Chondrichthyes > Orectolobiformes > Stegostomatidae > Stegostoma > Stegostoma tigrinum. The sequence continues at coordinate 11,721,030 of NC_081390.1, forward strand.
CAGTTTACTACACCCATTTCCAAAGAAAACACAGAGATTTAAAGAGGCCATACAGCATTTAGCGCTTAGTCCGAGCTATGGAGCAGCTGTTGCTGCCTTTGAGCTCAAAAACCCAAGATTTTGGTTGGCAATCTCAAAGGGGTGGGGGAGGGGGGGCAGTTAGCGATTTTATTCGTTAGTTTGAAACACCTGTGATCTCAGGGCAATTAGAGACAGGTATCTGAAAAAATAAATTAAAAAATATGTCCACAGCAAGCTCCCACAAATAACTGTTAGACCAATAACAAAGTGATTTATTTTTATTAAAGCTGATTGTGCAATGATAGTGTTCAGAGCTTCACCGCTATTTGAAAAGTGTCATCGGATCTTTTTGCACCAATTAAATCATACAATCCCTACAGTGTGGAAGTAAGCCGTTTGGCCCATCGGGTCCACACTGACCCTTCGAAGAGCAGCCCAGCCAGACGCTGTAACCTTGCATTTCCCATGGGTAATTCACCCAGCCTGCGTATTCCTGGACACTACTGGCAATTTCCCATGGCCAATCCACCTAACCTGCACATCTTTGGACTGTGGGAGGGAACCGGAGCACCCGGAGGAAACTCACAGGAGGAATGTGCAAATTCCCCACAGACAGTCACCTAAGAGTCAAACGACTGCGTTGCCCAGTTTGTCGCCCTCACCCCAATCACCCACATGACAGGGATTCTTCAGCATTTCCTCAGTTCTGAGGTGTCAAGCCTAGATTATGTGCACAAATACCGGGACCAGTGCCCCTACTGTTTTAAAGTGCAACACTGAGCCAAGGCTGCCACGAAAAACAAAGCATTCGCTTGTTGTTCCTGAAATAATTGCATTAGATTTTGTTTCAGATTGTTCAAGACGCTGCTGTGTCTGTCTTTCAGTTATGTTGACCGATACCAGCTGGGAGAGCCCTGTGATGATGTGCAGACTGTGCTCAAAAAAATAGCCGTAAATTTAGGCAAGACACAGAAAGTAAAAGCCATCACTGGTGTTGGTAGGTAGTGCATTATCAAACCTGTACTCCTTGCTGAAATTAAATCTAACTTGTTTACAAAAGTAAAAGGCTAGTGGAGATAAAACATGTTATCTAAAGATCATGATTAACCGCCCATAAATCATTTCAGACATTACAGCGATGCTTATCTATTGTGATATAATTGCATATTTGTATCAAATAATTAAAAAACATACATGCTTTTTCAAGTTGAGTAACAATTCACACTTTGAAATGAAGTATCAGAATGTTTTACTGTCTCCTTTTTAATACTTGACGTGATTAATTTCTGATGGCATTTGATTGAAGTTGTACATGTCTGGATAAAAATAACTGTCCATGCTGCAATTTCTAGGTGACATTAACATTCTCATGCCAAACTACAGTGCAGCTGCATATGATTTCATCAGAACATTCCGGAAAGGTGAACTGGGAAAGGTCATGCTGGACTGATGTGAACGCATCCAGTTTTAAAAGATGAAGAGCAGAAGAATCTTACAAACATTTGGGATGTCCAATGTTCCATTGTGGGAAAGGAAGGTCTACATCACGATGTATAAGAACACTATTTAAAACACCTTTCATGTCTTGTGAAATACTAATTTAACAAATGAAAGCTGCCTCGATGAACACACGGAGCATGGTTGCTTTACATTGAAACTTCAGGTGTTCCATTCTCAGTAAGAGTTGAGAATACAGCTAACACCCAAGTAAACCAGGGGACTCTTGTACAAATGTCAAATGTTTGGAAACAGTCTGAATAAAATACTGATTACAAAGTAAAGAACTAAACAATGAATCCATCACAGCCTGACACTGCTGCCTTTTCAGATCAGGTTAAAAAAGTGAGAGTAGTTGCGGCTAAAAATATGCTGTGTAGTTTTCTACAAGTTGGCCAGGATATCGACGTAGTCTTCTCTTAACTGGGTTACATGAAGAAGTTTCACAGTCACCCCTTTGTGTCAAAATTAAGAAACTTAATTGCGTTTTTGAATATTAGTTAACACAGCAGGGACTGACAGTATCACATTTAGATTTGATTTGAATAAATTAATGAACTTTACTGGTATGCTGAAGTTCATTATAATGGTAATATTTACATTGTCCATATTAATGCAGTACTTTAGACTCAGTAACTCCTTTCCATTTCATTTTCTCTTGTCTTTCTTGTTTATCATTGTTAAGCAAGTATATATTTTTTTAAAAGTTATTTAATTCGTTGTTTTGCAACTTTTTTTTATTGAATAGCTCCTCATGAGCATACGTGCCCCTTCACTAGCTCCTCACTTTCAGTTAATTATCTTTATTGTCCAAGATGAATTGTAGTCTTCTGTGTTAAAAGTGAAATGATTAAAGGTTTGCATTTGCATAAAACATGGTCAGTTATTTTGGTATGTCCTCTATATGACAGACCTAAATTTGCTCTGCATTGACCCAGATTCATTCTGCATCCACTGGAAATTTGATACCTTTTTGTCCCTTCATTGCTGAAATTTCAGTGACATTAGACTTTCCTGGTTCACTGTTGTGCCCAGCAACTGCTCAATCCATTCTTGTAAGTCACATTATACAGTTGAATATGGAATGTGTCACAACGCATTCAAATTCTTTCATCCATTCTGGGTGTCAACTGTATAGTTATTTAAATCAATATAAGACAGCACTAACATCACATTAAGAAACTTAATGCATCTAATTTCTAAATTATCTTTAGTTTTAATGCAGGTCCAAATGACATGTAATACCTCTATGGCAGCTAGAAGACATCCTTTGTGTAGGTAACAGTGGGTATACTCTAGTGACCAAAGGGATCCAGGACAGTATGCCCACTGTCCCCTCATGCTGTAGGTAGTGAGTACTACAGTGATTGTTTTTTCAAGACATTCAGCTCAAATACTGAACAAATTTTCAACAAGTAATGATGTGCTTTATTGAGAAGGTTGGACATCCTGGCTAGATCACTATTTGTGTGTTTCTATTACATTGATGCTGTGTATAAAATGTAATTAAAGAGTAAAATAAAAATTAGTTCAAGCAGTTTTGAAGCTATCACATTATTTAGCAAAAATAGTTCATTTCCCCTGACCCATATACTTCCATTATGTACTTTTAACATGTCGTAGAGTCACAGAGCTGTACAGCATGGAAGCAGACCCTTCGGTCCAACTCCTCCATGCCAACAGCATATCTTAATCTAGTCCTATTTTGCAACATTTGACCCATACCCTTCTAAACCCTTCCTAATCATGTACCCATATGGATGCCTTTTAAATGTTGTACCAGCCTCCTCCTCCACCTCTGGCAGCTCATTCCATACATGCACCACCTTCTGCATGAAAATATTACCCCTTAGATTTCTTTTAAATCTTTTCCCTCTCACTTTAAACCTCTACCCTCTAGATTTGGACTGCCCCACCCATGGAGAAAGACCTTGGCTATTCAAACTGACCATGCCCCTCATCACTTTATAAACCTCTATAAGGTCACCCATCACTTTCTGACACGCCAAGGAAAATAGTGCCAGCCTATTCGGTCTCTCCCTATAGCTCAAACCCTCCAACTGCAATCCTTGTAAATCTTTTCTGAAGGCTTTCAACTTATAGTAGGGAGCCCAGAATTTTATGCAGCATGTCAAAAGTGGCCTAACCAACCTCTCCTGTACAGCCGCAATATGATCTCCCAACTCCTGTACATAATGTACTGACCAATAAAGGCGTGTACTAAATGCCTTCTTCACTATCCTGTCTACCTGTGACTCCACTTTCAATGAACTACAAACGTGCACCCCAAGGTCTCTGTTCAGCAACACTCCCTAGGACCTTACCATTAAATGTATAAATCCTATGCTGATTTTCCTTACCAGTACTATACTAGGCCATTGTTATGCCATGCCAGTCTGCTTTCACATATAGCCATCATCAGAAGGACTCATAACAAACATTGTCAGATCTTGAGTGTAGTAATCTGAAAGAGAATCATTTGACAACCTTGTTTATTTTTGTCTTTCTTCAGTACTAATGAGATCCCAGTACACAGCTGTTCCTTTATTGCACTTCAGACTTCACATCTCAAAATGTGGAGGAAGTTAATTAGATGGCTAGAGAATACTCACTTAACCTATTCTCTTAAAAGTACCCATCACTGGCTTCCACAAATCGCTAAGTGTTGATTTTATTTCACTGTATCACCTAATATTTTCAATCTTACTGTTGTCTTGCCCTTTGAGACCTTCGTAATTAACCAAGATTTTTCAATTTTAGAAATCACCTCCTGATCACTGCCTAACTAGTCAGATGCATTGGCATGGAGGAGATGATGGTCTGTAAGTTTATGCAGCTCGTAAAAGGATGCCTTATAGCAGGCATCATGAGCCCATGAGATTTGGGATCACAAGCTCATCAGGAATGGCTGCTGTGAAGCCCCAACTGAATGCTAACAGTTCTAAGACCCCGTTAAATGTTTACATGTTTTCTGTTGGTAGGTGTCAGCAAACACAGATCTTTCTGGCCTGATTGCTGGTACAAACAAAACCTGTAATGGGTGGGGGGGGGGGGGGTTATGCGGTAGTTTAAACAATTTCCATCATAATCAGCTTATCTCTGTAGCAACAGTTAACTCAGAAGATAACTCCTTCTGCCATTTCTCAGCAACTGAAGCTGCCCCCAACTTTCAACAATAAAGTTTGAGGCATTAAACAGGGGTCACACCAGGATAAAAGTAAAACCCACAGCATCCATAAAAACAGCAGCATTGATACAATCTTTGCACTAAGGACATCGGTGAACTGCTTAAATGGTCTCTGTCCCGACAGTCACTGCTAATATCATCTTATGGTGCAGATCGTTCGCATACAGGCTCATGTGGCCACAAGACAGATAAGATGTGTCCCATTCACACAAGAATACACCGTGTGACTACTTTTTCATTGGAACAATTTAATCTTCCTCACAATCAACTAAAATCGATCCTTTTAATGGTAAAACACTGTACATTAAGTCTTTTATTGGAAGGAAATATTTTTCATACAATGAAGGGATCACAAAACAGAAACCATTACAACCTTCTAATAATACAAAATATTGGGGCATATAATGTTGCATGTAATGAACATGATTTTAGTCTACACAAGAAAAGTTTCAAATATTTTGTCACATTACACTTTAGCAAGTATATTAATTCACCAAACAATGCTTTCTCTGTAACGATACTCCACAAAGCAACTTAGAGAGTAGTTATCATTTTCAATACTCCCTTTGAACTGTATATAAAATGGAAACCTGTTCTTCCCTATAACATTACCTTCCAGAATATTATTGGCAGTACTGTTATAACTAAATTATTGGTTACTGTATAAAATGTTTGAAACATCACTTTAACTTTTGAACTATCAAAGAAGCTACAACTAGGTTACAAATCTATTCACAATACAAAGGCAAAACACTGTGGATGTTGGAAATCTGAAGTAACACAAAAGTGCTGGAGAAATTCAGTAGATCTGGCTGCCTCTGTGGAGAGAAACAGAGATAATGTTTCAGGCCAACGACATTTCATCAGAACTGAAGATAAATAGAAATGAAAGATCTATGATCTTTATCCTGCCAGCTTCCCCACCGCCACTTGAAAGACTTACATTGAGTAATGTAGTATGCCATTCAGCCCATCAAAGCTGTTGCACTATTTAAAATCATCATGGCTTTTACCCACACTAACACCAAAATCCATGCTATTGGTTGTTGGAAATCTTACTGACCTCTAAGCATGCTGAAAGACTGAGCTTCTACAGTCCTCTAGAGTAAAGAATTCTAAAGATCATAACTCTTGAATAAAAGAAATTTTCCTCACCTCAATCCTAAATGGCATACACTTCATTTTTAAAATGTGCCCCTTGCTTCTGTTTCTCTTTAGTTCTGAGTAAACAGAATCAAACTAAAACATTAATCTCTCTCTCTCTTTCTGTAAAAGTCATTTTGACCTGCTGACTTTTTCCAGCTTTAGTATCTATCTCCAAATTGGTTTAACAGTCTCATATTGTAAAGACTCATGAGACTCCATTATATGCAGAGGTTAAATCACTGCTTTTCCCCATAAGGGTTTTATCTCTTCTAAATCTTGCATCTTCTACTGAAAGAAGGTTTCAAATTTTGAGGGAACAATAGTTTGGCAATTAAAATCCTGCGTGTAATTCTGTTTGAAAATAGCAAAATTGATTTTGATGGATTTCTGGTCAAGAAGGGTTCATTGTTGAAGCAAGTTTACAATTAATTCAGCCTGTGCCATAAATGTCCTGTGTTTTTATAACATTGATTGTCTTGGGTATTTTTAAAATATACTCTCAGGTGTTTCTGTTTAGGCCAGGATTTATTGACCATTTTAATTGAGAAAGTGGTTATGGGCTTCCCTCTTGAATTGTTGAAGTGCTGTTAAGGAAGGAGTTCCAGGTTATTTTTCACAGTGAGGGTGAACGAACTATAATATATTTCCAAATCAGAATGGCAAGAGCCTCGTAGGGGAATTTGGAGGTGCTGCTGCCCCATCTTTCTAAGAGTAAAAATAATAGTGGCTAACACCATATACAGTGATTTGGATCATTTTCTTAAATCAAAAATATGTCAACTGCAAGGTAAAATATTGTTTTAAAGTCAATCTGAACATGTTTAATCTTTTAATGTCAAAGATTCTCCCTGTAGGGTGAAAGCCCCATCACCCTGAGACTACACATAGGGAGGGGATAGGACAGTATATTGAAGAACTTGAATCAGTTACTATCAACTGAATCAAGATAATGTTAAAGAATTTTGTTGTTTCTCCTTTTGTGATACAGAGCAGAAGTGTTCACATGATCTGGAGTCAGAGGAACGGGGGAAAATTGTTTTGACCATCAGAACAGTCAGTAATAAGAAGACCCAGATTTAAGGTAAATGGCAAATGCACCAGAGGGTTTTTGAAGAATGTTTTAACATAGTGAGTTATGATCTCCAACACACTTCCTGAGGGGTTATGGAAACAGATTCAATAATAACTGCCAAAAAGAAGATTTGCAGTGCAATGGGAAAAGAACAGGGGAGTCGGATTAATTGGGTTGTCCCTTCGAAGAAACAGTACGGCTCAATGGGCCAAATGGCCTCTTGTGTCATGGGATTCTATGATATTATTCAAGTCCACTATTGCTCCAGCTCCTGATGCCTAAAAAGGTTGTCCTCATATGCACACACTTCATAGGAATCAATATGATTTTGTTTGCTGCATAGCACAGGGCCCTGGGCATCAACTGTAGTGTGCATTTATTGAAATATTAACTTGTAAATTATGCATTTTTTTTTGGCAGAACAGTCATCAAGCATTAAATTCAACAATTTGAATGAATGTTCTTGACGCCTGTTCAGGTAAAAGTCATGAGCTGTCAGAACATGTTTGATTTTCATCGAAAACAGCATCCGTTTGAAGACACTAAGTGTAATATTAAATCACTTAGTTGGATAGTTCATAGTATGGAACACCACAGCAGGCTGACAGGTTGCCCTATCTTAGCAGTGGAGTTGATGTTCTACATAAATCTCCTCCCATTCAGTTTACTTCATCTCAATAAACCAATATATGCTTCTATTCCTTTCCCTCTTTGGTACTTAGCTGAATTCCTGTGAACTACAAGTCAACCTTTATGCGATACTGAGTTCTGCATTCTTCCAACTCGTGATTAAAACAATTCTCCAGAAATCCCTTAATACTAAGTCTTATATTTATTTCCTCTAGTTTTGAACTCTCTCAAATATGGAAACATCTCTGCGTATCTCATAAATACTAGTTATACTCTAGCTTCTATTGTCCAATTGTCATCAAATGTTCCAAGTACCAAAAGGGCAGTTATACTCCACTTCGTGTATTAGTGCAATTTTACTATTGCCCCAATGAATGAAATGCAACATTACCTTAATTTCCCATTGTCAACTTCTTAAAAAAAGAGCAATTCAAATTCTGTTGGAGTACATCTGGAAGTGGTCAGTATGTACAGTCTTGGCTTCTTACCAGTTACAGTTTAACATCCATCAGAATCCTGCCAAATTTAAAAACTTTTCATAGGGTCTGCTGAACTGTCTGTAATATCAAACTTTGAGAGAGTAAAATCAATTTATGCCCATTTTTAGGAAAAATTTAAGACAACACAGTGTAGAGCTGGATGAACACAGCAGGCCAAGCAGCAGGAAAGCTGACGTTTCGGGTTGAGACCCTTCTTCATCCAGCTCTACACCATGTTATCTCAGATTCTCCAGCATCGGCAGTTCCTACTATCTTAGGAAAAATTTAGCCAAGTTTACACAATGGTACAATGTTGCCTTATGCTCACAATAACATATTTGAACAGGCTAGCAATAGGAAAACCAGAAGGGACCAACGGAGCATTTAACTTTGTCAGAGTAGTGAAAATTTGAAGGTTGATGGAAAATACACATACTTTTAAAGATAACTTTGTAACAATTTGGTGTATTTCAGTTCCTACACAACATAGCTTTAATTTGCAAAGGGATGATTGTTGCAGCAAAAAAACCCCTACAAATGCACTGTAGTTTGATTCTTTTGGGAAACTGTGTTAAAATTCATAAAGTCTTCTATGCTGTCTAAATCTATTCAACACCATAAAATGAGTGATATGTCTACGAACATTTAGAACCATACTAAAAGTACTAGTAAACTTCCTAAAAAGAATGATGATTGTAGCTCTGGTAAAACCATTGAATACTGCTTTCTAGGGTTTTAAAGTTGGAAATATTTGAAGGTAAGCACGGAACAAATGGATGACAAGCTGTAGGAAGGCCAGAATGATGTGGCAGAAGAGGTCCAGACTCGATAGCTGTAAACTCCTCCATCGAATGTGCAGTTTTTCACTGGGATGCAGCTCATGTTCACATAGCCCTGCGTATCCTCATCCCAGATCAGCCTTGACCCCCGCAGTCTTCCAGCCGCGTATCCAACTGCAAGTCCAGCTACTGCCCCAGCCGCAGCTCCAGCTACTGCCCCTCGTGTTTTGGAGCTGTAGGACCCATAGCGACTGGGGTATCTGACCCGGACCCGGGGTGCATGGAAGCGGCCACGGGCTGAACCCCGAGCTGAACCTCGAGCTCCTCCTCTCCCTCCCTTGCAAGTGGCATTTTCGCAGAAGATGGCTACCAACAGAATGACCATCCAACAGACAGCTGTGGTTCTATTCATAACGAAGCATTCAAGACACCTGGAAAAATTAGGATTACTGAGATGTATTAAAACCTAAGGTAGCTTCTTTTATTAAACAAATGGCACTGAAATCCAGACTACAACACAGAAGAGGAGCAAAATGCTACTCAGAGTCAATGGCTGGGAATTTTCTATGAACTCATGCACACTGATGTTTTTCAAATTAGAACTGTAACTAGTTCATTTTCAATCCTTAATCTCCATAAGAGGTAATGGACTCAAGAATTTCTAAAAAAAGACAAATAATTGAAGATGATGGAGACCTGAAACAAAAACAGATATTGCTGGAGAAACTCAGCTGGTCTGGTGGCTCTGATGACCCACAGAATACATACAGCATGGAAGCAGGCCATTCGGACCAACAAGTCCGTGCAGACTCTTCCAAAGAGCATCCCATCCAGTCCCACCTCTCCCTACCCTATCCCTCTAACCCTAAGGGGAGCAGACTTGAGGCATGGACAGTTGTTGAACTGGGGACTGGTGCAGGTGATCAGTGGCTTACAAGCCCAGTCAGACCACAGGAGGAAACTCCCTGCGCTGATCTACTGCAATGTAATGTTTAGTTGTAATCTGTCTATCTGATTGTAATATTTATCCTTTTAACTTTTTTCTCATTTTCTAACAAATACTGTGAATTACTGGAAAGCAATGTAACCGTTTTATCTCTTTATTTCTCTATTTTGTAGGTAAAATGGCACCATGAGGAGTAAAACTGTTAAGTTTTCACTGTAATTGCGTACACTTGACAATAAATCTAATTCTAACCACGCATTTCCCATGACTAACACTCCTAGCCTGCACATCCATGGTCATTATGGGAAATCTAGCATGGCCGATCCACCTAACCTACAGTCAATAAATGTGGAACTGAACAAACACAGCAGCTCAGACAGCATCAGAGGAGCAGGAAATTCAACGTTTTGGCCTGACAATATTTGAAATCCAGTAACGTTGGCTTTCTTGCTCCTCTGATGCTGTCTGAGCAGCTGTGTTTATACAGCTCTACATTTATTGACTCTGGCTTTCAGCATATGCAGTCCTTACCTAACCTACATATCTTTGAACTGTAGGAGGAAGCCGGAGCACCCAGACGAAACCCATGCAGACAATATGCAAACTCCATGCAGACCGTCACCCAAGGATGGAATCAAACCTGAGTCCCTGGTGCTGTGAGGTCAGCAGTGTCAACCACTCGGCCACTGTGCTGCCTGTTTTATAAAATTACTGAGTCACTAGACTTGAAACATTAACTCTGCTTTCTACCCACAGATGCTGCTGAGTTTCGCCAGCAATTTCTGTTTCTGCTCAAAAATTTCTAATGCATGCTTATAGCATGTGAGACACCTCATCACAGGCAAGAACGAGAAAACCTACCTTTAAAAGTCACTTCTGTAAATCCAGTAACGGAATTTCAGATGTATTTGTTCTACCAGTTTTTGCCATGTTCTTGTCATTGGATTGTATTTTTTTGTTTCATTGTCCCTAATTGCTGCAACATTGACCTTGTAATTCCACATTTAAATTAACCCAGTAGTTTAACTTGGTTCCTGCAATGCTTGGTCTCAGGGGACACGACAGAAGGTCAGTGGGCTGACCAACAGATTGTGGACACAGGAGTTGTGTCTCTTTCTACAAGCTGAGTGAACTTGCTTGAGGTGAACTAAAGAAGTGAGAATCCAATGGGATATTATTGTGCTTGGGAGAGAAACTGCCCACTTGCTCCCCTGCTGCAACTATGGATAAAGCAAATCCATTGTTTTTACAAGGTTTTTATTAACAATGGTTCCCTCTCCTCTAAGCTGTTGTGTATTTAAGTGCCACTATATATAACTGGTCTGATACATGTTCACAAACTGTATCTATTAGGTGCAGGCAAGAGAAGCAGTTAGATCATGAATTATTTCAATTTAATTATTTTCTATACTTACTCATACCATCAAAGTGTAGAGATTTTTTAACATTTGTTTAACCACATTGACCTTCCTTTGCATACCCATTGTACCATCACACGGCCTAATCTACACTCAATGGAAATTGCACGCTCCCTTCTCACTGTCCCTGCAACACAAAGTGAAAATGGTTAAAGACAGCCCAAAAAATAAAATTGTACACTCATGACATAAACAGAATATTGCACTTTGAAACATTTGACACAACTAGAATGTATTGTTTGAGGCAAACTAGTATAAATGACGAACAGAATGAAAACATTGTCAAGCCCTTCCAATATGCACATGTATATTGAAACAGTGAATGACCTAGCTAAAGACTATTTCTGAGCACAACAAATGTGTTTCACAATGTCACAAAATATGATGGTTAGGTAGTAGAATTGGAACTGAAGAGCAATGATTAACATGGTAGACAACACAGACTATGGACTGGGCATTTAAATCATTAATGAAACCTGTTATATGTGCTCCAAATACTGAATTAAATAACTTCTCTTGAGTTGAAGTCCAGTTAGAAAAGTTGGAATCCTTGTTTCATAACAAGAGGTTAGGGATGAAATGTTGCATTTAGTTTAAAGTGCCCCTATTTATATAAGAGAGGTAATAAAGATGTGTCAGAATTATTGAAATGGGAGGTTGGAAATGATAAAAATATTGAAACATTGTAGCTTTATTCATTAGAAAAGATTTTAGAGAGTGAATAGTGAACAATAGTTTCTACAATTGGTATATGAGAATTAGACTCAGGATTATCACCAGTAGCCATTGCAATTCAAAAATCAAACCGCTTATAATAAATAACTAAGAAACAGAAACTGAAATGAATAGTCAATGAGACTCCACACTGAAAACATATTTATTTTATATTATTCATTCAGGGGGATGGAGATGTCACTGATGGGGCAAGGTTTTTGGCTATCTTTACTTGCTCTTGAGAAGGCGGTGGTGATTTGTCTTCTTGAACCATTGCAGTCCATATGCTGTAGATGCACCGGTATGAGAGAGGAAGTTCCAGGATTTTGACCCAGTGACAGAAGAAATAGTGATGTATTTCCAAATCAAGACAGTGAGTGGCTTGGAGGGAAGCGTGCAAGTGGTGATGGTTCCATGTATCTGCTGCCCTTGTCCTCCTAGATGGAAGTGGTCGTGGGTTTGGTAGGTGCTGGCTAAGGAGCCTTGGTGAATATCACTCTGTGTCAGTAGTGGAGGGAGTGAATGTTTATGGATTTGGTGCCAATCAAGCAGTCTGCTTTGTCCTGGATGGTGTTGAGCTTCTTGAGTTTTGCTGGAACTGCACTGACAAACACAAGTGGGGAGTATTACGTCATGCTCCTGATTTGCGCTTTGGAGATTGTGCACAGCCTTTGGAGAATAAGGAATTGAATTACTTGCTACAGGATTGCTAGTCTCTGACCTGCTTTTGGAGTCACAGTGTTTATATTAATTAGTCCAGTTCAGTCTCTGGTTAATGGTAACATCCCAGGGTGTTGATATGTCAGACAGTTCTGATGAAGATATCTATCTACAAGCCCAGACAATGACATTTATTTTAAAAACAATGAAAATACAATAAGGCATTTCAAACCAATATGGTTAGTACAGGAAGCAGAGGAAGAAGAGAAGAATTTAAGTCAGAATTATCCACCACTAAAAAGTAAGTAATTATAGTGGCAGTTGGTGGATTTATCGCTAGATCCACACAATGAGATGCAAATGGGTCATGAATGTTTTTCGTTGAAGTATAATCACACACTTGGAAGTACAGTTTTCATTGGTCAACATACACTACTGTGCTTAGTTTGGTTCATGGTTTGGAGACTTTACAATTTTAGAAATAGCAATTTATAATTTCAAATTATCAGTTCAGCTGTGCAAATAAATCACATCAGACCTCATGGGTTACACAATATTATTATAGATATTTTAAATCAACCTATTCAGAGATGTTAATGATAGCTCTCTGTAGCAGGTGAGATTCAAAACTGGGCATTGTGACTCAGAGACACTAACACTACACCAAAATAGTCCTCTTCACAACACTATTGTATATTTATACTACTCTACATTTAATAGTACAGCATTGTTGTGCTACCCCTGATCCATATGCTTCTCCTCTTATCCCCTGCTTATTGTAACACCACAATTCCATAAATCATTAAACCATGTTATTTTAATTTCTTGAGAATTTAACAGAAATATCCTTAGGGTCTCTTTACTTATGTCACCTGTTCCTGCAGTTGAGTGCGTCCACAGCAAGTTACAAAGAGACAAATATTAAAACCGTTGTTACTGCAGAACCCCCAAACACAATGAACACACTGATCATTTCGAAACATTCCATACATCACTTAAAACACATTATGTTTGTATTTCTTGTCTAATTTTACCATTTATAATAGAAACAGCCTATGTAATCTCACCACACTGTAATTACATATTCTCATGAACAGTTTGGTAGTACAGCCCCTCTGGCAAGGGCTATAATTACAGTTAGCTTGGTCCAATTAACTTCACTCTCTAATCTTGGTACACCAGAAGACTTGGACTTAATCTTGCCTCATCCTGAGCAGCACTACAAGAAATTGATTTGCACACCATTAAGGGAGCAGATAGTTTGATATGTTCTTCTGAAAAATCATTTTTACAGCATTATGATCTGATCTTGTGACATTTTGCAATGCATTCATCTGGTTAACTGTATAAATTGATATTTAGATGGATATATTTCAGTTTCTTAACAGCACCTGCTGGTCGTGTGCTGAGAGGCTAATTCGCACAGAGGATTCTCAGAGCCACTAACAAAGGAAGAATTGCTGAGGTGGTCTCCCAGTGCCTTGTTATAGTGGAAGACGAGCGAGCTGCAACCATCGCTGAGAAGCTACATCTTGCATTTCCAATGGGAGGCAGCCAAACACACCCTTCCAATCGGACTGAAATCCAACAAGCCCCTTACAGTGGCTCTTTATAATGGTGTGTGAACACATAAACCCTCTGTAAGACACCGAACTTTCTCCCATTTCTGTTCCATGCAATGCTAACATGTCTCATTGTCCACACGGTTGATCCTGCTTTTCCAAGGAGTGGGTTCAAATTTAAATTACCAACCTGTTATTTAGTCCAGCAAGGAATGCTGAATCCAAATTCATCTTTTCATGCACCATTGATGATCGCAGTTTGGATCCGAATCTAACATACACTATTCATTGTGTAATTGCTTGAGGATTTGTTTTACTAGAGTTCATTGTTTTTGAATAAATCGAGCGTGGCATATTCTTTTTTCCTTTTGTAAATCGTTTTTTTTGTTTTCAGAACTGCCATTATCCCCTGTCTTTGTTTGACAAACCCTATTTACCCACTCCTAAATGAAAAGCTCGGTAGTGTACTCACCTCTGGCAAGGTCTAGAGTCAGTGTGACCGCCGAGCTGGATTGCAGTCAATGGCGCGGGACGAACACTTAATTCGCTCGCCTCTCTCTGTGTACCTCCTTCCTCCTCGGCACACCGCCAAATCCTAATCGGATTATGATTCAAACCAGGGACAGTCCTGAAGTGAAACCGGTCCCTGCAATGTCACCGGATTTGCCGGCAAGAATTTAGAGCAGACTATGAATGCAATGAACTGACTGGGTACCACCAAAACAGGAATGAAAGACAGAGACAAAGAAAGCAAATCCCAAGTAGGAGGGGCTTTGTAACGACGACGTGCTACATATCCCCCGGGTTACAGTTACGAGAAAGAAACGCATCTCCGCCTTGATAATGAAATCTCTTCACATTTTATTCGCCATTACTGGAAGAATTGTCTGAAATACATGTGCAGATCTATTTTATTTTACATTGTTTGGGTTATTTTAGCCCGGTGTTTACTCTTCTGTATATTTGGATTCATCTTGTTCTATTTCCAAACCCAGGGCCTCTTTATTAAATATCAGTTTCCTGTGTAGACATTGTTTTTTTTAAACAAGGCTTCCATGGGATATGGGGAT
The DNA here is from genome assembly GCF_030684315.1 of Stegostoma tigrinum. Classification (NCBI taxonomy): domain Eukaryota; kingdom Metazoa; phylum Chordata; class Chondrichthyes; order Orectolobiformes; family Stegostomatidae; genus Stegostoma; species Stegostoma tigrinum. The sequence goes on from NC_081390.1 coordinate 11,736,211, forward strand.
GGCTGGCAAGGGCTTTGTCGCCCATCCCTAAGTGCCCTTGTAGGATGAGCTCGTACAATTATTTCAGAAGGTAATGCTGAGGCAACCACATTGCTGTGGGTCTGGAGCCTGACCAGGTCAGCATTTCCTTCCCTAAGGAACATGAGTGAACCAGAGAGTTTTTACAGCAAGCAGCAAAGATCACTACTTCAATTCTGGATTTTTGTTCACCGGGTTTGAATCCTTTTCCCCAGAACATTAGCCAGATTATCTGGATTACTAGGCTGGTGGCTGTTATTATTACATCACCAACTTCTCTAGTTTCTAAGGTCTAAGGTCTGACAAAGTCTTTGAATGGTTTCAGGCATTCTGTAGGACTCTCACCCTTGATTCAATTCTGATGATTGGAACAATCTGAAGACAGTTACTGCTCCAGGTGAAGCATGAAGCATCTTGCCCTCAGCCTATGAGGACCAGACCTGGCCAGGCCAACAATGAGACATTTGCTGTAGTCAGTCACACAGCAGCATGATATATTGTACAGGAGACAGAGTGTAAGGATTGCAGCTGTATGTTGTGAAAGGGCTTTCGGGGAGGTTACTACATTTGGTTTTCCTGTCAACCAACATCCAAAACGAAAGAGAAAGATAATGCAACCTTAGACTATTTACCCTCATGCAATGTCTGATGGCTACATTTGCCTTTCTGGAAGAATGTTCATGCTTATTTATGCTCATTAGACCTTCTATGTAATGGTGAAGCAAGGTGTTATAGAATGATAAAGGGTCTTTTAGGTCCTAAAGGGTCATAAAGCATAGATTTTTCTGGGCTTGGACTCAAATTTGGAGGGGCCACTGTAAAGAAAAATCGGTGGCTATCACGTCATGGCAACTCCAATAGTTTTACGAAGTTGTTTTTGCTTTTAAATAAAGCTCCTGCAATTTTTGACATCTCTGTGAGGTTCAGACAATTCCAGTTGGGATTTGGCCTTAATTTTTCCCAGCAGATAGTCAAGCATCTCTTGAACTTATACAAGGTACTGTAAGCTAGGAAGGTTACCATTTGAAATGTAAAATAAGTCATATTGGTTATGTAGCCAGGCAGAATTATGTACATGTTGATAAAGCAGACCAGGCAGCATCAGATGAGCAGGAGAGCTGATGTTTAGGGTCAGGACCCTTCTTCAGCTGAAACGTCAGCTTTCCTGCTCCTCTGATGCTGCCTGGCCTGCTCCATACTGTATTATCTCTGACTCCAGCATCAGCAGTTTTTGCTATCTCAAAAGCAGAGTGGCACTGTTTTTGGCGTATTTTGAAGAGACCTGACACAAGGAAGTGATTAGTTCTTCCGCATTTCTGTTAATATCCTAGAAGCAAAACAAAGAACTGCAGATGCTGTCAATCTGAAATAAAACCAGAAATTTTTGGAGACATTAGCAGGTCTGGCAGCATCTATGAAAAGCAAGCACACTTAACATTTTCAGTGCAGTGACACTTCCAGTTCATAGATGCATAGAAAATAGGAGCAGGACTAGGCCCTTTGGCCCTTCAAGCTTGCACAAACATTTAATATAATCATGGCTGATCTTGCAATCTCAGTATCCCATTCCTGCTTTCTCTCCACACCCCTTGATCTCTTCAACTGCAAGGGCCATGCCCAGCTCACTCTTGAATATATCTAATGAACTGACCCCAACAACTTGCTGTGGGAGAGAATTCCACAGGTTCACAGGTCTCTGAGTAAAGAAATTCTTCCTCATCTCAGTCCTGAATGGCACACCCCTTATTAGACAGTGACCCTTAGCTGTGGGTTTCCCCATCATCAGGAACATCCGCATCTAGCATGTCCAGCCCCATCAGGATTTTATGTTTCTGTGAAATCATCCCCCCATTCTTCGAAATTCCCGTGAGTAGTACAAGCCTAGTTGATCCAATCTTTCTTAATTTCTTAGCCCTGCCATCCTGGGAATCAGTCTGATGAGTTACTGAGTTATTTTAAATGTATTTTTGTTATTCACCCTTGTATTCTGGAAGGAGATTCTTCCAATTCAGTTAAGATGCACAACACCAGATCTTGTCGAAAAAGGGGAGGCAAACAGGCATTCTTAATAAAGGGTGAAAACAAGGAGCTGGCACAGTCAAAAGAAAGCCATTACATCCCAAAGCATAAACCCCTCTAACTCGCTGACAGGGCTCTCAGGCAAACAGTCTCAAAGGAGATGCTGTCCCCTAATTCCATTTGTGTTTAAAAGCAACATCTAATCCAAAAGCACAGACTGCAGAAACCCCTTCCCCTCACCCTGTCCCTGTGTACATAATGGGCATCATTATGCTGTTTGAGCTGTTGATCTGAAAATGACTCTAATATTGGGAAAGAGAAACACCAGCTGTGCGTTCATGGTACTTGGATACATTTAAAATCAACAATATCAAAAGAAAAATTCGATGAGGTCTTGGCCGGGGGCAGGGTGGTGAGGGTTGGAGTGGAAATAACCTGCAGTGGATGAAGAGATAACAAGGTGTAGAGCTGGATGAACACAGCCGGTTCCTGCTCCTCTGATGCTGCTTGACCTGCTGTGTTCATCCAGCTCTACACCTTGTTATCTCAGATTCTCCAGCATCCACAGTTCCTACTATCCCTGCAGTGGATGAAGAGTGGGCTGAGAGTGTAATGAGACCGGCTGATTGTTTGATAGAATGTTGGTATGGACATGATGGACTGAATGGCCTCTTCTTTGCTGTTGTGAGTCTAAGATCAGTGTTCGCATTAGATTGTTCCTGGTCAATTCAAATGCATATCAGTTCCCAACCTTGCTTTCAACTCAGAAATATCAGTACGATACCACAGGAGAAAGACTGAAGCAGCATCTTTTTCACACGGTTAGGAAAATATCCTGACGGGGAAGGCGAACAACACGGCTCAGATTAAAATATCAAATGTGAAGGAAATAGCCTCACTCTAGTGAAATGAGTTTAGAAGGATGAGAGGGGATCTGATTGAGGCGTGTAAGATTATTAAGGGATTGAACACTCTGGAGGTAGGAAGCATGTTTCCACTGATGAGGGAGTCCAGGACCAGAGAACACAGTTTAAAAATAAGGGGTAAGCCATTTAGAACAGAGTTGAGGAAAAACTTCTTTACCCAGAGAGTGGTGGATATATGGAATGCTCTGCCCGGAAGGCAGTGGAGGCCAAGTCTCTGGATACTTTCAAGAAAGAGATAGATAGAGCTGTCAAAGATAGTGGAATCAAGAGTTATGGGGATAAGGCAGGAACAGGATACTAATTGTGGATGATCAGCCATGATCATAATGAATGGTGGTGCTGGCTCGAAGTGCCGTATGGCCTACTCCAGCACCTATTGTCTATTGTCTTTTGAAATAACAAGCCCAAAAGTGGAAACATGCGGGGAGCTATCAATTAAACGCAGATATTTTCTGAACAACCTCGTTCTGAGGTTTTGTCACATCTCTTTAGAGAGTTAGAACACAGGTCTTCCGGCTAGAGACAGTGCAACTACCACACTCCTTGTACAAATCAGTTACAGCAGAGTTGGCAAGTGATTGCATTTCGGTGAGATTTCCTAATCAAGGACCAAATGTACCATTCATCATGGTTTTATGCATGGATGCATTGTCTTTTTGTTGTTAAAATTTAAGATGACTGTGCGTGTAAACGACGTTGACTGAGGAGTTACAGCGGCGACAAAAATGAATGGATTAATCTGCAATCAATTGGTGGTGCGCAGCCCAGATCGGGTGATTGACAGCTCCCGGGGAAGGGTGGCGCTTAGGCTATCGCGATATTCACAGATCTGGGACAGAGGCATAGGTGGATCCCACGCAGAGAATGGCAACAATGTCTTTTCTGTGTAGGGCGGCTGCGTTTTCTCTCCGTGCCTCCAGGTCCAATGCAGTCAGGGCGTACAGCGCAGGTAGGCTCTGGTGCTAAAGGCGGCAGGAAACCTGCTTTAAGTCTGTGCAAACCCGAGGTCGGGGCCTTTTCCAGTGCGTGGGGTGGGACGCTGAATGCAAACTGCGAGTGACCTTTGAAAACATGAGGACAGTGCATGTCGATGAAAATGTTCGGCCAACCCTCACTGCGGCCGAATGCATTGTTTTAAGGAGAAGCAGCCCTGCAAGATTGCATAGCACCCGTTCACAGAGAGCTTCCTTCTTTGCTGATGTCTTTGTTCTTGACGTCTTTATGAACCATGCTGAAAAGCAACTGAAAATAAACGTGGATAATAAAATGTGAAGCTGGATGAACACAGCAGGCCAAGCACCATCTCAGGAGCACAAAAGCTGACGTTTCGGGCCTAGATCCTTCATCAGAGAGGGGGATGGGGAGAGGGAACTGGAATAAATAGGGAGAGAGGGGGAGGCGGACCGAAGATGGAGAGTAAAGAAGATAGGTGGAGAGGAGAGTATAGTTGGGGAGATAGGGAGGGGATAGGTCAGTCCAGGGAAGACGGACAGGTCAAGGAGGTGGGATGAGGTTAGTAGGAAGTGGAGGTGTGGCTTGGGGTGGGAGGAAGGGATGGGTGAGAGGAAGAACCGGTTAGGGAGGCAGAGACAGGCTGGACTGGTTTTGGGATGTAGTGGGTGGAGGGGAAGAGCTGGGCTGGTTTTGGGATGCGGTGGGGGAAGGGGAGATTTTGAAGCTGGTGAAGTCCACATTGATACCATTGGGCTTCAGGGTTCCCAAGCGGAATATGAGTTGCTGTTCCTGCAACCTTCGGGTGGCATCAATGTGGCACTGCAAGAGGCCCATGATGGACATGTCATCTGAAGAATGGGAGGGGGAGTGGAAATGGCTTGCGACTGGGAGGTGCAGTTGTTTATTGTGAACCGAGCGGAGGTGTTCTGCAAAGCGGTCCCCAAGCCTCCGCTTGGTTTCCCCAATGTGGAGGAAACCACAGCGGGTACAGTGGATGCAGTATACCACATTGGCAGATGTGCAGGTGAACCTCTGCTTAATGTGGAATGTCATCTTGGGGCCTGGGATGGGGTGAGGGAGGAGGTGTGGGGGCAAGTGTAGCATTTCCTGCGGTTGCAGGGGAAGGTGCCGGGTGTGGTGGGGTTGGAGGGCAGTGTGGAGCGAACAAGGGAGTCACGGAGAGAGTGGTCTCTCCGGAAAGCAGACAAGGGAGGGGATGGAAAAATGTCTTGGGTGGTGGGGTCGGATTGTAGATGGCGGAAGTGTCGGAGGATGATGCATTGTATCTGGAGGTTGGTGGGGTGGTGTGTGAGAACGAGGGGATCCTCTTTGGGCGGTTGTGGCGGGGGCGGGGTGTGAGGGATGTGTTGCGGGAGATGGGGTCAAGGGCGTTCTCGACCACTGTGGGGGGAAAGTTGCGGTCCTTGAAGAACTTGGAAATCTGGGATGTGCGCGAGTGGAATGCCTCATCGTGGGAGCAGATGTGGCGGAGGCGGAGGAATTGGGAATAGGGGATGGAATTTTTGCAGGAGGGTGGGTGGGAGGAGGTGTATTCTAGGCAGCTGTGGGAGTCGGTGGGCTTGAAATGGACATCAATTACAAGCTGGTTGCCTGAGATGGAGACTGAGAGATCCAGGAAGGTGAGGGATGTGCTGGAGATGGCCCAGGTGAACTGAAGGTTGGGGTGGAAGGTATTGGTGAAGTGGATGAACTGTTCGAGCTCCTCTGGGGAGCAAGAGGCGGCGCCGATACAGTTATCAATGTAACGGAGGAAGAGGTGGGGTTTGGGGCCTGTGTGGGTGCGGAAGAGGGATTGTTCCATGTAACCTACAAAGAGGCAGGCATAGCTGGGGCCCATATGGGTGCCCATGGCCACCCCCTTAGTCTATAGGAAGTGGGAGGAATTGAAAGAGAAGATGTTGAGGGTGAGGACGAGTTCGGCTAGGTGGATGAGGGTGACGGTGGAGGGGGACTGGTCGGGCCTGTGGGACAGGAAGAAGCGGAGGGCCTTGACGCCATCTGCATGCGGAATACAGGTGTATAGGGACTGGACGTCCATGGTGAAAATGAGGTGTTGGGGGTCACGGAATTGGAAGTCCTGAAGGAGGTGGAAGGCGTGGGTGGTGTCACGGACGTAGGTAGGGAGTTCCTGGACCAAAGGGGAGAAAATGGAGTCCGGACAGGTGGAGATGAGTTCGGTGGGGCAGGAGCAGGCTGAGACGATGGGTCGACCAGGGCAGGCAGGTTTGTGGATTTTGGGAAGGAGATAGAAACGGGCTGTGCAGGGTTGGGGAACAATGAGGTTGGAGGCTGTGGGTGGGAGGTCCCCTGAGGTGATGAGGTCATGAATGGTGTTGGAGATGATGGTTTGGTGCTCGGGTGTGGGGTAAACGTGCATAAATTGTTTCAAGCCATCTCTTCACAAACCACCTCTCCCCTGTGGTCCAAAAATTGTCATTTTTAATCTTGCTCGTCTCTATTAAGAATCGATCTCTGGGGTAGGCTTTAACTCATTCAAACCCAGCCACTGTGAATGAGAGGGCTAGAACCATTCTTGGCAATCATCCCACTCCCACTCCCACTCCTTTGACGACATGTCCATCCTGGGCCTCCTGCAGTGCCATAAATGATGCCACCCGAAGGTTGCAGGAACAGCAACTCATGTTCCGCTTGGGAACCCTGGAACCCAATGGTATCAATGTGGATTTCATAAGCTTCAAAATCTCCCCTCCCCCTACCGCATCCCAAAACCAGCCCAGCTTGTCCCCGCCTCCCTAACCTGTTCTTCCTCTCACCTATCCCCTACTCCCCCCTCAGGCCGCACCTCCATTTCCTACCTACTAACCTCATCCCGCCTCCTTGACCTGTCCGTCCTCCCCAACTATACTCTCCTCTCCATCTATCTTCTCCTTTACCCATTTTCGGTCCGCCTCCCCCTCTCTCCCTATTTATTTCAAAACTCTTCCCATCCCCCTGTCTGATGATGGGCCTAGGCTCAAATCGTCAGCTTTTGTGCTCCTGAGATGCTGCGTGGCCTGCTGTGTTCATCCAGCTCCACACTTTGTTATCTTGGCAATCATTCCCCATTAGGGCCCAGTTTATCTCTGCTCAGGGAAGAGTACACCGTTTAAAAATATGAACAATTCCCCTTTGGATCAGGGATTGGGGTGAGGGGTTCAGTTTTTGTCCCTGGACAGCCATATTAGTGATGTGATAACAGCACAGTGGCTCAGTGGTCAGCACTGTAGCCTCACAGCGCCAGGGACCCGGGTTCGATTCCAGCCTCAGGAACTATCTGTGTGGAGTTTGCACATTCTCACCGTGTCCCCGTGGGTTTTCTCCGTGTGCTCCAGTTTCCTCCCACAGTCCAAAGATGTGCAGGCTAGGTGGATCGGCCATGCTAAAATTGCCTGTAGTGTTCAGGGGTGTGTGGGTTCTAGGGGAATGGGTCTGGGTCGGAGCTGTAAGGGGCAGTGTGGACTTGTTGGGCCGAAGGGCCTGTTTCCACACTGTAGGGAATCTAATCTCAGCATTTCACTTTAAACTTCCCAACTGCTTTGATACTTTCTGTGCAGTTTTAAAAATGGAGCTTTCAATCAGGCATGAATTACTGCATAACAAACCCTATCGCAAGACAACAAGGTGTAGAGCTGGATGAACACAGCATCAGAGGAGCAGGAAAGCTGAAATCTCAGGTCTGCAAGCTTCTTCAGAAAGGAATTGATGAGTCAGTTCAGTGTAGCCAACATCCCTATTGTGATCACCTCAGTGTTTCGATTCTAAAGAATCTCTCCCTGAAAGTTAGTGTTATTGATGCAATGATGTGTTCAAGGGGTGTTAGTTTGTGTAGCAGAGAGGGAAAAGAAACTTGTGAACAAGGGGGGTCACCATTACTGCCCACACCACATTGATCAGGGGATTTACCCTCTGCACAGTAGGTACAATATAAATTTAGTGCCATGTCTATGTTTACGTGAAAAAAAAAGTGAAAAGTTTTATAAGCTGCCCGACCGCGGTGCATACATCAATGACAGAAGTCATACATTGTCAGAAAAAATAAGTAAAATTAAGACAACGTTCATCACAGTTCAGTTAATGGCTCCCGGGCTTGGGGAAAGCTGTGTTAGGAACAACGGAATGCCCTGAAGACATAGCCAAGACGAGACTGGCACACTCGGATGCTGGATACTAGGTCGGAAGCCTTCACCAAAGAAGACCGCCATTCAGAGCTGAAACCGCCCTTCCTAGATGAGACCACCGGCTACCGGGCTGTTGGAATATTTAGAAATCGAAAACAAAGAAGACCTGCTGCATAGGACAAGATCATCTTTGTCCAACTTGAGGCGTTTGGGCTGAGGTGAGAACGTGGGTCCTCAGCCTAGTCTGGTCAGGGGAGTAGTCAATACAGGGACTGTTCCTCACTCGTGGGGTGGAGCCATGTCCGGTTCATCCTGGCATTACTGCTGCTGCTATTGGAGGCTTAAAGGAGAAAAGAAAAAGATCAAAAGTAAAATGAAAAGAAAGCCAATGGGAACGGATGAGCCTTGGAGTAAGTAAGTACCTGGCAGATTCTATGGGTCAAAGAGGTCTGCTGCACTGAAGGAGGCCCTTTGGTCCATCGAGTGAACTGGTGAAAAACAACCACCTAACTGTTCTAGCCCTATGTTTTATCACTTGGCCTATAGCCTTGTATTTCTTGGAGTCACAAGTGCACATCTAGATACTTCTTAAAAGGTATGAGGGTTTATGCCTCTACCACAATTCATATGTAACCAAAAGTTGGGTATGTACCACCAGAATTCTGGTAACAAAAATTCTGGCCCTTTGAGACCTAACACAATCCAGGTCTAAGTTTTATTCCCTGGAAATATTGACCTGATGCAATGACACCTGTGGCTGTCATCGGCCTGTGTTTCTAGCTGTTTGTGAGATGCAAAATCAGGATTGAATCAGTCTGTGGGACGCGATCCTTGAAGTTAATTTCATTGTGAAATCAAAAAATAATCATTTAAAACAGAATTTGAACCATTTTGAGCCACATGAAAAGGGTTTGGTTAATTTGAAACTCGATTAGTTATTGTTGTTGGAGAAAATTGAAGTTTGCCAAGTTATTTCTTGTGCTATGGATGGGGCCAGTATTAGTGTTTTTACATGCATTCACAAGATTATTTTATTACTTTTTGGTAATCTCCTTCATGAGCCAATCTTTATCACATCCAATAGTTCCACGCTGTACCATTCTATAGTAGATTTTATTCCAGATTTTAATGAATCAATTGAATTTAAATTCCACAGCTGTGATGGTGAGATTTGAAGTCATGTCATTCCAGAACTGCATTATGAGTGTGGGAACATAACCATAATGTTACAGGAAGATAGCTCACTTCAGTCAGTGGAGCAATGGAATTTGCTTCAGGATTTGAATTTTGGGATAGATTCAACCAGTGATGTTTACTGGAATTCCTTTAAAAATTCATTCATGGGATGATGGCCTCATTGTTTAGCACTTATTGCACAATCTTAATGACCGAGAGGGTGGGCCAGAGAAACTGGATATGGAATAACATGTTTTTTGCCCTTTATTTATTCATTGGATGACAGCTAGGCAGCATTTATTGCTCATCCCTAATTGCCCAGAGTGCAGTTCAGAGTCACCCACCTTTCTGTAGGCCATGTGGCAGTTTCCTGAAGGGGATTAGTGAACCAGATGGGTTTTTCCAACAATCAACACATGATCATCATTAGATCCTTAATTCCAGATATTTATTGAATTCAAATTCCACCATCTGCCATGGCAGGATTCGAACTTGGGCCCCCCGAACATTAGCTGGGTCTCTGGATTTACAGTCCAATGATAGTACCATTAGGCCATTGCCTCCTCCCATTGGTTCTGTACATCAGAAAAAGGCAATGGTGGCAAATTTCCTTCCCTATGGGGTTTGCGTGAACCAGATGGATTTTTACGACAATTGGTAGTGGTGACATAGTCACGATTAGCCCAGCTCTTTATTGTATTGAAAGTCTACCATGGTGGGATTTGAGCCTGCATCATCAGAACACAGTCTTGTGATTGTGCCCAGTCTCAATACCACTACAACAGTGTCTCCCCGAAAATGAAGGGGACGCTGGCTGAGCACAACCAGACTTGGCTGTCACTCCCCATTATCTCTAGTACGGTGAAGACATGATAAGTCGTTATTGGATAACCCAAAACTCTGGTTGTTCCAAAGTTGCCAGCCATTCCCCATCAGCGGAACAGGAAATCTCTATAGAAGGATGCCTGTGATAAGCTGAAGTTCTGTACGGTGGACTCCAGATTAGCCAAACACGTGCCAGCTTCTCACGTGGACCACAGCGGTTAGTCAGAGCAGAGCTGGGCCATACTGGCATGTGCAATTACGTCAGGATCCTTGTGTGGGGCCTCACTAGTAAGGCTGAGGAGGTCAGTGAGTGTCCACCAGCTGATCCGACCATTTCCCTGGCTGAAACCATCAGACCTAGGAGCAGAAATTAAGCCATTTGGCCCATCGGCTCTGCTCCACCATCCATTTGTGGCTGATAAGTTTCCCAACCCCATTCTGGCCGTAGAGATGCTCCAGAATTTACACGGAAGCTTGAAAACAGGGAGAAGACTGCATTGACAGCATGGCAGTCTGTATCACACTCTCCTTGAAGACATTGCACGAACCAGAAAAGGATTTATAAGTCTTTCCAGGTATCCAGTCCCCAATATTGTTCAGGCTGGTCAAAGTCATCAGAAAGCGTGAAAAATGAAGACCTTTTTATCCACTGTTTTCATTTTGTTTTGATGCAGAGTGCGTTTGGAGGTAGAGTCAGATTGCATAGGGGCCTCTTCACCTATCTCAAAGCCTACCTTCACGTACACAGGCTGGCTTTGTTCAGTTCAGTACGATGTTGTCATCACGTTCACTAGTGTCATTAGACGGAAGGAACACTGACCTGTGAATGAACTTTCGTGAAAACAAGTGCATGTAACAGGCCAGGGTTCAAATTTTGGACATTTTTTTTTGAAACATTGGTGCAGGCCCTTTAAGCCTATTCCCATGTCTGTCCTATGGCTCAAAAAAGCATCTGAGCCCATTAGTATTTTGCTTGCAAAATGCTGAAAGGGACTGACAGGGTAGGTGCAGGCCAGATGTTTCCCCTGAATCTAGAACCAGAGGGAAACACTATGTAACAACAAGGCGAATGCTGCTTTGGTCCAAGGTGTGGAGAAGGCTTATTTAAAAAAAACTCATTGCTGTGAACTTTTGGAAGTTTCTACTACAGAAGGCTGTGGAATCTCAGTCTTTGAGTATGGTTAAGGTAAAGGAATTTGGCTTTCTAACTACCAATGACGTACAGGGTTGTACGGATGAGGTGGATAAAGGGTAATGAAGTGTTCAGTCAGCCATGACTGAATTGAATGGATTAAATAGCCTAATGCTATTCCTATGCTTATCTTCTGGTAATGAAACAGTGAATGAAAACTAATCCATCACCTATCGCATGCTGGTCAGCATTCTTGGAAGTTGACCAATGATCGAAGTAGAACGGTCCGTGAGAAAAATCATGTAGTCATAGAATAGAATCTTAAGAGTCCCTTCAGCCCAACAAACCCACACTGATCCTTGGAGCATCCCAATCAGACCCATCCCCCTATAACCCACTTAAACTACATATCCCTGAACACTACAGGCAATTTAGCATGGCCAGTCCACCTAGCCTGCACAACTTTGGACTGTGGGAGGAAACCGGAGCACCTGGAAGAAACCCACGCGGACACAGGGAGAATGTGCAAACTCCACACGGGCAGTTGCCCGAGAGTGGAATCGAACCCAGGTCCCTGGCACTGTGAGGCAGCAGCGCTAACCACTGAGCCACTGTGTTGCCCCAATCAATAAAAATTGAAAAAAAAAGTTCTTTTGGTAGATCATTTCTGTTTTGGAGTATCAATCCATTGCTGCGCTGCTTAAGGATCGCCACAAATCTCAGATCTTGTACTACCCATTCAGAAGTCATTCGTTAACATACTGTCCTTGTCATTCTCATTCAAAGGTGGCCAGTATCAACACCTCCTTGTGGAGAAAAAGGGCGAGCAGAAGAATGTGGGATTTATCCAGCTGAATCGGCCAAAGGCATTGAACGCTTTGTGTGACGCGTTGATGAAGGAACTCGGTCAGGCACTGGACTTGTTTGTGGATGACCCGACAGTTGGAGCCATTGTCCTGACTGGAAGTGAAAAGGCATTTGCAGGCAGGTATCGAAGCGGGTGTTCACCAGTGATTTATAATAGGAACAGATTGGGAGGCAGGTTTTGGAAAGGTGCAGCAGTAATAGGGCTGTTGTCATGGGTGATCCCAACTTCCCTAAAATCGACAGGAACCTCCAAAGTGCAAATAGTTTGGATGGAGCCGATTTTTTTCAGGTGTGTCCAGGAAGGATTTCTGACTCAACATGTGGATAGGCTGATGGGATGGGAGGCCATATTGGACTTGGTGCTTGGCAATGAACCAGGCCAGGTGTCAGATCTCTCGGTAGAAGAGCATTTCAGCGATAGTGATCACAACTCCATGAACTTTACTATAGTCATGGAGAGGGATAGGAGCAGACAGTATGGGAAAGTATTTAATTGGTGGAGGGGTAATTACAATGCTATTAGACAGGAACTGCGGAGCATAAACTGGGATCAGATGTTCTCACGGAACTGCCCAACAGAAATGTGGAGGACAGCATGAAGCAGACAGATATGCTGGAACAGGTTGATGTTAGGAAAGAGGATGTACTAGAAATTTGGAAAAACATGAGGATAAATAAATCCCCTGGGCCAGATGGGATTTACACAAGGTTACTACGGGAAGTGAGGGAAGAGATTGCTGATCCTTTGGCGATGATCTTTGCATCCTCACTGTCCACTAGAGTAGTACCAGATGATTAGAGGGAGGCAAATGTTATTCCTTTGTTCAAGAAAGAGAATAGGGATAATCCTGGGAATTACAGACCGGTCAGTCTATCCTGTGTGGTGGGTGAATTATTGGAGTGGATTCTGAGAGACAGTATTTATTATTTGCAAAAGCATAGTTTGGTTAGAAATAGCCAGCGTGGCTTTGAGGGGCAGGTCATGCCTCACAAGCCTTATTGAATTATTTGAGGATGTGACAAAACACAGTGATGAAGGGAGAGCAGTTGATATGGTGTATATGGATTTTAGCTAGGCATTTGATAAGGTTCCCTGTTGCAGGCTCATTCAGAATGTAGGGAGGCATGGGATTCAGGAAAATTTGTCTGTCTGGATAGAAAACTGGCTGTTCAGTAAAAGACAGAGGGTGATAGTAGATGGAAAGTATTCAGCCTGGAGCTCGGTGACCAGTGGTGTTCCGCAGGGATCTGTTCTGGTACCTCTTCTTTTGTGATCTTTATAAATGAACTTGGATGAGGAAGTGGAAGGGTGGGTTAGTAAGTTTGCCGATGACATGAAGGTTGGTGGAGTTGTGGACAGTGGGAGGGCTGTTGTAGGTTACCATGGGGCATTGACAGGATGCAGAGCTGGGCAAAGAAGTGGCAGATGGAATTCAATCCAGAAAAGTGTGAAGTGAATCATTTCGGAAGGTCGAATTTGAATGCAGAATACAGGGCTAATGGCACGATTCTCGGCAGTGTGGAGGAACAGAGGGATCTTGGGGTCCACGTCCATAGATCTCTCAGAGTTACCACTCAAGTTGATAGAATTGTAGAGAAGGCGTATGGTGTGTCGGCTCTCATTGGCAGGGGAATTGAGTTTAAGAGCCGCGAGGTTACGATGCAGCTGTACGAAACTCTGGTTGGACCACACTTGGAATATTGTGTTCAGTTCTGGTCACCTTATTATAGGAAGGATGTGGAAGCTTTAGAGAGGGTGCAGAGGGAGATTTGCCAGGATGCTGCCTGGACTGGAAGGGAAGGTTGAGAGAGCTTGGGCTTTTTTCATTGGAGCAAAGAAGGAAGAGGGCTGACTTGATAGAGGTGTAGAAGATGATCAGAGGGATAGAGTGGATAGTCAGAGACTTTCCCAGGGTGGAAATGACTACTACGAGAGAGCATAATTTTAAGGTGACTGGTGGAAGGTATGGGGGAGATGTCAGAGATAGGTTCTTCACACAGAGAACGGTGGGTGTGTGGAATGCACTGCCAGCAGTGGTAGTGAAGTCAGATACATTAGGGACATTTAAACAACTCTTGGATAGGTACATGGACGATAGTAAAATGTAGGGTAAGCAGGGTAGATTGATCTCAGTAGGCTAATGGGTCGGCACAACATCGTGGGCCGAAGGGCCTGTACTGTTTTGCATTCTATATTCTGTAATATGGGCTATTGTCTACCTTCAACATGGTGTCATGTTTTTGGGAAAACAGGAATTTATAGATAAAAGAGGAAAACATGCCCAGATCTATCTATCTACCTTTTGTTGTCCTCGTACTAATATGACTCAATGATCATGGAGTCATTGACTGAGTATAGTAATGAATCTCGTTTGATTAATAGGACATCCAGACATGACAGGAGGAAAACCCCAATGATGGAGAGCTTTGGAAATCTTAAGTTCAAAGCTATCTGCTTCTCCAAAGTACTGTTTCAAATTCTTCATGTACTCAGGCTTAAGAAGAGAAAAGCAATCATAATTTAGATTCATCCCATTCGACTTTATCCATGAGAACAGTACATGTTAATTTGAGTGGATCCAAAATTCCACTTTCAAAATTCTGTCGTGCACTATCTCATCCATCCACCATGACTGTGCAGATTTACAATGGCTCAATCCACCACAGCCCAGGTTGGAAAATCCACTTCCTCGCTCCTTCTATGAGCGCGAGAGATAGAGCGAGCACGAGAGACAGAGAACACAAGTCTCTTTCTATTTCTGTCATCTCTTTCAACTACAAACCTTTGAAGAATTTTACATCTTCACCCAGAAAGATATCCGTACCTACATCCGTGTCAAATTTTAACTTTTGGAATTCCCTCTCCATCTATTCGACTCTGTCTCATTAGCTCTCTCTGCCTCGTGAACACTCTCTCTGGCACTCACATTCTCTCTCGCACTCGCTGTGTCTGTCTCTCTTGCACTCCCTTGTGCTCGCGCTCTCATGCACTCTCCCTCTTGCTCGCTGTCTGGCGCTGACGTCGCTCGTCCACTCTCTTGCCCTCTCTCTCTCGTGCTTGCAGTCTCTCCCCATCTCACGCTCACATGCTCTCTCCCCTGCTGTAGCGCTCGTGCGCTCACCCTCGCTCTCGCGCGCTGTCTCACTCTCTCGCACGTGCTAGCTGTCAGCCTCTCTCTCATGCTTGCTCACTCTCCCTCACACTCTCTTTTTCTCTCTGTCTCGCGCTCGCTGTCTCTTGTGCTCATGATGCTGAATGAGACCTGGCCTCCTGTTCTAAAATCTCTTGTCTTGGCAAGTTATTCGTCTTTGTCTGATCCATTCTCCCCGTGCGCCTGATGTTGCCCCACTCTTAGAGGTGCTCCATAACTGCAAGGTTTTATTGTGTTTTGGATCTGTAGTTTAACTCCTGTTTCTTCTCCAGCTGGTGCCGATATCAAGGAGATGGAGAAGAAAACTTTCCAGGATTGTTATACTGAGAACTTCCTTTCCCATTGGAACTGCGTGGCAACAGCACAAAAGCCAGTTATTGCCGCAGTGAATGGCTATGCTGTAGGTAGTGCTGACGATCTCAAGTTGACACTTTAAGCTTGTGGAACACACATACCCATTTTGAAATCTGTTCAAGCACATTGCTGCATGACCACGAAGCTAGCTTATCATGTTCCCCCTCCAGAAACTCGAATCTGGATCCGGGTAATACAGATAAAATATTCCTCGGAGGGAATAGGTTTCCCTGGTCGTGTTTGGGTCAATTTTAGGTGGATCGGATGACCAGATGGCTTAGTGGAGCAAACCATGACAGATTAGGAGTACGTTGTATCTGCATTTCTTTGCACCTGTTTCCTGTTATTTCCTGTTTTGCTTTTCTGTTGATTCCGAGAAAACTCCCGCTGCAAACTAATAGGTCACTGTTAGCGCTGTGATCGTGCCCAATCTCTGAGCCGGGGTGGGGGGAGGGCCTGGGTTCGTGTCACACTTGCTCTAGAAATGCAACATGACTTGCCTGAAGAATTAGGAATCTATAATTTTGGACAGGAAGTCCAGTGTTCAGTTTACTGACGTAGTTCACCTCAGCGGAGATGGCACAGAGTTTCTTGTGTTTGACGGTAGTGATTCTGATGGTAACAGCTGCTTAGTTTCGGCGTCCAGTCATTGATACCTTCTGAAAAATGGTCTTTGGCTCTTGGGTCAAGACAGGATGCTTCCCAAGGTTGGATATTGCTCCAGCATACACTGTTCACTTTTCAGATGAGCTTCCGCAGGCGTGATAGGCACCTGGGAAGCTGGAGGTATGCGAAGGTCAACAGTGACAAAAGAGGGGACCCATTGGAAGAAAATCTGCTCAGGCCATCAGATGTGAGACTATCCCTGAACCTCTCCCAGCTGTTGTAAGGTATAAATGTCACATGCTCATACTGTACTGAAACAGATGAGGGACAGTTTTTAATTATGACTTTTGCATTGTTCAGTAATCTATAGACTAAACACTTCATTCCTTGGCTGAGAGATTCCTCACTCAATCAGACAGCAGTTAGCTTCAGTGAAATTGAGTTGAGAAGGCACAGAGTATTCTTTCATTTGACTAATTCACTCTTTTATTCCCAAACATATCAAGTATCAAAAATATCCAAATATCAAATTTATCTCCTAATACCAGTTGTAAACAGTCAAAGGAAACCACATCAGTCACTTCTCTGCGATCTCAATGCTGCACTTTAATCGAATACACTACCCAGGAATGTGCAGCTGGCCAAGCTTCACTGTTGCTTTGTTCTCCACCTCACCTCAGCTCAACTTGCCTCCCGTTGCCTCAATTCGCCTTGCTTCAACTCAACGCAACGCAACTCAGCTCAGCTCAGCTCCTGGTGAGGGGTTGCTCACATGCTGTTTATCTCTGGGAGTTACAAATAACACTGGATTTTGCACCTGATCTCTTATCGGCTTCTGACCAATCAAAGACATCCATGTCGTGTTTTGAAGTTCCCATCCTCCCAATCAGGTACCAGAACTGCTTTGTTTCTCCTTGATTGGTCTGTGCAGTAGTTCTTGCGTATGTAACTATAGCATGGCCACTTGTTCAGTTTGAGCAATTCTCAGTCTCTCCATTCAAGCTTTAACCCTTTGCAGTCCTGGCCAACAACATATATGATTGTAAGCACCCATGGTAGCAGTCAAATAAGTATTGTATCAATACTCCATTGTGTAGCCTGACCTGTGGTAAAGATATCAGATAAATGTGTTAGAGATAATGGGAACTGCAGATGCTGGAGATTCCAAGATAATAAAATGTGAGGCTGGATGAACACAGCAGGCCCTCTGATGAAGGGTCTAGGCCCGAAACGTCAGCTTTTGTGCTCCTGAGATGCTGCTTGGCCTGCTGTGTTCATCCAGCCTCACATTTTATTATAGATAAATGTGTTAGGTCAGTCTTCATTGTCAGGGTAACAACATATTTGCACTCAGTCCTCTTCCCATCATTTATTTGCAGATTCCCATTTTCTACACTTCCTGTTCTAAC
The DNA here is from genome assembly GCF_030684315.1 of Stegostoma tigrinum. Taxonomy (NCBI): domain Eukaryota; kingdom Metazoa; phylum Chordata; class Chondrichthyes; order Orectolobiformes; family Stegostomatidae; genus Stegostoma; species Stegostoma tigrinum. Next base: position 11,753,788 of record NC_081390.1, read on the forward strand.
TCAGTCTGGGATTTTATCTGACTAATGTTTGATGTATCCATCTGAATTTCCTTTCCCTGCTTTCTCACTGACTCAATGTATCCACAATAGTAGTGGAAAGTGAAATTTCAGATCAAGTGTGGAATATTTGGTTACTATTGTCACATGGGTTAATTTTGTGGTCATATCCAACTGATTGAATTTCTACATTACAATTCTAAATAATTTTGGTGCACATCCTATCATTTGGAAACATTTATAATCACAACATAATTTTTACCACAGATGGGACAACAGAATATTGATTTTAATTTTGTGCATTTCCCAAACACAGACAGTGCATGAACTGCACTAGCCATGTCCTTCAGAGTGGTCCATAAACTGCAAATTTCTAAAACTCATTCAGATTCCTTTTTAGTTTTCAAGTGTTGCATTTTTCAAAATAAAACAGCAGCAAAGCTTCAGTCTTAATCAAGGTAACATTAGTTCACTGTGAAACTACACCTGTGGTTACACTGGTAAAAGTGATCAAGTTTTGAGCTAAAAAGAAAGGCATATGGCATGATAAATAGTTAAGAAGGATGAAACATACTTATAAAAATGAAAGTACAATCAATCTGTCAAATGCTGCAGGTCTATTTCTTGCCTGAAGCTTCAGTTTCCAAAGTGGATTGGTTGAAGACTTGAAAACAGAAGTCAGCAGCTGGCGTAACTTCAGTAGTTGACATGTCTACATAAACTCATCAGGATCTTTCAACAGTGACGGAAGGCCTTTTGTGCCTCACTAGTTCAGTGGTTACAGGACTTGCAGATTGCTGGAATGTTCTAATGAACAGCGCTGATTTCTGTATGCCTTCCTTGTGCTACAAATGACTGTGAGCCTTCTGTCTGGGCTCTGGCTCTCGCTCTCTCTGGCTCTGGCTCTCGCTCTCTCTGGCTCTGGCCCCCGCCCTCGCTCTCCTCTCTGGCCCCCGCCCTCGCTCTCCTCTCTGGCCCTCGCTCTCCTCTCTGGCCCCCGCCCTCGCTCTCCTCTCTGGCCCCCGCCCTCGCTCTCCTCTCTGGCCCCCGCCCTCGCTCTCCTCTCTGGCCCCCGCCCTCGCTCTCCGTTCTTCCCAAGAGACATGGTTTCTCATGGTCTATTTATTATTCAAAAGATAAAATATTAATTCAAACCAAGCTGTTTAAATATAGAACATAGTTTGAAAGATCATAAAGCACACAGCAAAGCGAAGTTTCTCCTATGGTCCAACACCAACACTTTATTGTGTTTCAAATTTAAAGTAATCATCATTCTATACCAAATCTTTGGGCTTGACTTACCTGTGAAGTCTTCTTGAATGAGTGTTCACAAAACTGAAATATTGAACCTTCTCTATCTTTTAATAATCTTCCAATTTTTAGGCTAACACTCCTGTCCTGGTTGTTTCACAAGCTGTTGGGTTGGCACGGTGGCTCAGTGGTTAAGAGGGATGACTTACAGTGTCAGGGACCCAGGTTTGATTCCAGCCTTGGGTGCAGTTTCCACATTCTACCCATATCTGTGTGGGTTACCTTTGGGTGTGCCAGTTTCTTCCCACAACCCAAAGGTATGCCGGTTAGATGGATTGGCCATGCTAAGTTACCCATAGTGCCCAGGGGTGTGCAGGCTGGGTGCCTTAACCATGGTAATTGTGGGATTACAAGGTGGAGGGCACTGGGTCTGGGTGGACCTCCCTTTGGAGAGTCAGTCCAGACTTTATGGGCCAAATGGCCTTTATCCGCATTGCAGGGATTTTATGACAAATGTTCACACAAAGCTGCTTTCACTGAGCTGTTCTATACTTCTTTCTCAGAGAGAAACTATACTTATTTCTGACCCCAGCCCATTCTCCATCAAAACTGCCTTAAAAGCTTGCAGTCTCTGGGTTTTCCAAGCTAAAGTCAATTTTTGCTTATTCTAAACAAAAGGCAAGCTAACGTTTGTTCAGTGATAATGGGAACTGCAGATGCTGGAGAATCCAAGATAGTGTGAAGCTGGATGAACACAACAGGCCAAGGGTCTAGGCCCGAAATGTCAGCTTTTGCGCTCCTGAGATGCTGCTTGGCCTGCTGTGTTCATCCAGCTCCACACTTTGTTATCTAACATTGTTCAGTGTCTATTACGGATTAGATCATAGTTCTGCAAGGACTCTGTAATCTTTTGAGGGGATTTTTTAATGGTGTTCTAGACCTTTCTCAAAAGTAATTAGCATCAACGTGCCCTAGTTTAAACCCACACTCTGTAAATAATACAGATTCACAGATTTAGTTTGCGCATTTTCATCACATTTGTAACTAAATTTGGATTTAGGATAAAATGCCAGGTTATGTCCTATTGAACTAATAGATAGTTCTGAAAATTGATGGTATCAAATTAAAATGTACACTTACATTCTGTAAATTCATCCAGCATTTAACATTTGATTTGAATCTTTTTGGTCTGCAGCTTGGTGGAGGCTGTGAGTTGGCGATGATGTGCGATATCATATATGCAGGAGAAAAGGCACAGTTTGGGCAACCAGAGATTCTGTTGGGAACCATTCCTGGTAAATGTTCTGCACAATATTATTAGTAGGTAAACGGTAAGGTTTTACTGTTGGTTTATAATTCTGAAATTGTCCTCTCCTTTGAAATTGACTGCTAGTCGCTACCTGTCGGCTTGTTCATCCAATCAGTGTTATGCAGGATTTGTTAGGATCATTTCCTCGCTTATAATAAGCCTGGCAGCAGTGACACACCATGTGTTGAGGATATGGATTGTTCACCACTGGGTACTACAAACCTATGCATCGTTGGAATTTTGGACAAGCGCTTCTGTAATTAACCTTCTGTGGAAGGGTCACGGGACCCGAAACGTTAACTCTGATTTCCCTTCCACGGATACTGCCAGACCTGCTGAACTTCTCTGATTTTGTTTCTGATTTACAGCTTCTGCAGTTCTTCAGTTTTTACTTCTGTAATTAAATTAGTTAACTTTAAAAATTACTAAGTATTTGCTGTCGAGCTGTTGGAAGTGATTTGTTTGCAGGTTTGTATTACTTTAGAAAATGAGCATTTAGCTGTTAAAGCCAGATATTTTCCATTGCTGTCCTGCCTGCTGGGAGGGTTCTGTTATCATGTTCTGAAATCTGAGAAGCCAGCTAATACTGTTTATTGAGAGCATTGACTTTGTTGCTATCTTGTTCACAACTAATATTCCAAATCTAATCCAATTAGTCCCCTTTCCCTACAGTCCAGCTATAGTTCTATCAATGTTTCCATTTCAGGTATTTATCCAATTCTCTCCTGAAAGTTACAATTGAATCTCCATTAGGGAGTGCACTCTGCAGGTTATTCAGGTGTATTCTTAGCAGAGAATGTAACAAACCTAATTGGCGTGAGATCGATTTGTGCCACCAGTAAATCTATTTTCAACCTTTGGTATTTCCCAAATGCCAAGTATATTTTCAAAAACCTTTCAGAAAGCAAATATTATGGCTGAGAAAAGACATGCCAGTCTTCTTGAACTTCTCAGGACAGAATCACAAGAATAACAAATCTCAGAGGGAACAACAATTTATGCTGCATGCTGTGTTAGTTGGCACATGGGCTCTGGTAGAGACTTTCCGTGGAGAGTTTAACAGGGAACAGGCTAATTAGTCATCCTGCTTGGTTTGAATTTAAACAAAAGCTTGGTAGATGACTGTTCTCTAGTGGCTAAAACAAGACATGTTGATGGCATGTCTCTCCTTATTACCAATATTTAAGTTCTGTACTACCAAGGAATGAAGTATAAAATTTTTTCTCGCAGTGGAACCTTAGCTCTCCATGCAGATAGATAAAATGTTGCAATTTCATCTCCCAAGGGAAAGGTCCAACTCAAAGAGGTTGCACTGGGAACATTATTCAATCCAAGCTTCCCTTAAGCACAGCTCCAACCTTTAGTGCAGGACCTCTCAATTTAAAGTGTTGCGCTGATCAGGATAAATATCTGAAAAGCAAATAACTAAGCACCTAGTTCACCATTTCTGAGTATCTCAAAATTATTCCCAAGTTTACCTTGCCACCTCTTTGCAGAAACATAGAAAAGATACTGAATGAGGCCTTTTGGCCCATTGTGCCCATGCTAACCCAAAGACAACTAGATGCCCTTTCTAATCCCAAATTTCCACTTACAGCCCAAAGCCCTACAATTGACAGCACTTAAGGTGCAAATCCAGGTACTTTTAAAAAACGTTTAGAATCTCTGCCTCCACCACCAACTCAGGCAGTGAATTCCAAACACCCACCATCTAATCCTTATGCCTCTCTTCTTGAATCTGTGACCCCTGGTTTTCGAATTCTCTGCCAAGGGAAGCAGGTCCCTCCTGTTTACTCTATGTCTACCCCTCTCAATTTTGTATTCCACAATCATGTCACCCTTCAGCCTAGTGTGTTCCAAGGAAAACTTGCATCTTTGCTATTTCATGCATAGCACAAGCTGAAATTGCACCACCTTCAGCTCAATGAAATCAGCTCCAGTAAAGACTCCTAAGAACTATTTGTCTATTGCAACCATAAGGGGTATTTTAATACCACTATGAGGTTTACGTCAAGTATCATTCAGACTTTGAAAGCAACATTATTTTAAATGGCCCAATTTTATAATATACTGTTGAATTGGGAAGTATTATGAGGAAAATGCTGCGTAGTTACATTGCTTACTTCAGTAGCTGACCGATGTTGACTTCCAGTTTGGGGAGGTCTTGATTTTAAGATGCTCATTCATTTTAAGTCTCACCATGACATCACCTCTATCACCCCTACCTCTATTATCTCCTTCAGTCCCACAACTACCTGAGATATTGATGCTCCTTTAATTCTAGCCATATGCCTATCCCCAGTCTTCATTGATCTGCTGTTCCCCTTCAGCTGTCTGAGTCCCAAGCTCTACAGTTCCCCCCTCCATCTCTTTCCCCTTTAACACCATCTTGCTCTTTGGTCACGTGTCCCATTATCCCCTCATGTCACACAGTGTCAAGCTTTGAATTATAACGCTCATGAACTTGCCTAGGATCTTTCATCATGCTAAAGGTGCTGCATAGTATAAGTTAAACTGAAACTGGGGGCATGTTGGTAAAGCTGCAGTGTTTCTTCTTCTTGGTAGGTGCTGGTGGAACACAGCGGTTGACTAAAGCAGTTGGGAAGTCACTGGCAATGGAAATGGTCCTCACGGGAGACAGGATTTCTGCTCAGGAAGCCAAAGCAGCAGGTTATTGGATTGTTTCAATTTTGTCCTTCTACATTCTACGTCAGCATCAGGGCATTTGGAGAAGCAATTATATGTCACCTTGGTTGGATTAGGAGCAGTCATTCCTCATTTATTCGTGAGTCCCACTCCACTAAATAACTCAATGATCTAGCTTGTCACCTTTAGAACTGAAGGTGATGTTAACAGTGAGCCCTGTTATGTGCTTGGGTGGATATAAACCAGCACAGTATCGTAGAGTCATTGAGATGTACAGCATGGAAACAGACCCTTTAGTCCAACTTGTCCATGCCAACCAGATATCCTAAATTGAACTAGTCTCCTTTGCCAACAATTGGCACATACCCCTATAAGCCTTTCCTATTCATGTACCTAATCAGGTAGCTTTCAAATGTTGAAATTGTACCGGCCTCCAGCACCACTTCTTCTGGCAGCTCATTTCATACACGCACACACCCTCTGCGTGAAAATGTTGCCTCTCGGGTCCCTTTTATTATCTTTGCCATTTCACTTTAAACCTATGTCTGTCTAATTTTGGACACCCCTACCCCGGGGAAAAGACCATGGCTATGCACCTTATCCATGATTTTACAAATTTCTGTAAGGTCACCCCGCAGCCTCTGATGCTGCAGGGAGAATAGCCCTGGGCCAAGTTCACTCCCCAGCTAACACTAGTGGAATCTGGTAATCTGCTTTTTCTGTTCGTGACTGTGGGATTTGCTGTGTGCAGATGGGCTGCCAGGTTTGTCTATACAAGGGGTCTGCACTTCAGAAAGTCATGAAGATGTTGAAGGGATGGGGAAAGCCCTCATTGAAAGCTCCTTGTGTAAAAGCCAGCACACAGAAATAGAGAGATATCATCCAACAAGAAGAGTATAGTTGATCCTGTCCACATTCAGGAATATTTTTGATTCAAGGTATGGCTGCAGTTCTGCTTTTTTGTAAAGATTTTGAATGTACAGAAAAATCAAACCTTGCAGAATCCCTGATATAACATGGTGTCCAGCTGGATGAACACAGCAGGCCAAGCAGCATCAGAGGATCAGGAAAGCCGACGTTTCGGGTCGAGACCCTTCTTCAGAAGAAGACCGAAATCGACCCGAAATGTCAGCTTTCTTGCTCCTCTGATGCTGCTTGGCCTGCTGTGTTCATCCAGCTCTACACCATGTTATCTCGGATTCGCCAACATCAGCAGTTCCAACTATCTCTTCCAGAATCCCTATTTTGTTTCAAGCTTTCTGAATGTTTTCATCATAAGTATTGAAATTGATTTGATTTATTGACACGTGTATTCATTGTAAGTACAGTGAAAAGTGTGGTTTAGCACGTTTCATGGTTTTTTTTGTGATACACATGACAATAAATCAGGAACATAGAGCAGTACAGCACAGTATCGGCCCTTTGGCCACGATGTTGAGCTGACCTATTTTACTAAGATTAAACTACCCTGTGTACCTGTTTTGCTATCATCTATGTACTCATCCAAGAGTTGCTTAAAAGCCTGTAAAGTATCTGACTCAAATAAATCAAATCGATTAAAATCAAATTGATTTCAGTATTTATGCTGAAAACTTTTGGAGCTGAGGGGTGGTATTCTCTAATGCAGTGGAGTTTGGGCTTTTGGAACAAGTAGTCTAGACTGAAAGGAGTGAAATTAGTGCACATTACAAGGACTTGTGATTAACCCAGAAGAAATAATAGATGCAGTTGGTACTGTTATTTTACGACACTCAGTATGCAGCTTTTAAGCTGATAGGTGTATTTTCCTGTTTCCGAAAGGGCTTGTTAGTAAAGTATATCCAGTAGCTCAAGTGGTGGAAGAAGCCATCAAATGTGGAGAGAAAATAGCAAGCAACTCTAAGCTTATTACAGCAATGGCGAAGGAAGCAGTCAATGGTGGTAAGCAGATTAATTCTTTAACCTCAGTATTGGTCCTCTTGCAGCTATCTGTCTAATAATGAGGTTGAAGATTTGTTTTACCAGGCATTAGCCAATCCGTAATGTAGATACATTGCTTCCTGCTTATTGAATTAATGTTTACTTACAAATTGCGGGATTTGTTTAATGTTGATATTTATTGACTGTGTTTTAGAAAATTGTAATTAGAAATCCAGTCTCTTTATTTATTTCACAAAATGATTGATATTTTAGTTCTGGAATTGATAACAGTTACGCTGCATGTTTTACTGGTGAAAATACAGTTTGGCTTCCCTTTCAGATTATTTCAAAATCCTAACTTTTAACTAAAAGTTTGCTTTCAAAAAAGCAAAATGATTTTTATTTCCGTTTATTCCCGTTATTGTTTCTAAATAATGTTGACTTTTCAGTTGCATTTCTTTGCCCATCTAGTAAACTGCACACCAATATCTCACTTGTATTGAACTGGTGAGCATTTTAAGTTGAATGGATGAATTAGATTGCTGTGAGGTGAGGTTGGAGATAGATTCACTTCACTCACTTTATTCCCTGAATTTAACACTGGTGTTGGGAGATCTGTAGTTTGCCCAGTGCATGGAACATAGGAACAAAAGTGGACCATTCAGTCATTGATATGCTATGCCATTCTGGATTATGGCTAGTCATCTGTCTCAACACCATATTCCTGCAGTATCCTCCTATCCCCTGATGTCATTTGTAAATAGAAATCTGTTGATTTCTAACCTGAACATATTCAATGACTAAGCTACCACAAGCATCTGCAGTCAAGGATTCCAAAGATTCACCAGCCTCTGAGTGAAGAGAAACCTCTTCACTGCAGTCCGAAATGGCATGTCTTTTATACTGAGACTGTGTCCCATCATTCGAGACCCCACAGCCAGAGAAATATCCTTTCAGCTTCCACGCTGTGTCTCTTGAAGGATTTTGTATGTTTCAGTGAGATTGCCTCTCACACTTCCAAACTCCAAAGAATATAGGCCCAGTCATCTCCATCTCTCCATATAGGACTGTTCACCAACTCAGGGATCAACCTGGTGGACCCCAGCTGCACTCCCTCTGTAGCAAGTACACACTCTCTGAGGCAACGGAACCAGAACAGCACAGAATACTGCAGGTGTGGGCTCACCAGTGACCTGTAGAATTGAAGCAAGGCTTTTTTGCTCCCACACTGAAATCCTGCTGTAACAAAGGATAACACACCATTTTGATGTGGAACTTGAGCTTTGGATGAGTTATTTCATTCATTCCATTTTGTGTTGAATGTTATGAAGGATAAATATGACTAAATTGGAGCCTGTGAACAAAAAGACCCCATTGTAAACCCAATGGAAGATGGTGGAGTTTAACAATTTCAATGTAAAATTGAGTCTATTGTAATATTGGGTCTGATGACATTCCAGTGCTTTCCTTAATGAACTTCTCTGTTAGTGAATGACTGTTCCAGTATAATTTTTCAGGGTTTACTTAATATTGAGATTTGTTGCAAATGTTTAAAAACATAAATGTTGCCATCATTAGCAATCACTCATTAATAAGTAGAAATGGCCACCTATAAAGTTCCCTGTCACTGATCATGGGTTCTGTGGGTCCTTGCTTATTGCAGCTGAGCCCAATCCTAGAGCTCTATTTACAACAGCCCGTTTCCATAAATATGTATGCTTGCACATGGAAGTTAATTTGTTGCTAGCAAATTAAATTGCCATTTGCAACACCAACCACTCTTAAAATAACCCAGTGTTTAAAGAAAACAAAAAATGCTGGCAGTAGGTCAGGCAGTATCCGTGGAGAGAGGGCAAGCTAACGTTTTGAGTCTAGATGACTCTTCATCGGAGCACCAGTTACACTTGAAACATTAGCTTCCCCTCTCTCCATGGATGCTGCCTGACCCGCTGTGACATACAGCAGTTTTTGTTTTTAGTACAAATGACAGCATCTGCAGTCATTAGTTCCTACCAGTGTTTAATGACATTGATCCACTGTGGTTGCTTAACAGTTCTGTACTGTATTTCAGCTTTTGAATTGACGTTGGCAGAAGGAAACAGATTGGAGAAGCATTTGTTCCACTCTACGTTTTCCACTGTGAGTATTCTGTCTTCGATTAAAACAAATTGTACCTTCATTTATCAAGACTTATCGCTTATTTGATGTCTATTCTTTGTTTCAGAATGACCGGAAAGAAGGCATGAGTGCATTTCTTGAGAAGCGGAAGGCTAATTTCACTGATCAGTGATTGTATTAAGAAGTTCTGAATTGCAATGGCAACTGAATTACTAATGTCAGTTGGATCAGCTGAAAGTTGATAGAAAGTTGAAGTTTTGAAAATAGCGCACAATATTACAAGAACAAATTCTGATTCCAAATAAATATTTTGTTTTAATACTTCTGTACTTTATTTTTGTCAGAGTAATTGTGAGTGAAATATTAACAATGTTTTTACTCATTTGAATCATTAGCCATTCTGTTACTACTTCTACTTTCCACAAAATAATTTCAGCTGATTTCCATTGGTCAAGTAATTCTACTTCACCTCATATTAAATATTTTGTCATTTAAAAAGTAGATGTATCAATGTTTAGGGTATGTGAAATGGCATCTGTTACTTCAACAGTACAGCAACAGACTGTAGCAATTGGATGGTTAACAGCCTTGGATAACTTTTTGAATCAACTTGCGTTGCATTGAACTGTACCTGTGCAATTATACAATGGGATTCTTACTATTTGATTGGTCTTAACTCGAGGACAGCAGGGTTCTTTGTACAGGGACTTTTTTTGGTTCTTGATTAACCAGCAATAAAAGGTTAAAATAAAGGCAATTTGCCCTTTGAGACTACCAAGAAATTTATATGAGACAACTTGTTTTGTTTAAGAGGATTAAAGATGGATCAAAAATTAGAAGAATGTGGGAAGAGGTTTTGCTGGCAGACAGAGTTTCAGAATAAGGGATCATGAAAGAATTGTGAACTTGCGAGAAAACAGAGGAGTTTCCTTTAACGTTGCCATTCGTAGTTGTTTGAATCCGAATTCTAATAGTATCAATAATACACTGCCGTAGTATTCTGTACTAATATTGCAATCGCTTCCTTTGAAGGCCATTTTATGATTTCTTTTCTCTGCACCTAGCCAGAATCTTCCATTTATCTTTCTCTTTAAGAGAAGCAAAGTGAAAACACATTTTGCCTTACTTAAGGCTACTGAGTTTACGTGTATTTTTCAGCCCAGCTATTTGTGCATTAAAACATGAAAGAAATTATTACCCACTCCTACGTAGCGTGCTGAAGACTTGCTTAGTACAGATGTACAGTGTTGCTCTTTAAGAATGATGAGCACTCATTTTGGTTAATATTAACTCAGTGCGGCGTCCTGGTCCCACGTGGTCTTTTCAGTGCCTGTGAAAGTGGCTACTTGGTCAAGGCTGCTGAAAGCATTGGGAGTTCTCTGAACCATTTGCTCAGTATCGGTTTCTCTTAGAAGAACTGATGCAGTTGAGGAATCGAGAAAATATTGACATTTCCTGGAAGACGTGCTGGGATTTTTTTCAGTGTTGGTGGAGGAGAGAAACGAGGAACAGTTTGAACAAAGAAAATTACAGCACAGGATCAGGCCCTTTGGCCCTCCAAGCCTGCGCCGATCGAGATCCTCTCTCTAACCTGTCATCTATTTTCTAACGGTCTGTGTCCATTTGCTCCCTGCCCATCCATGTACCTGTCCAGATATATCTTAAAAGACATTAAGGTGTCTGCATCTACTACCTCCGCTGGCAACGCGTTTCAGGCACCCACCACCCTCTGCATAAAGAACTTTCCACGCATATCTCCCTTAAACTCTCCTCCTCTCACTTTGAACTCATGATCCCTAGTAATTGAGTCCCCCACTCTGGGAAAAGGCTTCTTGCTATCCACCCTGTCTATACCCCTCATGATTTTGTAGACCTCAATCAGGTCCCCCCTCAATTTCCGTCTTTCTAATGTACATAATCCTAAACTACTCAACCTCTCTTCATAGCTAGCGCCCTCCATACCAGGCTACATCCTGGTGAACCTCCTCTGCACCCTTTCCAAAACGCCCACATCTTTTTGGTAATGTGGCGACCGGAACTGTACGCAGTACTCCAAATGTGGCCGAACCAAAGTCTTATACAACTGTAACATGACCTGCCAACTCTTGTACTCAATACCCTGTCCGATGAAGGAAAGCATGCCATATGCCTTCCTGTCCACCCTATTGACCTGCGTTGCCACCTTCAGGGAACAATGAACCTGAACACCCAGATCGCTCTGCTCATCAATTTTCCCTCGGACTTTTCCATTTACTGTATAGTTCGCCCTTGAATTAGATCTTCCAAAATGCATCACCTTGCATTTGCCCGGATTGAACTCTATCTGCCATTTATCTGCCCAACTCTCCAGTCTATCTATATTCTGCTGTAATCTCTGACAGTCGCCCTCACTATCTGCTACTCTACCAATCTTAGTGTCATCTGCAAACTTGCTGATCAGACCACCTACACTTGAATCTCAGCAGTTCAGACATTAGTCAGCAACACGCTTGTCTGTCTAAACTCTTACCACACGGATTAGAGAATCATTATTATTGATGGGTATACACAATGACTTCATTGGGGCCGGGAAGCAGTGACATTTGTCATACAGCATTGAGTTGGAGTCTTCCATCCGTGTTGGCTTTGCTGAGGCTTAGGGTTTGCAACAAAAAGGGCATCCAGTATTGAATGAACATATGCAAGAAAATCTGTTAGATGAACGAAAGGTAATAAAACTCAGTTGGTGTCTAATCATATGTAACACCCCCTGAACCCCATCTCCTCCTCCATCTTAATCCACTGCTGAGGCCCTTCTGTGGTGCAGTGCTAGTGTCCCTACACCTGGACCAGGAGATCCAGGTTCAAGCCCCCCCTGCTCTGAAGGTGTGTAATAACACTTCTGAACAGGTTGTTTAGAAAAATAGGTCGAAACAAATATAATCCACTGCTTATAACAAAGTGTGGAGCTGGATGAACACAGCAGACAAGCAGCGTCTTAGGAGCACAAAAGCTGACATTTCGGGCCTAGGCCCTTCATCAGAAAATCTGCTGCTTGTTCACTCTCATTCTCCACTAATCCTTTGCTTTCCTTTGTTCACTGCTATCCCCTAGCCCAACTTGGCCAATGCCTTTCCATTTCTATCCTCGTCCTGTGTGACTCACTTCTCCCTCATCACCCGACCCCTCATTAGTCTAAGCTATCTCACCATTAATAATTGCTATCGACATCTTCAAGTCCTTCTCACAGCCTTTTCCTGCGATTTTTTTAAGCCCCATATTTCTTTCTGTGGCAGCTAATAGGTTTTAAAGTAATATTTCAGGAATTTAAAACTTGTCTCCATAATGGTGATCGTCAAACCATCATCAATTGTCATAAAAACCCATTCAGGTTCACCAGTGCCCTTCTGGGAGTGAAGTCTGTCATACTTGCCTGGTTTTCACATGACTCCCAGCCCACAGCGACTCCCAAAGACTTTCTGAACTGGCTTAGCCCACCACTCAGTCTGAGCAATAAGTGGTCTGATGACGTACACATCCCATAGAAGGATAAATGTTTCAAAAAGTTTTCATCATTCATGCCATTGCCACTATTTCAGTTTTAAAATTTAGGCACAGGATCTGGGCATCACTGCCTACGTCAGTCTTTACAACTTAATACCAATCACCCGTGAGATGGTGGCGCCTTTTTCAATACAACTGTATAGCCTGTTTCAGGCAGAAGGTTTCAATCAACAATCATAGACCATCTGAGATAAGGATAGAAGACTCTCCCTAAAGGACACAAGCAGATTATCATTTACTTGGATATTTGTGGTAACGAAATGGAAAGACAACACTCCCCGCCCCCAATAATGGACTATAATAAAAAAACTGAAACAGTTCTGAAGGAATGTCACTGGGCTCAAAATGTTAACGCTGATTTCTGTGCTCAGGAGTTGCCAGATCTGCTGAGTTTTTCTGGCAATTTCTGTTTTTGTTTGTGAAGGGAATATGTTGATCTTTTGTGGTTAGGAAGATTTAGCACAATCTATTTCAATTCTTGCAGACACACCTCCATTAATGGGAGCAGCATCTCCCATTGTCAGGCCCGGGCTCACATCAGTTTCAGCTTGCTGAACGAATGCAGCAATGCAAGATGAAACTATTTCAAATGTCAGAGTAGTTTGCACCAGCTGGTGAATGTCATCCACTGAGATCAGACAGATGGATGGTTTGAGAAGTGGAAGTGTCAGTTTATAAGAGGGGGTGCTTTGACACAATGTGTGATGGACTGCTGCTTTAGAACAGCTTGATCTAGAGACTGGGTGTGCAGTGCTGCATTTGTCATGCGATAAGTAAGACAAAAAAAATCCTCCACAAGTGGAAAACCATTTCCATGAAAACTTAAATCAAATATCAGATGGAGCTACTGACTAGTCAATGCTACTTTTTGTGTTCGAAAAACAATTATCCTGCTCTTTAAATCAAATGCGATGAAGTACTATAAAGCAGATCAAGATTGGTGAGAGTTCTTTTGAAGCAACTGATAGAATACCTGATTTGCTTTGATTAATTTTAATGCTGTCTTTTCATTATAGATGAATTGGTTGAATGACTGTACTGGGGTTGATGGAAAAAGTAACCTTCAATCTAAAGCATAAACCTGGAAACTTTAGTGACTCTGGGATTTAGTTTCTAACCTGACTCATCTCTCAGTGATACTGTGTCATCTTCTTGAGTTACCTATTGTTACAGAGACTATCGTAAATTACATTTCAAGATTAAGCCCACTAATTGCTGCCTGCTAATTTCCAAAACGTCTTATAGGTGCCTCATAATACCATCTTGAAAAATGTTGGCCTGACCCTGTCATTTGCTGACATTCAATTATCATAGATGTGTTAAATTTTTGAGTGATATAAGCTTCTTTTTATCATTTCTCAGTTAACTTTTAGTTCCCCCACCTTTTCCTCATTTTTATTTAGTATTTTCCAACTCCTGTTCACACTCTTAAAACTACACATTGTTCCTTCCATCAGGCTGTTGTATTGTATAAAAATGAGGTGCTCAGTTTGTTGCATTTCTAGACAGGATACCCCAAATCATTAAACCCCCAGGTGAGGAGATATGAATTGGCTTTCCCTTTTTTAGTCTCCTCAGTTTTTGGCAACAATGTAACTTTAAAAATTTATCTCTACCCTAATGGATTCCTTTCTCCCAGGTTCAAATGACCTTTTGTTTAAAAAGGGGACACTTTAACCTAACTTCATTGAGTGAATTTATTGCTAAGTGTGAGAAGAACTTGTAATAAACGTGGACACATTAGAAATAAGAGGTAAATCCAAAAAGGCAAAAAGTTTTTTTCAAAAGAAATCCAGATATAAGGATCAGCCTTTGATTTCACTGCTCATGAAGAGTAGTTAAATATTAGAACTGTTGCAATGAAAGCTACTTGTACCAAAGGTCATTTTCAAGACTTTTAGTTTTACAAGTTGGGTTGAGATTCTATTGCTCTGATTCCTCTTCAACATGATGAATTCCAGCATTTAAGTAAAAAGAATCCGTTTGTTGTTCAGTTTCCTTTGGTCTGGTTTTCTAGCTGGCATCCAGTATGCGGAGTGAGAGACTCTCCTTACCAGCTACACAAGGGATAGTTTTTCTACTGTGACTTTCACTGTAGGATAATGCTTGAACACACGCAAATGCACTGGTGTACCATAAGACCCTCAGTTTGACAAGCACACTCCAGCAGAGTTGGAACTGTTTTTTTAGCCTCATGTATTCTTCAAATGGATAGATAGAGAATGCATCTGCTCTGGAGAATATAATCCACAGGGGCTGGCTTGTAGTTAAACAGGGGCTCATAAGCCCTTCATTACCTTTGTAGATTCCAGACATCAGAACCCAGTTTGTTTTGAGATCTCACAGTGTGGAGCTGGAGGAACACAGCAGACCAAGCACATCAGAGGAACAGGAAAGCTGACGTTTCATGTTGGGACCCTTCTGTGTTCCTCCAGTTCCACATTTTGTTATCTCTGATTCCAATGACTGTAGTTCTTGCTACCGCAGTTTGTCTTGAGTTGTCTCTTCTTTTGAAAGGCTGTTACTTGAAGGCCTATTCTCACTTTTACATATGACATTCTACAGATCTCTCCACACAGCCCCTTACTTTACTGTACAACCATTGTTGGCTGTATCAGCCCTATTTTAAAGAAAGGCCTTTTCGTAATTACACATTCAAAATGCCCAGAGTACTTTGGAGTTTTGACACATGGTCATGACATTTTTCAGATTTGTAAGCTTGCTGACAGTGTCTGACGATAACAGCATCGCTTCCAGTGTGTACTATGAAAAGTACGTCTTGGACCGTAGAATGAGAATGATGGCATCTTGACATGTTTGGATTTGATCGATATCTCAAACATATGGTTTGAGATTGGCATGATTCCTTTCCAATAAAAATCCAATGCAAGAGGTTTAACTAGGAAGTGACAAAATGGAATGGTGAAACATTCAATAGACTCTATGCGTTTCAAGCAGAGGACTCAAACAATGTTTAGAAAAATTCTTGTTTAAAATCAATGTATATCAGTTTAACAGTGCCTATGTTCAATCTGCATGGGTCTTTGTCCCACTGTTATATTTTGCTGGAACTAAAAATGCCATTGAGGCTCCATTTTGCATATTTAAACAGTTGTTAAAAGACATATTTTAGAAATTGTACATTTCCAAATAAGTACTTTAGCTGGTGGGGTTCAGACCGGCGTACTAATTGAGATGGAATTTTGTGTAACATTTTAAAACTCACTAGTCATGGGCATTCATTGTTCATTCCCAATTGCCTTTGAAGACGATGGTAAGTCATATTCTTGAACACACCTGACTAACTTGCCAGGCCACTTCAGAGGACAGTTAAGCGTCAACCACATTTTCATGAGTTTGGGCTCTCAGATAGTCCAGCCCAGGTAAAAATATCAGATTTCTTTTCAGCAAGCTAGATGAATATTTAAATGTTTCATGGTTACCATCACTGATAGTAGCTCCTTGTTTCAGATTGATTTGATTGCATTTAAATTTCTCAACTACTATAGCAAGTTTTGAACTCCTGTCCTTGGATTATAAAACTACATTCTGAGGAAACGGTTTCGAATCTCACCAGAGAAGATGGTGAAATTTGAATTCAGAAAATTCCGTAATAAAAAAGCTAGTCTAACAGTGACCGTGTAACCACTGATAGTTGTCATAAAAGCCCATCTGGTTCACTGATGTTCTTTACAGAAGGAAATCTACCATCCTTACCTGGTCTGGCCTACTGTGACTCCAGACCCACAGCAATGTGATTTATTCTTAACTGCCCTCTTGGCTATTAGGGAATGGGCAATAAGTGCTGGATTAGCCACATCCCATGAACATATCCAGTAGCACGCTGGTTCAGTGGTTAACACTGTTATCTCACAGTGTCAGGGACCCATGTTCAATTCCAGCCTCAGCCGACTGTCTGGAGTTTGAACATTCTCCCCGTGTCTGTCTGAGTTTGGTCTGGTTTCCTCCCACAGTCAAAAAGTACGCGCAGTTTAGAAGGATTGGCCATACTAAATTGCCTATAGAGTCCAGGGATGTGCAAACTAGATGGATTAGCCATGGGAATGCAGGGATTGGGTGGGGGTGGGTGGGAGGTGGGTCTGGGAGGAATGCTCTTTGGGGAACAGTGATGTGGACTCAATGGGCTGAACGGCCTGTTGCCACACTGTAGGGATTGTATGATACTATATCCCTGACTGTAGACATCTCAAAATTAACACACCTCCATATGTCTAGCAGCATCTTAGGAGGGAAATCAGAGTTAACGTTTTGGATCAAGTGACCCTTCCTCAGAAGGTTTAATTTGTCAATTTGGTTTATTTCTGTGCAGTTTAATGCTACCTTTCTCATTCTCTTCTGAACACAAATAGGCCCAATTTTAATTCTGTAAGTAAGTAATAGGGTTCAAAATGACGTAAAATCTCACCAATGGAATTCAATTTGATGCTATTTACACATTTAAAAAGTTTTTGTTTACAACTAGTTATTTTAACTTTTGTTATTTCATCACTGATCTTAGTATGTTGGAGTTGGAACATAGATATTGAGCGATGTGCTAACCTTTTAAATAGTTTATTTTGTGCATCATTATATCTGTTCATTCTTCATTCACATCTTCCTCTGTATTCCTGCAGACTTGACTTCATGTGCCTTCATGAAGTTGCCTTTCGCAAAATATTTGCTACATATCTCTGCCACTACCTAATCCCACTGGAAGATTAGCTTCATGGAAATGTCTCTTGTTTTGCTACACTATTAGTATACATTTTGACAAGAAAATTTTTTTTCCAAATATTTTGCTAAGGCCTCCCTTTTGATTGTTTTGCTTTTAATTCGCCTCTGTTCTCTCTTATGTTGGTGTCTATTTTTCTATTCCATGTTCCAGATCTAATCAGCTTAGCCAAGTAATTAGTTTTATTCTGGCTTTATCTATTCTGTGTTGAAATATTTCCGGTTGTTGGCGTGCTGTTTAACTTGCAAAGATTTCTATCAAATTAATCAAGCTTGTGTTCCCTTTCATATCATTCAGATTTGTACTATTTCAAAATTAATTCTGACGGTCATTTTAATTTATAGTGACTAACAGTTTATGCTGTGACTGAGGGCTTTTATGTAATGTCCCTACCTCTGGACCAAGAGGCCTCGATTCAAGTCTCACTTGGTCCCGGTGTGTGTAGCAACGTTAAACTAAAGCAAAGAACACAAGGAAGAAACAAAAGCTGGAAATCTGAACCAAAGACGGAGGTTCTGAAGAAGATCACTGAGACCTAGAGGTTAACTCTCCGTGGGTGCTGCCCAAACCTGCTGAATTTCACTAGCAATTTCTGTTTTTGTGTGTTTTAACATCGTTGATTAGAAAATTATATGTTCTCTCTTCAGGTTATTTGTTTGTAAGGCATTAGGATAGGGAAAAAAGTTGTATCAAGCGCAAAATCTATGGGGTGGAGGGCAGAGATTGCCCCAATTAAGGATTGACAGATCCCACTATTAAGGACCGCACTAATAGGTTTTTAAGATCTACAGTGCACTCATCCCCAGCTCCACAATATTTATTTATTTAAGCTTTTGTTGTCACATGTACTCAACTACATGAAAAGATACAACGCCGGCACACATGCACATTCTTAGACACCAATGTACCTCGGCACAAAACCGAGGTACATGTGGGAACACAGAGAAGCAAAGTTAAAAGTAAGGCATGACAATTATTCTCCTTAGAAAGTAGCAAAATCAAAGAAATAAAAGTTAAAGTTAACAGGAAGATTCCAAGGAAGGATCGTTAACTCTATTTCTCTGCTCAAATGCTGAGCTTTTCCAGCAATTTCTGATTTACAGCATCCGCAGTTCTATCTGTATTTTTTGTCAAAACAACATGACAGCCATTCCAAGTGGAAAGTAAAGGAGTCACGGTAAAAGCTCAATTGGGGATGCCGCTCCTAGTCCTTGGCCAGAAACGACCCGCTGAACGCAAAAACGCTTCTCATTGAAAATGAAGGGCAAGTCGCGACAATTTGTCATCACTCCATGTCCCTGAAAACCCAGGGCAGAGGACGGGTCTGCACTGCTTAGGATTACCACGAGGTGGCAGCATTGAATCGGGCAGCGTTTTAAACAAGTGAGTCTGCAGCAATTATCAACATTGCGCCGTACACCAGGGCAATGCGGCGAGTCAGTTTGAATGGTCTTTATTACATTCCCAGAGTGGTTCAGCTAATTGATGTCGTTAATGTGACATATTAAACCATATTTAAATCAAATTGATTTAGCTTCATTTTAACACATTTCTGGAGCAGGTAAGACTTGAATTCAGATCTCCTGCCCGGAGGGAGGGACACTGCCACTGCACAAGAGGCCGCAACCACACTCTTATATCAATCAGGCCAAGCAGCATCTTAGGAGCAGAATGCTGCTTCCCTGCTGTGTTCATCCAGCTCTACCCCTTGTTATCTCGGATTCTCCAGCATCTGCAGTTCCCATTATCTCTTATATCAATCAGTTAACCAACATTGCCTGACCAGAAATTAACCTATCATTCCCTTTGGTAAAGTCTTATCTATCACTGATAGCAGTCTGTCATAAACTGAAATGGCAAAAGAGTAATAAATGAGAGATTGCAGCAAAATGTTAGTGCCGGCCATTTGCTACAGTGAACTTGAAGCAAATCCAGGTTCTGGGGGAATGTTGAAAAGCATTGAGTGAATGTGAGTCAATAATTCCCAGGATTGATCCTCATCTGAGTGGGGGAAGAGATGCAACTTTGCCCAGAATATCATAAATACAGGAAGTGCAGAAGCACTCAGCAGGCTGGGCCGAGGAAGTTAACAGAGCCAGAGGTGATCTCATTAAAACATGGAAATTCATGAAAGGGACTGGAAGAATGTTTCTTCCCAGCTGGAGAGACTACAACTGATTCAGGATGAGGACTAGGACTGAGGTGAAAGTTTACAGATGGTACAACAGCTAAGATCATATTAAATGTTGAAACAGACTCAAAGGGCTGAATGGCCTCATGTTTCTCATCCCTCTCCCAGATAGCTGCTGGGTTTCCCCAGTACTTTTCCAGTATTAGTTCAGATTTCCACTATCCTTTACTGCTGAAAAATCTCAACCTTCCCATAAAACGGAATGAAGCGAAATAGATCCGGAATCTGTTGAGACGGACTAAAAAAAACTTAAGATGAGAGTGAAGCAGATGGTGCAATCCTTCAGGTACTCAGTATGCACTGATCCTGCCTGAACAGGGCAAAGATTCTACAGTAGACTGAACTGTACCAAACCCAACAGTGCCCGAGACCCGCAGTCCTGCTACATTCAGTGTGAATTGAACTGGTTCAGGTAAACCCCGGGTGCTGGACAATGAGAACCCCTCCCCTGGTCTGATCCCTTGCTTGAGGCTGAACTTCCTTATGGAGCACACACTGGGCTAAAAGCATCTCTCTGCATCAGTCTCTATCCCTGGCACAGCCAGAGGAGTGAGGGAGAGGGATAGATACTTACTGTGGGAGAGATGGGGAGGAGCAGGGGACCTGGGATGGTCTTGGGAGAAGGGAGAAGAACAAAGGGAGGGGAGGAGAGCAGAGAGGGCAGGGCAGGTATTCGAATTTGTGTAACTGATCCAACACCAGCTGCTCATCCCTCTGCACCAGAGAATGTAGGAAAAGCTCAGCAGGTCAAGCAGTATCTGTGGAGAGAAAGCAGAGTCAAATATCAGTCTTCTTCAGAGCTCCAGCTTTACCATTTTCTGCTCGGTTTCTCCAGCATTCTCCAGCCTGTTTCATATTTACAGTATCTGCAGGATTTTGTCTTAATAAGAAGCCGCTCTCAGAATAAACAGGAAACAAGCTTTTGAGTGGGACCTTTTGTTGTGTGTCTGAGTGGGCAGTGCTCCTGCAGTTGGAGATCTGATATTTTCTTCTGCCCCCTCCTCCCTGTCTCTCCCCTTCCCCCTTCTTCTCTTCATCCCTCCCCATAGAATCCCTACAATGTGGAAACAGACCCTTTGGCCCAACAAGACCACACTGAGACTCAGAGCATCCCATCCCCCTATAACTTATTTGGGGCAGCACGGTGGCTCAGTGGTTAGCCCTGCAGCCTCACAGCACCAGGGACCCAGGTTCAATTCCAGTCTCGGGTAACTGTCTGTGTGGAGTTTGCACATTCTCCCTGTGTCTGCATGGGTTTCCTCCAGCTGCTCTGGTTTCCTCCCACAGTCCAAAGATGTGCAGGCTAGGTGGATTGGCCATGCTAAATTGCCTGTAGTGTTCAGGGATGTGTGGGTTATCGGGGTATGGGTCTGTGTGGGATATATCAAGGAGCGGTGTGGACTTGTTGGACCGAAGGGCCTGTTTCCACACTGTAGGGAATCTAATCTAAACCCACCTAATCTAAATATCTCTGAACACTATGGGCAATTTAGCATGGTGAAGCCACATAAACCGCACATCTTTGGACTGTGGGGGGAAACCAGAGCACCCGGAGAATGTACAAACTCCACACAGACAGTCACCCGAGGGTGGAATTGAACCCAGGTCCCTGGCGCTGTGAGGCAGCAGTGCTAACCACGGAGCCACTGTGCCGCCCCATCTTTACCCTCCCTCTCTCCCTCCCGATCTCACCCACCTCTCCCCACCTCAACCCTCCCTCCCCATCTCTCCCCTCCCTTTTTCTCCCCACCCCCTCAGATTAAAGCCCCAGCCAGCAGTTTGGGAGATTTGGTGGTACCTCTGAGCTAGGAGGCCTGGGATCAAATCCCACCTGCTCCCAAGTGTGCTCTAACATCTCTGAACAGGATGGCTTAAAAATATCAACAAGCAGTAAATCCTTTAGAGCACAATATTCTGGCTTTTAAACTCTGGGTTCTGATTACTTTTCCAAGCCAGAGCGAAATCTGGCATTTCAGCAACATATAAAATAAGTGAAAGACATTGTATTAAAATTTGTAACATAGCCAACTTGTCTGTTCATCTATCTCTGCAGGTTGTGGAACTGTACATATGCATGTAAGCTTCCTGCATTTCCCTATCTCACTCGAGAGTATGTGATTATGAAACAAACACATTTATTCACGGGTAGAGATAGTTCTGGGGCAGGTGGGGCTTAAAGCCAGAGGAGTTCTGGTCTTAAGGTGGTGGATATTGCTTTTACATCTTCAGAGCCCAAAGATTCTGGAGCTGAAATTCAGCACCATAGACCATGCTACCAACTTCTTAATCTGCACAGCTTCTGAACTGTACGTCCCCATGTACTTAACCACCGGTTTCACTGACTACTTTTTTTTTCTGCTTCATTTGGGACGATCATAACACACGTCTGGGAGCAATTGGATCCAAAAGGCTCTAACAGGAGGACAAGGACGCCTGTGTTACGGTGGCAGTGCCCTTACCTCTGAGCTTGGAGGCCCGGCTTCAAGCCTTAGCTGCTCTAGAGCTGTGTAGTTACATGTCTGTACAAGTTGATTAGGAAATGTCTAACAATGAGACAGTGTTATACTAAATTACAGAATAATTCTTTGAATTGGAAAAACAAAAAAAAATGACAGGAAGCTTGAAACATTAGCTTGTTTTTTTCTCCAGGGATGCTCCCTGACCCACTGTGATCTCCAGCATTTTTTGTTTTCAGTTCAGATTCCAGCATCGGCAGTAATTTACTCCTGCGTTATTATTTTAATGTTTATCTTCCCAACTTGATCCTGAGAAGCAGTGACAAAATGTTTGGAAATTACTTATCATCCCAATATCCAGCTCCCCAACCATTACAACATTCAGCAACAAAATTCAACTTGTCTCAGCACAAGATGTATCATTAAAAACAATTGTAATTGTTTTAATATTTAAAAAATCATTTTGGATTTATTTTTAACTTCAACAGCAGGTAGTTCTCAAGGCTCCTTACATAACACCTTCCGGGTTTGTACCCATTTCCATATGGAATATCTGAAATATTGGGGAAGTTTGAAGGTTAGAGCTTTACCAGAACAATGGGAACAAACAGTTCCTCTCTTCTACAACAAAGTGGAGTGTTTTTACACATGCTTGAGAGGCAGATGGGGTCTCATTTATAGTTTATTCACCTCTGACAGAGCAGGATTCCCTCAGTACAGGAGGTTCTGTGCCTGGTGCTGTGGTGATAATGGATCAGTAACACAGGCTAGTGGGAAGTAACACTGACTAGTGGGAAGTAACATAGACTAGTAAGAAATAACACAAGTAGTAGGAAATGGATTCAAATCCTATCAGCGTATGACAGATGGTGGAATTTAAGTTTAATTTAAAAATGTGGAATATAAGAATAGTCTCTATAACAATAATGATGGCCATGACAACTGTTGTCAATTCTTGTAAAGAAAAACACCCCCAAAGAGAATCTGTCATCCTTACCCCACTGTGGCTAACAAGCTCTGGGATAATTGACTTTAGTAGACAAGGCATTGAATACAACAGCAAGGAGGTTATGGTGGAGCTGTATTAAACATTAGTCAGGCCACAGCTGGAGATATTTATTCATTCATGTGTGGGATGTGGACATCTTGCCCATCACTAGTTGTCCTCAAGAAGGTGGTGGTGAGCTGCCTTCTTGAACCATTGCAGTCGCCTTGCTGTGGGTTGACCCACAATACCATTAGGGATGGAATTCCAGGATTTTGACCCAGCGACCATGAAGGAACGATGATATATTTCCAAGTCAGGATGGTGAGCGGCTTGGAGGGGAACTTGAAGGTGGTGATGTCCCAATGTATCTGCTGCCTTCGTCTTTCTAGATGGGAGTGATCATGGGTTTGGAAGGTGCTATGTACAGCTATGGCCACCATACTGCAGGGAACATGTGATGGCACTGGGGAGGGTGCACAGGAGATTCACGAAGATATTGCCTGGCCTGGAGTGATTCAGCTGTAAATATCAATCTAGATAGCCTGACATTGTTATCCTAATAGCAAAGAAAGATGATGGAGGAGAGTCTGAGTAAGGTGTACCAAGTTCTGAGGGGCCTAAATGGGGTAGATAGGGAGAAATGTTCCCCCTTAGAAGAATAATGACTGGCAGAGAGGGAAGGGAACGCTTTATAAGGCAGGGAGCAGGAGGTTTGGAGGGAATTTGAAGGTGTCTGTATCTAAAACTCACTGCCCATAAGGATTGTGAGAAAGGAACTCTTAAAACATTAGAACTTTGCAGATAATCAATTGAAACGCTATAGAATGCAGGGCCAGGTGCTGAGAAACAGAAATAGAGGGATACTTAATTTCTGGCAAGAAGACGATGAGCCGAGGGGCCCCTTTCCTTGTTATGTCGATTCTAGGACTCATGATTCCAGGGACGCTGCGATGTGGCTAAAACTCTTAACTGCTCCTAGAGCGAGCGACTCACTCAGCTCAAGGGCAAGGAGGCACAAGCAAACCCCCTGTGACATCAGTGACAGCTGAGAGCGAGGGCCATACACGGACGTTCAAAATTACACCTGTTGTAGGAAAATATCAAATCCGTTGAGTTCTTTCTGATGATTAAACCTGGAAGGCGCCAGAAATATTTCTGTTTCTTTTCTTACGTAAGTCATTGTCTAATACATGGAGCAGAAATTGGAGGGGAGTCCGTTGATGTTAGCTGTGTAGGAAAACTGCTCTTAAGCAAGGAAATAGGACCAAGAACAATCAGGAGAGCATTCTGTGCTACCCAAGGGATTCCCAGTAATACTGTCAGAGGTCAAAGTGACCAACCAGTCAATTCGCCTTCAATAGATAACTGCAGAGTGACCTTTTCATGATTAAAACAATAGCTGCTCCAATTTAGAGGCAGAATCCCTCTGCATCCAGATGGATAATGTGACTAACGAAGCAATATACCAGCGCGAGTCCTGATGTTACCTGTATGCGGGCTGCTGCTTTTACAAAAGCCTTTTCAAACGTGCGTGACTTACGAATCTTCCGAAATCCGAATGCCCCACCAGGACTAACGATGGGACTTTTACCCACGGGAAGGAAAGACCCGCCGTTATTGACCTGAGAGATGGCCAGGTTATAATTGACCCAAACAGGGCTGCCGGCTGGTTAGCTAGGCTGGAGAGACTCGATGGGCTGGGACAAAAACCGAAATTTCTGGAGAAACTCAGCAGGTCTGGCAGCATCTGTGGGGAAGAGAAACAGAGTTAATGTTTCCAGAGCCGCGACTTTACTCAGAACTGAATTGGGGCTGGGGGCTGTTTGCCTGGGCAGCAGAGGCTCAGGGATTGTTGCTTGAGGTTTGCAATGTTCCCTTGGGTAGAGGGACATAGAGAGATTTATCCCCTCTTAGCTGAAGGGTCAATAACCAGGGGGGCACACTTGTAAAATAAGGATCAGGAGTGGAAAGGGGATTTGAGGATTTTTTTTAAATCCAGAGAGATGAGGCTAACTTGAACTCATTGCCAAAAGGGTAGTAGAAGTACGAAACCCGAAGTCATTTAGCAAAAAATAAATAGATGAGCACTTGAAACGCCTTGTCACACACAGGTAGTGTCCCTGCCTCTGAGACAAGCGGACTGGGTTCAAGTGCCACCCGCTGCAGACCTGTGGGATAGCATCTCTGAAAAGGCGGAATTTTAGAAAAAGTTTACAAAGCGCTGGGCCAAGTTCCTGAAATGGGATGAGAATAAATGGATATTTGGTGACCTGACAAAGGACACGATGGGCCGAAGGATCTCTTCCCGCGCTGTGACTTTATTTATAGCAGGGATAACAGTGGACAGAATCAGGAGAAAAGTGGTGGGCACAGGTTTTATACTGGAGTGTATTCGATTAACAAATGAAAGTGCAGTACTTCTAAGGTATTGCAAATCATCCGATTGTAACCGACTCTAAATAAATGTAGAACTACCGGGGTTTGACCATTTTCATTTCACAAACCTACTCCCTCGGGCTGGAGTCCAAGTTTACGTTTTGTATGACCAGGGTCAGATTCTATTCCGTTTGCCTCGTGTAGCCCCTTGTACATAGATTTATTTGGCTATAGAAGAATTACTTTAGTAGACGGCAGCAGCCAGCAGGCTCTCCGACCCATGAGGGGGAACGACAGGTTCTCACAGCATAGGGTGAATTGACCCTCACTGGCGTTGGTTTGAAACCAGGCGATCAAAACGAGGAAAATAGCCCTGGATTATATTTTTCTAAATTACAATGGATTGGATCTTAGAAAATGCATCTGTGTGCAAATCTGAGACTGTAATTTATCTAAAAGTATCGTTTTATTTTAATGTTCTGTCAATGTTCAAAATTCGTTGAATTGGTTGCTTTAAACGAAATCATTCGTTTCAATACGAGTTTTTTTAAAATAAAAGCCCTACCTCTCCACCTCCCCAAAGTGTACCTGGATAAATTTGACAAGCTCAGAACTTGTCGCTCCCTACACAGTAGTTCTCCAGCACCTCTCCCTCGCCATGCCCAATCTGATTAGAGAGAGCTTTATTTCCAAGTCTCCTCTCTCGCTCCCTTCACCCTTCTCTCCCACTTCCAAATTCTCCTCCTGCCCTGCTCACCCTTTCCCCACCCCATCCTTTCTTTCTCGCAGCTGAATGCCTTAAATCCTGGAGTAATTGATTTAAAAAATAAATAAATAAATAATCGATTTCCATGTTACAGCTGACGCTTTCAGTCTCTGAAGATGCTGGAAAAGAGACGTGGGGCGGGCGTTGTTGGGCAATTTTTAAAGGCGTCATGGTTCGCTCCCAGCTTCTTCAACGCCACAAAGCTTTCTGGGGAAAAAAATGGAATTGTCCCCACTTTGATGTTTATCCCAAGTTAGTTAAAGGTCAAAATAATAAATGTATACCCAAATTGAAGCGTTTAGAGAGGACAATGAAGGCAAAATGTTACATTCTGAGTATGTCTGCCTCTCAGAGCGTGATAAACGCGTTTGAAAAGTGGGACCAAAGGCTGAACAGCATGGGTCCCTGGCCGAAGAATAGGGCTTTGAGGACATTCAGACAGCGCTGGCTCCTTCGGGCCACATTCTTCTTTCTGTATCTGTCTCTGCATCTCTCCACACCGCCAGCTGCAGCCTTCATTTGCGGCCCCATTCACACACACACACACACACACACACACACACACAAATTCCCTTAAATTAGAGCCCCGGCAAGATGGGGGTGGAAGAAGAGAGAGAGAAAAGAAACCCTCTCTCCTTTGCATTAGCAACAGCTGCACGTTTGGGAATTATTTCATGTTCTGCCCACCTGGTTTGGGGAGGGAGGGTGCTGGATTTTTTTTAAAGGAGAAAGATTACTTTACCTAACGAATTCACACACGCACCCCCCCCCCCGAACCCTCCGTCTACGCCAGGCACATCCAGTATATTGGGGTGGGGCCTCAATGAATTAATCAGGGGCATTAGCTTAGGAAATGCATTGATTTGGGACAAAATTAGCCAAATGGTCAATAACAATCCCAAGATTCATTAACAGCCCTCTCCAACTGACTGGCTAAAAGACTCAAAATCTTTTAAACATAATGTACGTTTAAATTTAAATTCTTGCACAGGGCTTGGAAATTGCAGGGTTTTTTTAGCTGTGTGTGCATTATAAAGATGCACTTCCCTCTTCATTATTACGTGCGCCCAACTGACTCCAGATAAATCAATATAGATCCGTGTATTTCATACATATTTCATACATACGTTTCACATATCAAGTCACATTGAACAATCTTTTTATTGCTGATGTCCTCAAAGAGAGATGCCGCCGAGTTTCCATACAGCTTAAGTCGCCCTATTGAGTCAAATTTTACCGAGAGTTCTTCAGAAAACATCTCCCCTCTCCGTCATCAGTGGGAACAGATTAATTGCTGTCTTTGTTCCCCGCTGAGCTCTGTAACATGCAGAACGGGACCTCAAACCAGGTTGTATCGGGCTTTATCTGCGCAATAATTGGAAGAAAATACACGAATTTTTAAAAAAAATAAGCTAAAAGAATGGCTCAGGATAATGGAGAAGGAGTGAAACGCAGGAAAGTGGAGGAAGGCAAGAGAAAAATGAGTTGAAAACAGTTGGCAGGATTTCGCTGTGAACTGCTACAACTTTTCGTTTGTAACCTGATGGCCCGATGCACATAGTAGGAATTTAATGAATGTTTGATTTTTTTTGAAAAAAAAGCTAAGCATTTTTCTTATTCCAGTCTGCCTATTGACTGAGGGAGTTGACGCGTGTGATAGGGTTATATTGTCATTCTCTGGGCAGTAAGAATGTAAGAACTGCGAGCACGTTTGAAGAAATCTAATTGATTGAAAACCGCGAATGTGGCTTGCTGATAAATGGGTGACATCAAAGAATTGATAGAGAAGCTCCGGGGAGCTACCTCAAGCCCCCGTGGGCACTCCATTGGCAAAACAACAGAGCCATCGGTAGCTAAATGAATGGATACTTTTTACAACAAATTAGCCGAGCAATTATTGAAATTTTCTCAAACGGCGATATTAGAATTAATGTTTTCATGTGGCATTTGTTCGGTCACTTGGTAATAAATTCTCTATCTCTTTCATATTTTCTGCGATGGAGAGACTGTGTCTCACTCGCCCGAACTACAGTTCCTCTCCCGCTTGTTGTTTCATACATACGTCGCCATTTCTCAGATTTAATGCGTGCGTATGATTTGTAGTTTCGTTTTATAATTGGTTTCCCAGCTCACTCAAATTTCATCCCTGTTCTCCGGGATTCTAACAGTTTGGTCTGTTTATATGTATTTCACCTGCTGTGCTCCCAGTACTTCTGAACAATGCAGAATATATTATAGTCCTATCCTTAAGCCTATTTTCCCGGTAATCACAAGTCTGTTTAACAACTGTTTTTATTGGCAGGTACCACAGCACATACTATATATCACCTCAAAATGCAACTTATAGCATGGACAGAAACCACAGAACTGGACGCTGGAAACCTGAAGCCAAAAATAGACCTGTTGCAGCATCACCTGTTGAGTTTCTTCAGCACTGTCTGTCGCCGTTTGAACACTCTGCTTTCAATAATAAGCAGACTCCTGAGGAGTTGCAGATCATTTAAATCAGCCTGTCCCGCGATGTTATTGCACATCAACGGAAGTTGAAAATAAAACAATTTAGGGGTCGGGTTTCGTTTTTATTTTGTTTTGCCCAAATAGCTAAATAAATGCTCCCCAGTGTTGATTTTTTGTGATTTAGAATTGATGATCGAATTGCTGGATTGAACTGACTGATCTCCCCGTTTTAGCCTTTCCTCAGTTATCGCCGAGACCTCCTCACCTTCAATGAGGCTTAAACTGTCCTCCTTTCAGATGCGCTAAATAAAAAGGCGGGCGCCTAGAGCACAGTTAGCAGGGCCATGAATAAAGAGGGAGAGAGAGAGAGCGTTCTCGGCTCGCCACAGTGACATGGGGTGTATGTGTATGTGTGTGTTGGAGGGGGGATCGGTATGGGATGGTTGATGGGGGTTTGTGTGTGAAGTTAAAGTTTCCTTCAGGACTCGGCGGCAGATTTATACATTTCACTTAGTGTAGATTCGGAAAGTCTTCAGTAGCTGCTACAAATCAGGCACAACAGCGAGAAGCCGCGGGGAAATAGCTACTTTAGAAAATGTTCCAGTGTAATGCCCAGTATAGGACGCACAGTTCTCTCTGACTTCCGTACAGCAGCTAAGTGACACATCCCTACGCTCTTTGCTTTTTTTTCCCCCGACGATTTAATCGACTTTAAGCATCTGCGAATAAAAATAACCCTCAGGACACAGTCCTAGCCTACTCCCTGCAGTCCTGTACTCTGGCCATGAACTAAGAACTCAAATCTAATGTTTATCTTGCTTCTTGTGCACCTTTGCAGCAGTAACTTTGTATTCCTCCGTCTGTTCTATCATCTTTGTATGTTATTTGATGCTGCAGGCAAAACAAAACTTTTCACTGTACCTCAGTACGTGACAATAACACAAAAAATCAATTAACTCCGAGCATTTGAAGTCGGGCAGTCTGAAAGTAGCGAAACGGCCAGGTACTTTTAGTTTTTTTTCCCCATATATTCCCTTGATATTGAGAAATGAGATAAAGTAAACCTCAGATTCATGCCTCATTCTTTGGCCAATGTGTTCTTCATTAATGAACATTTTTTTAAAAAGAAGCTAAGAGTTGCATTCCCTCGATTGTAACTGAGGTTACAAACAGGCATTCTGAATCACATTGGACAGATCAGTGTTTTTTTTCCTCCAGCTCCACACCTTGTTATCGCAGACTCCAGAATCGGTAGTTCCTACTATCTGAGTGTTTTTTCTTTGCTGTGACGAACTCTCTGAGGCTGTTTGAGCTCAGTGCTACAGTCCTTTCCATTCCATGTCCTTTGTTGCTAAAGGGGTTCCTCATTTCCCTGTTCGCCATTTTATTATAGAATCCCCACAGTGTGGAAACGGGCCTTTCAGCCCAACATGTCCACACAGCCTGTTTGAAAAGCATCCCCCACCCACCCAGGTTCAATCCTCTACCCTCAACCCTGCATTTCCCATGGCTAATCCACTTAACCTCCACATTCCCCAGACACTGCGGGACAATTTAGCATGGCCAATCCACCTAACCTGCACATCTGTGGAGTGTGGGAGGAAACCAGAGCACCCAGAGGAAACCTGGGTGGATATAGGGAGAATGTGCAAACTTCACACAGTCACCTGAGGCTGAAATTGAACCTTTGGGTCCCTGATGCTGTGAGGTAGTAGTGCTAGCCATTGAGTCACCATGTCTCCCCTTGAGAGCTGTCAGCCCTCCCTAATCATTGCCAAATAGGTAAAAGACTGCGATAGACAGCCACCTTATTGCAGAATGTTCACATTTTTAAAAACCC
This sequence comes from Stegostoma tigrinum, assembly GCF_030684315.1. NCBI lineage: Eukaryota > Metazoa > Chordata > Chondrichthyes > Orectolobiformes > Stegostomatidae > Stegostoma > Stegostoma tigrinum. The sequence goes on from NC_081390.1 coordinate 11,784,357, forward strand.
ATCACAATCTTTAAAAATTGGCACAGGCTTTGGGTATTACTGATACATAGGTCCTCCAATTATGAAATCATTAACCAATGTTTCAATAACTATTTTGGCATTTTGTGGAGTGGTAGTTTAAAAATGAATCGTTTTACATGTTCTAACAGATTCATTAGGGAGCCATGTTCTTAAGAATTACACAATACAATGCTTCACCTACCAAGTCATCAATATCAATCTAGATGATGAAGCTATGAAAACATTTCCTTTGCCTTTGCAGCAAAGCTGAGAACACTTCACATTGTCCATCATCAACTGGATAAATGAACCTTCCATCCCAATAGGGAGACCGAGATTAATTTCCGACTCATGATAAAATTCTGGATTTTTTTGCATTATCTCCTAAATGCTTTCCTCACCGAGAGCAGGATAATATTATACCAATTCATTCACAGGGATAGGAGCCAGAGAAACAACATTCGGGACACTGGATTACAGCTGAACTGAGTTCTTAGTCTTAAAAGGATTGCACCTTATACTGGGATACTCAGACTGGTTCCATTTAGACTCACAGATCTCCTGCAGCACAGAATGAGACTCTTCAACCCATTGTGACCAGGCCAATCATCAAACATCCATCTATTTTAATCCCATTTTCCAGCACTTAGCCAAAGTGTGTGGTATAGCATTTAAAATGCTCATTTGAAGAGCTCTTCAATGTCTTGAGGGCTCCCACTTCTACCACCTCTTTATGCCGTGAGTTCTAGATAACTGCAGGCCTCTGGGTGAAAATAAAAATCCACAGAGTCCCTCTAAACCTCTTACACCTGACCATGAAACTGCGCCTCTTGGTTATTGACCCCTCAACTGAGGGGAAAATTTTCTCGCTATCTACCCTACTTATGCCCCTCAGAACTTGGTACACCTGAATCAGATCACCCTCAGCCTTCTCCAAAAATCCCCAGCCTACCCTTCCAAATTCATAAATTACTTTATTACTGTTTTACTAAAATGATAATGTTTTGGAGGAATATTTACATGTCCTGTGGTGAGCCCAGAGGCCAAAAGGATTCTGAACTGTCTTACGGATCCTGTAAGCCTTTGTGGGGTTTGGGTAGTGGTGGATCAGTCCAGTCACATTGGTTTCAGAACTACAAACTCATAACCATGCATGACTATTGTCTTGTTCCTGCTAAATGACACTCCTCCTTATTTCTCATGTTAACAGTGATCTTAGTTCTGAATGTGCACTCGTAGATGGAAAGGGAGCTTGTGGTTTTGGATGTGAATGCATAACACCACAAGACCAAACACATCTCTGATGCCAGGGATGAAAAGTTACAGCACACCGATGTGGATCTCTTACCATCACAAAACACAGTCTGCAAAGAAGCATACGTTATATCTGATTTCACAAAAATTCATTCTTGGGATGTTGGTGCCACCAATGTTTCTCATCAACGTTGAGTTAACCTGGAGACATTTTTTAAAAACTTGTTATGACTCCTTGTGTAAGCTTCAAATTTCCCAAATCCCATCAAAGCAAATTACATGACTACTGAATTGCTGGCTCAAGTACATTCACAGGATGGAAGATAAATACATTAAGATTCTTGCAAAGATTTGTAGCTCAGGTTGTGAGTGAGGTTGTTAACTTGCTCACTGAGCTGGCTGGTTATTGTACAGATGTTTTGTCACCATGCAAGATAACATCATCAGTGCAGCCTCCCATGAAGCAATGTTGTTCTACTCTGCTTGGAATTTATATGATTCGATCAGTTAAGTTGGGTTGCATCATTTCTGATTCTTTTTTGCATGGGTTTGTATAATGAGGTCTAATTTCACATATTTGTTGATTACATTATGGGTTGAACACCATGTCTCTAGGAATTCCCGTGTGTCTCTGTGGTTGGCTTGAGCTAGAATGGTCACATTGTCCCAGTTAAATTGATGGCCTTCATTGTCCGAATGCACTGAGATGAGAGAACGTTTGTTTGGCGTTTGTCTAGCGGGTGTTTGTGTATCCTGACGGCTAGATTCCTTCCAGTCTGGTCAATGTAATGTTTGTTTTAACTGTTCTAGTTTTGGGAATTCCCTGCCTCCAATACTGTTTCACCTTCCTCCTGTAAGACACTAGGTAAAACTTACCTTTGTGAACATTTTTGGCAAATAAATCAAATATCTCCAATGTGGCTCATGTCAGATTTTGTGCTATAATGCTCCTGCAAAGTATTTTGGGTGTGGTATCAGCTAAACATAAGATGTTGTTAAATAAATAACAATGCAGACAAGAAGCAATTAACAGATCCCACAGTTGTTTAAGAAATAATAAGTTTAGCTCCATTGAGTGAGAGCCTGAATGCCTTTAATTAAATTTTAGCTTTACGTTCACTGCCAGGTATTTATTGTTTGGATATAACATGTTGAAAATACAGATGTGGTCACAAAATGTTTGAGCATTTACGATGGATGTGTAGACAGTTGTGAAATGTAAGACATTAAAGTGATGCCTTAGTGTACATCTACATCTTTGAAGTAGAAAGGTGTAATTTGACAGGAGATTATTTTTCCACAATCATCAGGCAAGCATATTTACAGACAAGTGATTATTTTTTGTAACTGCTCCAATGAATATTGATGCTTATTCAATCAAAGATTTAACCATTCGTTTCACAAAATAAACAAACATGCCCATTCACAGTTTAGTTTACTGTTTCATTATGCTGGCGGAAATATTTAATTTGAAACTACAATGCCACAGTATTTATACTTCTATCAGAAGTGGTTGGAACAAGCAAACTCTACATCATTGGCACTGAACAGGTTGTGAAATTCAACACTCGACAATGAGGAAACATTGCTATAACCTGGAATGAACAAACTCTTTTTATTCATTCCTTCATGGGATATGGGAGTCATTGGCAAGGTCAGCATTTGTTGCCCATTCCTAATTGACCTGAACCATATGGCTTGCTAGGCTATTGTAGAAAGCAGTTAAAAGTCAACCACATCTGGAGTCGCATGTAGTCTGGACCCGATAAGGTGTCAGACTCCCTTTCCTGAAAAGCAATTAGTGAACTGTTTTTACAGTAATCACTGATGGTTGTCATGGTCACCATTACTGAGACACACTTTATTTTCCAGACTTATTAATTGCATATGGGTTGCAACAGCTGTCTTGAAGCTGATACAAGATTAGCGTTCCAAAGGAATTGGATAAATGCTTGAAGGGGAGAAAATTGCAGGGCTTATTGAAGAGCAGGTGAGCGGAAGATTAAAAAGGTGGCATTATACATGATGGATCAAAAGGCTTCCCCCTTGAATACTGCAAGATTCTAATGTGCTATATGCTAGGTCCCACAGTAAAATCACCACTTGTCTGCCATTTGGTTCAGGACTTTACAAAAACATTGGTATCTATTGACAACAGCAACAACTGAATGTAAGTATGATTCCAGTCTGAGTACAATATGCCAATATAGTCTTTCTGTAAATTGTCCTTTCACTTCCCTGTGTGCAAATTTCATTCCACAGGTATGCCTATTCCTAGCTTACATTTGCTAACTTACAGGGGACAATATATTCCAGCATGATAAGGTCTCAGCACTTTAGATTCTATGAGATGGCACACATAACAAGAAAACATGGAATTGTTTCCACAAGTGGAAATTCACAAGTGTGAGATTAAAGGATAACTCTACTGATTGAAGTTCCTATAAGTGAACAACCGATCCCTTGGCAAAGTTCTCCATGTTATTATGGTTTCAAATCGTGGGATAATTTCAATTTTCAGGTTCCTGTGTAAGGAGGGATGAACTTATTCCCTGTCTTTATTCAGCTATTTTCCTAAGTATTATTTTAAAGAGGATCCTTTCCCCTGTAACTTTCGCCCAGCCAAAAGAATTTATGTTTTTAAAAAGAGACAATTTAACTAGGATTTCTTGTGTTAACAAAATAATGAGTCTATGATATTTGAAACATAAAAATAAATAAGAATGTAACACATATATGTGTAGGTTAGAAATGAAAAGGGAGTCCAAAAAAAATCATTTAAAAAGATATGAGGATCAGTTGCTGACTCCCATGAAGACTAGACAGAGGGACATTATGGGGTGGTGACAGCAGTGATGGTAAGTATGTGGTTGATTTTGAGATGCTAGGCTTTTCATCTTAGCTAAAATCTTGTGTCTGTTTCCTTTCAATGCTGTCACTCAGATTGTTGTCTCCTTACCCATCATCTTCATAATCTGAGACAGCTCTAACAAAATTACAGTTCAATTGGAAGTGCATATCATCCTTTGAAGTCCTTTCCTTTGAAGCTTCTTTGACATCCATCAGGTGCAACATTCTGCAATCACTGTTGAGGCTGGGGATAACCCTGTGAGATATTCACTGAATTACATTGTTCAGAATGTGCATTCTCAGTAATTCTTTTGGCTGTTATGTTCTCATTATGAAAAAAAATGTCATTAGTAGTTCAATATATGTTTGTGATTGAGGGTTGTGGTCTATCTTTATGATATGCTTTGAGACAAGATAGCACCCAGATAATTTTTGTATCTGCTGTCCACAACAGTGGCACTGCTGCTAGTTTCACAACATGTTTAATGAAATTATTGAGAATGCAAGATGAAGGAAGTTGGTAAAAGAAATGGAGCAGGAGTGGGCTGAGGGTGGAAATTGTTTTACAAAGTGTATTATTTTGACCCAGAGTGCACTGCTTGGAATGGTTATCTAAGGAGTCCTAAAAGAGAAGTGGCTAAATACATCAAAAGTTAAACTTTTAATGAATCCAGCAAAAACAGGGGGCTGTAAGACTAATTGAATTACAGTTTCAAAGAGCTGGCATTGTCACAACGGGTTGAATGGTCTCCTCTGCTGTAAGATTATATGCTCTGTCAAGTGGTGGAGCACTACACTACAGACATAGAGTGAAATTTTAACTCTATTCATATAGCTACAGTGAAGCTAGCCAGGCATATTGATTGATCCATGAATAACTACATTAATTTATCATACAAGTCACAATTAGCAATGAGATTTTATTTGTAATATGCCTTGTATGTTTTCCATAAAATAAAGCAGCTAAATAGGTAACTCATAAATGATAGAAGTATTTTGGTAGCTGAAGATTACAATGAAAGGTATGACATTTTATCTTTCCCAGTATTTCCATTCAATATATGCTGTATTTCCTCCTTTCTTTAAAACGGAGATCACTGTATGATTGGTTGATACCCAAGGCTCAAGACAGCATCACAGATGAATGAGAAGACAAGTAAAATCAAAATGTGTTGATCTGGTAATACCAAGTCCAAGTGGCAATAAGTTTTAAATAATGAGTAGAAGTTTGAATAGGTTCTTTTTAGTCCAGAGCTAATTCACAAAAAAAACTTACATTCATTTTGAGCCATAACTTGCGAGCAAAATGCCTCAGAGCGATTCACATATTGAAGTGTGTTTCGAATGCAAAACCATCCATTTGTAAGCAAAATGGTAATAAAAGAAAGATGGAAGTTTATCAGAACAGCATTCTTAAAATAATGATTTCACAGCACTATGACTCATGCAGGTGTTAAACTATCAAAACAGAAGGTGCAATATATTGGTTACTGTGTTTTATATTTTTCCACACTCTACAACTTTTAGCATGAAATTTGTGTCAAATATCTTTTATCTTAAAGAAGTTAGAAAAAATTTGGCTGACTGAAATCTGAAGTAGTCAGCTCATTTAATCAGGAGGGGCTTGTCAGAATCATTGCCCTTCCAATGTCATATGTCAAAATTTCCTCTTGAGTTCTGTGGTGTGTGAAATATCCTGCAAAATTCTGGGTGTGCCACAAAATGTTCTCATTGAGTACAACTGCACAATTAGAGAATTAGAATAAAAGACTTGGACTAATTATGTCAGTCAACACAAGTGTGTGACTTCTTGTTAACATGTGACTGTATCTATGATGACAGTACTTGTGTATATGTAAACATTCGGCTAAAAGGTACTTTCTTGTCTGACAGTAAAGTTAAAATCCCCTTGGGGGCCAGTGACGGAGCAAATGCTATTATTGTAATTTGAGATTTAAAAAGCTGAATTCTCCACTAAATGCTCCAAAATTCAAAAGGATGTCACAAATAGCACAGTTTTAATTGCATAATCATGACCTCAACCAATAGTGCTGAAAAGCGGGGGATTAATGATAAAATGATTTAGGCAACATAGGTCAAATTTACCATATGTAGGATTATTAGGCTCAATCATACTATTAAGGATGGACTGTGTATTTCACAACAGAGTCTGAATAGGTCTTCTTTAGGAAGGGAAGGAAGTAGATTTCATTGGTGGAATTTTCCCAGCATTTGAGTGATGTTGGCAGTGGTGACACATTTGGGCAAATGTGGTGGGAATGAAATAAAAGACAAGTTTCTCAATGTTGTGGGGAGAAAAGTCTAATTTTCTCCTCAAGGCATTAATGGTTAGATGAAATTTTTACTCATAAGGGAACAAGGATTTTATTTCCTTGCAATTGCATCATTAGCTAACCTTGCCTCATGTCAGTGCAGTTCACAATTATCCCAGGCATTGGTGAGGAACTAGGCTGTTCCAATCCCCCCCTGACTTGGAAGTCTGAGTGATTCAGGCAGATAAATCTCACTGCTTGCTTGTCCAGCTATCCATGATCACTCTCATTCAACAATATGTCATGGACAGGAATTGCCTCTACCCATTATCCCAGGAAATTGGCGCCAACAAAACACCAGCCTAATCAGAACATTATGGCTGATTGTGGATGAACTCAGAGGATTCTTCTGTGCTTTGCTACTCAATTTGGAAGTTCACCTTTCATTGAAATGCTCCTGTGCACAAGGATCACATCCATCTCATTCATCTACATCTCAGAACTTGGTCTTTAGCTTGCTTTATCAGCACTTTGCACTTGCTTGGGTGCTCTAATTTTAGAATTAGAATTAGGTTTTATTGTCATGTGTACCCAAACACAGGAATACAGTGAAAAGTGTGAAATGTCACTATTTGTGTCACCATCTCGGGTACAAAGGTACAAAATCACAGATACAAAATAGAAAAACAAAGAAATATAGTTCAAGGTTCAACATTAAATTCTTTCCTGGTATAAAGTAGAACAATACAGAAATAAAATTAAAATTTTAACATTGCAGTCCATTGCATTGTAGTGCAGTTGAAAATGTGGACATAGAAAGAATAATGCCAAATGACAGGGGAGAAACTTGAAATATAAAGGTGGGGTTTTTAAAAAAAAATCATTCAGGGGATGTGGTATTGCCCACCCTGAATTGTCCAGAGATCAGTTATGAGCAAACTGCATTGAAATGAGTCACGAATCACACGTAGGCCAGATAAGGTAAGGATGGCATATTTCCTTCCCTAATGGACATAGTGAACAGTAATTAACAATGGTTACATGGTCACCATGAGATTAGCTTTTTATTTCTGTTTTTTAAATTGAGATTAGAACCCCATGTCCTCATCAATTTGAGGCTCTGGGTTACTGTAGAGCAAAGTGTGCAGAAGACACTGAAAATCTGCAGAGGGATATAGATAGTCTTAGTGAGCGGGCAAAGGTCGGACAAATGGAGTACGATAAGTGTGAGGTCATCCATTTTGGGAGGAATAACAGCAAAATGGACTATGTTTTAAATGGTAAAAAATTGCAGCAGAGGGACTTGGGCATCCTTGTGTATGAATTGCTGAAGGTGGGATTGCTGGTGCAGCAGGTAATTAAAAAGACAAATGGAATTTTCTCTGTCATTGCTCAGGGGATGGAGTTTAAACAGGGAGGCTATGCTGCAGCTGTATAGGGTCCTGGTGAGGCCATACTTATGTGCAGTTTTGGTTTCCTTACTTGAGAAGAGATATACTAGCACTGGAGGGAGAGCAGAGGAGATGCACTTTGTTGATTTCAGAGTTGAGAGGGTTGGATTATGATGAGAAACTGAGTAGTCTGTGCTTATACTCATTGGAACTCAGAAGAATGAGGGGAGATCTCATAGAAACATATAAGATTATGAAGGGAATAGATAAGGTGGAGGCAGGGAGGTTGTTTCCGTGAGCAGGTGAAACTAGGACTAGAGGGCATGGCCTCAAACTAAAGGGAAACAGATATAGGACTGAGGTCAGGAGGAACTTCTTCACCCAAAGGGTTGTGAATCTGTGGAATTCCCTGCCCAGTGAAACAGTTGAAGCTACCTCGCTGACTGTTTTTAAGGCAAGGCCAGATAAATTTTTGAACAATAAAGGAATTAAGGGTACGGCCAGGGGGCGGGCAGATGGAGCTGAGTCTCAAAAAGATCAGCCATGATCTTATTAAATGGTGAGGCAGGCTCGAGGGGCCAGGTGGCCTGCTCCCGCTCCTAGTTCTCAAGTTCTTTTATTCTGCTCTTATTTCACCACAATGCCTTGTCTCCCTACCTTCCACTGACCAGGCAAAAGGAAGAATTGAGCATGATGGAAAATGGTTGTAAGATCTCTGAGCGTAGATGCTGGAGCAGAGAAGATGGCAAGGCGTCCCCAGTCAGTGAGTGGGAAACACATGGGGACAGGAGGGCTTAGTACATTGGGGTGACGAAATGGGTGAGTGGAAATGCTGTAAACAATGATGAGAGTGGTGGATCATTAACATTGGTGGGTTCGATGTGCAGTGTTAGGTTGAGAGTAGGGTAGTGGAGAGAAGGTGGTGACATTTACCTTTCTTTGTTGATACAGCAGCTGTCCTCACCAGGAACACTCCACTGACCTGGGTGGCCATGTCAATCCACCTAGCAGTGTCTTTTGGTATTCCAGAGGAAAGAGCTTGGTCCTCCAATCTACCACACCATGCACCAGGAACTCTGGGAACCTTTCTGTCAACCTAAATTCCAACTTCTGTTTGCTATGTAACAATGATTAAGCAGCAGACTTTGAATGGCTGGTCCTTGCCTGTATACTTTAACTGGAGCATAGCTGAGCATTAAATATGTCATCCACAGAATCTATGCCAAAACATTTCTCTGTATTGTCCTCTGTGAAGAAAAACACAAAGTAATTGTTTAATTTATCCACCGTTTCTTAAATCATAATTATTTAATGTGCAGCTACAGCCAGCAATGGGAAAGACAAATGATGCGTTTATGTTTATTACAAGGGCATTGTTCTCTCAGATTACAAAAGCAAAATTTCCTTGAAATGACACACTGCGTTGATGTAAACTTTGGAGTTCTGTATTAAGTTTGGTTTCCTTATCCAAGGAAGGATGTACTTACCTTAGAAGGCATACAATGAATCTTCGCTGGAAAGATTTTTGGAAAAACAAAGGCTGCTCTTTGGGGAGAGATTGAGTGGAATTGGACTATATTTTCTATCATCGAGAGGAACTGGAGATGATCTTGTTGAAGCTTGTAAAAATCTCACAGGGTCTGACACAAATAGATCCCAAGAAATTAGTTTCTGCTGAAATGTCCAGAAGTTGAGCCGTAGTCTCAGACCAAGCTGCTTTTTTTTTCCATTTCTTTTTTCTCTGTTTCACCCTGCCTTCTTTACAGCCCTATATTCTTCCCACCGTCCCTTCCCGTGTTGCTGGAGAACAAACTCATGTTTGACAAAGTTGAGGAATGACTCCTAGAATTGAATCTGACTTAAAAAAAAGAACGGCCCAGCTAAAAAGGTTTTGCAATGAGAGCTAGGATTTATGCAACAGCTTAGCCAGCACTCGCAGAGACAGATTAATGTTTTGGGTCACTAAAACTCTCACCTTTCCAGTGAATCCATTTCTCCTTGTAGATACTGTTGCAGATTTGACACCAGAGTGAGCAGACAGTATTATATACCATCATCTAATCACAGTGGCAGGTTGCAAACTGTATAGTTATGCATGGGTCTTGCAAAGCAAACTCTGTGTCCGACTGCATCATGAGGATGTGCTTCTGAATCAGCTGTCATACCGTAATGGTCTGCTTCCTCATTACATAAGACAGGTAAACTGAAATCTTCAGCAGTTACTGGCTTTGAAAGCTAAACTGCATTTATCCAATTTGGACATAAACATCACCTTCATATTCAAATTTACTGATACTGACTGAATCAAGGGGCATGAAGATAGTGTGGGCAGATGAAATTGATTTAGAAGATCAACAATGATCATTTGAATGGTTTGAGAGGCCTAATGTCCCATTCCTGACTTTACTTCTTTTATTCAAAAGTTTGGATTTCATACATATTCGTCCGGGAGCAGTCTGCTTTTGAATGTCATAATGCGATCCTTGTAATTAAGCTCTTTCCATCAAATGATTCCTCCTGCCCTGTAAAAATGTCAAGAATTCTCATGATTTATGATGCCATTACATACTCGTACAGTGCAATTAAAGGCCAACATAAATAATTTCACTAGAAAAGAAAACTTCACAAAGAGGTAGTGAGATTGTCTCTCCAGAACTGTCACATTGGATTTATTCATTTATTACTTTCTGCAATATAATTTTACCTTATTTTCAATTGATTCAGAATGTATTTTTGTACATCTTGGCCTATGTTTGGCATTTCATTGCATTTCAATGTATCGTTACATAAATTAAACGTTTTATTACATAACAGGGTCAAGATCAAGAGGATACAGATTTCAAGTCAACAGTAAAAGAAGCAAATGTGATATATCGGAAAGAAAACAGGCAGTGAGATTAAGGCCTGGAATGCATGGTCTGAGAATATTGTCAAGGCAGGGTAATTGAGGCTTTCAAAGGATATTAGACTGTTAACGGCAGAGGAAAAGTTTGTGGGGTTAAAAGGAGAATAACATGAAGTGAATCATGCATTCAGCATGGACACAATGGGCTGAATGGCCTCTTTCTGCGCTGTAACAAATCTGTGACTTTCCTGTAGTAACTTCCTTGCCAAAAGTTGCACCAATTAGACAAGTACTGCAACATTAATGACTCAAGTGATTACTGCAACATTAACCTTGAACACAGAAAGCTTTTGAAACTAACAGAACAGTGTCAGAATTGGAACTCAGCAATTTTACTAAGCAGCTTCTCTCCGATATGTTTACAACAATACCATGCATGCACCTTTAATGTTGTAAAATGCTCCAACTTCCTCCATAAGGATTGAATCAGTCAGCTTGGCCAAGGAAGGGTGCTTTAGAGGTGGAAAGGTAGATATTCTGGCAGCATGGTGGCTTCAGTAGTTAGCAGTGCTTCACAGTGCCTGGGACCCGGGTTCAATCCCACACTTGGGTGACAGTGTGAAGTTTCCACGTTCTCCGTGTATCTTTGTAGGTTTCCTTTGGATGCTCTGGCTTCCTCCCACAGTCCAAAGATGTTTCGGGCTAGGTGAATTAGCCGTGGAAAATATAAGGGTGGGAGCTCTTCGGAGGACTGGTGTGGACTAGATGGGCTGAATGGCCTGCTTGTACACTGCAGGGATTTTCTCAAAGGCGAGAATTTGAGAGTTTAGGGCCGAGGGTATCAACTATCAATGATTAAAAACCAGAAATGCACAAGAAGTGAGAATTGGAAGGATGGTGAGATCTTAGAAAGTTATAATCTTGAGGAATGTACATACGCTAGGAACAGTGAAGTCATGGAGGATTTGAAAACACAATGGAAAATCTTGAAATTGAGGTATTCAGGAGCATGGTCCAATGTAAGTCAGTGAGCATAGCGCTGATAATGTGCTTGTTGTCAGCTAACGGATGGACCACAGAGTTTGCATCTGTTGACCAACACCATTGAGTTAGTTTGGTTATCCCTGTGTATTCCAGGGATATTCTTGACTCCAGAAAGGAGCCAGCAGTACCAGTCAAACATAGCAGTAAAGTTACCTTATCCAAAGCAACACGGTCTAGGTGTGCTCACAGCATGCAGACTGAACGCTGATGTAAGTTCATGGGAAATTTGAATAATGAAAATACTCCGTATAATCAGACACAGAAAAAGTTTAAACATGTCAACATGCATATTTCGAAACTGGCATGTCTTGTTTGAAATATTAAGGGAGAGAAGGAACGAGGAGGGAGACAGAACTGAAAATGAACTGCCTCCCAGAGAGGGGCAGTCGAGGAGCCAACGTAAGATTCCTCGCTGATATGGGACAGTATTGGAAACTTTTTATTTGGCAAAAAAAACTTTGACGTTCTTGCAATAGCGCCGCCTCTTCCAACCTGGGGCTGCTCCGAAAGGAGAAGGAATCGCAGGCAAAATGGTGATACTGAAAGGGATCCCCAGCATTATATCCCCGGATTTGCTGTATGCTTTGGCTAGGATGGGGCACGGGGATGAAATCGGTAAGATTAAACAGTTCTGTTCTGCCCTGAAGACAGTCAGGTCGGGGCTCGGAGACAGCGAGAATACTCCCTCCAGCAGGTTGCAGCCTGAGGCGGGTGAGAATGAACTCAGCGCAGGGCTCCGCCACATTCTGCAGCCTGTGTGTTGCTATGTGTTTGGAGCTTTCTCCCCACCCGCAGGGCCTGGCCGCTATGACCTACCGCCACTACCTTTCGCATGCATTCCGTCTGAGATGTATTTAACCCGTTGAGAACCGCACTGGTCCGTTCGGCCTTTATGTTGTCGGTCAGTCTATTCTCCATTCCTCCTACTTCCCTTTCCCTGCTCTCCATACACTTCTGCAAAGTACTTGCAAACGAAGGCCATTCGCCCCCACAGACGCATGCTACTATTTGTCCCATAATCGTTGCTTAAACAAGCAATCACCATTTCCTGACTTGTTTTTAATCATCACCTTGTTTCGAGGCGCTCTGGAGCAGTTAGGATTTGAACCCAGGTCTCGCAGTTCAGGAGGTAGAGACGCTAGCAATGTGGCGCCAGAGAGAGCCCCTTTCTTTTCCCGCCTCTTTTTCCTCCACTCACTCTCTCCTCTCTGTCCTCTTCTATTGACTCCTTTCATGCTGATGCACAACGTGGTATCCTCTAGATATTTCCAATCCACCTCTTCAGAGGTATTTATGATGATACACATCTGGAGTAAGTAGGACTCGAACTCAGGTGCCCGAACATAGAGGTAGGGACACTACCACTATACCAGAACATGTTCCAAGATTATAGCGTCTAATGTGCAATAAGTCAGCTCAATTTTTTCAATTGAAACTTGGCTTGAAATTACATTCCCAGAAATTAATTCAGAACCTGGCATTTGATGCCCTGTTGAAGGTGATTCAGGGGTCAATATGAAAATGGCTTGTGATACTACTTCTGTTTCGAAGAGGAAGTGGAGCTTTATTTGGTTGGCTGGAGCTTTTGTAACTCTGTTACAACTGAGGTACAACGGGGCCCCAACCTAAATGAAGTATCAAGTGTCAGGAGAGAGTAAAATCAAAAACATGATCAGCTTCTCATAGTCCAAAGCTACAAACTACTAAGTTGTAAAATTAGTACATTCGAATCAAGCAAACAATTTAATATTATTGTATAGAATTAACACAAAAAAAAGCTGATGCCTGAACTAAGTTCAGATTTCAGGTTGGGGTGGAAAGTAACCTGTTATCACAATCTGATTGTTGTCTAGTTATAGTCAGGATTGCGGCTGATTGAGATCGCAGGATATTATGCTGTGGATAGATGTTGCAATTTATTGAACATCAGCTTAGAACTGTTTCTAGGACGAAACTTTACATCAGGTTTCCACATTTAACCATCTCAAACTGTTTTTGATTGACATAGGATCTGACATCAATGATTTTATTTACATATTTGATATGAATTCTTTAATGTACAAGTAACTGATCTGTTCTGATTCTCTGTGCAAATACCGCCCTTTTAGAAATTCATCAATTATGGAAACATTTCAGACACAACCATGATAGTCTGCATCGATCTGGTTTGAGGAAGAAAGGTTTGTTAGTAATATTGAGATACATTCATATTTTAAGTATAGCACAAGTGGAATGTGGTCTTTGCTTTGCGCACACTGAACATTACACAGATAATACAATGCAGTAACAGGCCATTCAACCAAATTAGTCTGAACCATATCCTCCACTCAAACCTCCTATAGATATTTGCATCGTGTAAGAGGGTTGGTATTACACTGAGGATCAGCAGGATGCTGGACTTTTTTTTATCAGTTCACACGATGAGCTTGCCACTGGCTAGGCCAGTGTTTATTGCCAATTAAGAGCAATTGCTGTAGGTCTGGAGTCACATGGAGGCCCAGACCAGGTGAGGATGGCAGTTTCCTTCCCTAAAGGGTATTAGTGAACCAGATGGATTTTTCCCTAACAGTCAGCAAGGGATTCACGGTCATCAGTAAAATCTTGATGCCAAATTTTTAATTGGATTCACAATCTACCATGGCAGGAGTTGAACCTCGATCCTCAGAGCATGGTGTCTCATGATCTTCCACTTATGATCTCTATCCAACAATTCCTTTTCATTAGTGCTTGTGTGTGGCTGCTGTATGAGGACAGATGTTACAGTGATGGGTTAACAACAGCAAGACCTTTGTCTCGGTTTCACAGGAAACCTGCTACTCACCTGAGCTAACAAGGTGCAGAGCTGGATGAACACAGCAGGCCAAGCAGCATCATAGGAGCAGGAAGGCTGACATTTCGGACCTAGACCCTTCTCGGCCTGAAACATCAGCTTTCCTGCACCTCTGATGCTGCCTGGCCTGCTGTGTTCATCCAGCTCTGCACCTTGTTATCTCGGATTCTCCAGCATCTGCAGTTCCTATTACCTCTACTCACCTGGGTTGCTAGCTGGTGTTGGAGTTGTCTTTCACATTGGTGATTGGTTGCTTTTATGCAATGATTGCAGTGAAGCAATCTTGCAACACTCTTATAGTTGCTTATACGCTACGCTAAACAATGATATACCACACTCATCTTGGATGCAATAAGTTATTCTGCTGCAGTTTCCATTTAGTTAGCTTTTTATTCCAACTTGATAAAAAAAGTAACTGTTTTAGTATTGATTGTTAAAATGTTAGCTGTAAATTTCACTTCCAATTCCCAATCACTTGCCAAACTCACCTTTCTGATCCCAACACAGTCCTTTTCCCATCCTCACTGAACATCAATGACTGTAGCAATTCAAGAAGAAATCCCACCATCTTCTTTTCCCTCTTCTTGCGGCAAGTAAGAAAGGACAATAGATATATCCTTGCCAGGGTAGTGTTCTCACATCTTGTGAAACATAGAAACATAGACTATAGATGTAGGAGTAGGCTATCTGGCCCTTTGAGCCTGCACCACCATTCAATGTGATCATGGCTGATCAATTTCAGTATCCCTTTCCTGCTTTCTCTCCACTTCCTTTGATTCCTTTAGCCACAAGGACCACATCTGCCTCCCTCTTGAATATATCGAATGAACCAGCCCCAACAGCTTTCTATTGAAGAGAATTCCACAGGTTCACAACTCTCTGAGAGAAGAAATTCTTCCACATCTCAGTCCTGAATGGCTTACCACTTATTCTTAGACCATGACCCCTAGTTCTAGACTTCTTTAACATCAGGAACATTCTTCCACAGCTAGCCTGTCCTGTCATTTCAGGATTTTATACATTCCTTTGAGATCCCCCCTCATTTTTCTAAATTTTAGTGATTACAAGCCCAGTCGATCCAATCTTTATTCACGTCAGTCCTGCCCACCCTGGGAATCAGTCTGGTGAATTTTTACTGGACTCCCTCAAGAACAAGACTGTCCTTCCTCAGACTAGGTGAACAAAACTGCACACAACCCTCAATGTGTGGCCTCACCAAGGCCCTGTATAACTGCAGCAAGACATCCTTACTCAAATACAAAATAGAGGCGGTATTTCTGCTTGATCAGTCTGATCAGATTGATTACCTAACTGTGTCTAAAAATGCAAAGGTAGATGCTCTTTAAATTAATTGGATAATTTTTTTAATGCTGATTATAATGAAGTCTCTCTGTTCTGAGGAATGGAAACGTTTCACAGATAGTTGGTGTCAAATGTTCTGATTGTTGGCACACCTCTTTGCTAGTCTACCTGATCTCAGTAGTTGTAAAAATCAAGTGGGTATCTGCTCTTATTTGCTATCCGATAACTCTGTTACAAAAGTGCATATCCATGGATGAATTTCTATATGGTAGCAATTGGAAATAATCCTGTGAACTTATAATTAAGATGCTCAGTTACATTGCGTGTCTTGCATTTTGATAAGTGTACATTGATTTAGTGACACATTTAGTGATTCATTTGCAAACTTTACCTGAAGCAACATATTCCAATGTAAAGCATCCAACTGTTTATGTCATGTTATTTACCATTGATGAGAGATAATTGTAATAGTGAATATACAACTGAGGAGGACTTCTACAAGCGTGACAGAATTTAAACCACATCACTCCTCCAGAACATTGGCATCTGGGGATATTTTGAAGTTACACAACTTAGAAAAAAGAATGATTTGACCTTGCATTTTGTAAGCTGTCTGTTGTGGTATTTAAAGGATTGAATCACCACCTGAACGTACACCATGTGGTTTCCGGACGATGCGCTTTTCCCACACTGTATGTACACTGGGCTTTAAGCGGCATGTTATCCCGGGAGACACTTTTCACATCTCCAGTGCTTTATCTTGCAGTGCTCGCTGATGCCAACTTCCCAACTTCCTCATTGTGTCGCTTTGGCCCAACTGAGATAAGAATCGATGGTGAGCATTCAGTAAGAATTGCTTCATTACCATAGTCAACTTCTTGCTTAGTAATGAATCGCAACAGTTTTTGCATCACGAGTCTGCAGTTTCTCGGGAGCTGCCAGGTGTCACAGTAGACTCGGCTAATGTAGCGTGGTTTCTCAGTCTGAGAGGTCAGTTAGTGAAGGTGTTTTCGATGTCTCAGCCAACTCTTGCATTAACGACTTTCTGTTGATAGTTTGCCACTTCCTCCATTGCGCTTTCTACTGCGCCCTCAGTCCTCCAAAATATGTTAGCAGGCTTCACTGATCTTACCTATAGCCTTAATAATTTCTCATCCCCCAATATTACATTCGCTGCCTGTCCCAATCCCTTCACTTGGGCTGTTAGAATGTAATATTGATTTCAGTGAAATTGATTTCTCGTCATGCAGTATCACCTTGCAAATATAATGCTATCCTAATTCATTTACATATCCATGTCAGCCCAGTACAATCGCCATGCCAAAGGTGGCACAGTGGCTCAGTAGTCAGCCTCACAGCGCCAGGGACCTGGTTTGGATTCCAACCTTGGGCGACTGTCTGTGTGAAGTTCACAGATTCTCCCTGTGTCTGCATGGGTTTCTTCCCATAGTCCAAAAATGTGCAGGTTAGGTCGATTGGCCATGCTAAGTTGCCCATAATGTGCAGGTAGATGGATTAGCCATGGGAAATGCTGGATTACAAGGAAAGAGTATGAGGGTGGTTCTGAGTGGGATGCACTTAAGAGGGTTGGCGTGGACTTGATGAGCCAAATGGCCTGCTTCCACACTGTAGAGATTCTATGATTGGTCATTGCAAGGCTGCCTCTGTCACCATAAACATGGCTCCCACCTCCAACCAACTCTTATCCTCTGTGTATTTCTTACTATTAGCTTCATCTCCAGCATGTGACTCTGTGGCTATAGCCATGTATGTATTTTTATTCAAGTTCCTTTGGATGAGAGTGCTGCTGTATGATAAGAAGCTGAGCAAATCGATTCTATATTCTGTGTAGATTAGCAGAATGAGAAGGTACCACATTGGAGAATAAAAGATTCTGAAGGGGTTTGACAAGGTCAGCACTGAGAGATATGTTTCCCCCAGGCTGGTGGGTCTAAACAACAGGCCATAATCTCAGGAAAACAGTGCACTGCCTCAGGGGAGAGATGATGTGAAATTTATTCACTCATTGGTTGTGAATCTTTGGAATTCTCGACCATGGAAGGTTGAAGATTTTCCATCATTTAATTTGCTTAAGGCTGAGATTGACAGATATTTCATCTGTCAGAGAATCAATGGACCTGGGGACCAGTCAAGAATGTGGGCTTGAAACTGTGGCCTTTTTCAATGGTGGGGCTTGCCTGAGGGTATTATGATCTACTACTGCTAGTATATCCTCTGGTCCTATCTATATTAGCTGAGTGGACCATCCATTGTATGACAAAACCATTTTCCATCCTAAAGTTCACTGATCTGTGTTGTGGTTTGTATCTTAGTCTCTAGCATTCTTGGTTTAAGGAGGGAAAAAGATTTATCCTTCCACCCCACCTCCAGATTTCCCTTTCCTGATTTGCAGTCAGTGCGATTGGGTGAAAACGAGACCAGGAAGAGCCACAACAGTTTTTGTGGAATAAATATTCTTCCAGAGGACAGCGATGAGTGAAGCTAGAAATTATTGAAGCATATCTCCACAAGAGACCTCATTCAGGACCAGCAAAGAGGGTACTGAAGAAAATTTCAACAAAGACTAATCTTTTCCCAACAGTAACATTTCTGGATGAGTATGATATGAGAGTTTCTGAATTCATTACACTGCTCTTTGAATATAGTTTGTATATTTGCGGTTTCACATTGTTGCACTTTATAGCTGCTTGAACTGAGAAAAGTACAATACATCTAAACAATCTCTTAGCATCCATCATGATATGCAGTATTCACATACACTCTTAAATGCCCAATTTGGTGATATTCATTTATTTATTATTTAGTTGAATCTCTTGATTAAGTGACTCATAGAAAGAGACAGCATAACTACTATTATTCCTAAATAACCATGGCTCATTGACCTCTCATTCTTCAAAACTGTATAAGCCCAATTTGGCCAATCTCTCTTTTTCGATAATCCCGCCATTCTGAAAATAAGTCTGGTGAGCCAGTGTTGTACTCCCTCTATAGCAGTAATATCTTTCCTGAGATAAGGAGACCAAAATTGCACATGGTACTCCAGGTGCAGTCTAATTAAGTTTCTATACAATTGAAGAAGGACCTCAATAGCTTGTAATAAAATCCTCTTGCAATAAAGGCTAACATTCCATAGGCCTTCTGAATAACTTGTTACATCTGTTTGCTTTCAGTGACTTATTAACAAGGAAATCCAGGTCCCTTTGCACATCTACACTTACCAACCTCTCATCTTTAAAGAAATGCTCTGCATGTCTTTTCCCTTATGAAAGTTGATAACTTCACCTTTGTGGTGATTGTAACAAGGTCAGCCAGGTGAACCTTATAGAATATGAGTTCCCTGATTGGGGCTGCTAACCTGGCTGACAGATGTAAACAGGAGTGTCAGAGGTTCTGTTCACCCTGACAGCTGGCTCTGAGGGACCTGGACCAGTGTCAAGTACTATGCATGTATAAGTAAAGGGTGACTTGGTGATGGGATACCAGCCTCTGTGAAGTTATTTCAGTGGCAACGAGGGTAAAAAATACACTGCTGAAGAAATTCACTGACAACAGTTGTCTTTGAGTTGGGGTAAGCATTTCTGGCAACATGCTGTTATTTGGAAAGGTTGACTCATTCGATCCTGCCATCAAAGACTGGGTCCAGTGTGTGGAAAGAACATGCTATTTATTTCCAGGCAAATTATATTGGGACAAATGAAAAGCAATGGGTAACTCTCCTGACAGTTTGTGGACCCACAGCGATTAGGAGCCTGTTGTTTCCTGAGGCACCAGGTACTAAAACCTTTCAAGAGTTTGCTCTTGAAAATGGGTAGCCAGGATATAGCCTTTAGAGAAGTGAAGAAGCAGCTATCATTGTCTACAGTGTTGGCCATCTATGATCTCAAGCAAAATCTGGCACTGATTTGCATTGGCTTTCCATATGGTATTGAGGTAGTGTTAGCTCACCAGGGCCCAGTGGGTAGGAATGCACGGTAGTATCTGCTTCCCAGACGTTAGACGATGCAGAGTACAAATACGCCTAGATAGAGAAGGAAGGTTTGGTGGTCATCTTTGGTGTGAGAACATTACACCAGTACCTTTACGGATGCAAATTGTCAAAGTAACAGACGACAAATTCTTGCTGGGTCTGTTCCAAGAGGACATGGCCATGCCACCCATATCTCCAGGTAATTTCAATGGCGGGCTCTCAGTTGATGTGCATAGATTTACAAGTTGGAACACTGTCTGGGAGGACAAGTAGCAAATGCGGAGGCCTTGAGCTGCCTCCCCTGGCAGATGTACCACCAGTAATGCCGCCACAGTAAGCGTCCATACTGGTTATAAACTTTCGGGATGTCCTTCCAGTCACTGCTGACAATATCAGCCTGTGGACGCTATAAGGTCTGGGCCTGGCAAAACTAGTCTGGTGGTGTTGAGGGAGACAAAAGGGCTGTCACAACTCAGATCAAGACCAGATCACGATAGAGGATGGCATTTTATGAGTGATTGTCCTGAGCAAAGGTCACCGCCAGGTACTGGCTGAACTCCACCAGGGTCATCCAGGGGTTTCTAAAATGAAGATGTTGATGGGAAGTTATGCCTGGTGGCCAGCATTGGATGCAAAAATTGCCTTGTTAGTGGGGCAATGCCCAGAGTGCCAATAAGGACAAAAATTACCACCAACAGCTCCCCTACATTCAGGGAAATGACTCAGTAAACCCTGGACTCAGCATTGACGATGCAGATTCTTTCATGGACTCAACATTCTTAGTCATTGTGGACACCCACTCAAAGTGGTTGGACGTGCATCAAGTTCATTTGTCAAACTCAGGGTCAACAATAGAAAAACCTGCAAACATCTTTTGGAATACACCGTCTCCTGGAAGTGTTGGTCGCAGCCAACAGGCCATCATTTACCAGCAGGAAATTTAAGTGTTTCCTCAAGTTGAATGGTATTCAACTTATGAAGACTGCTCCATACCATCGATCATCCAATGGTTTGGTGGAAAAGGCAGAGTAAACTTTGAAAGCAGGCTTAAAGAAGCAGCCGATAGTTTCAGAAGTGCTAAAAGGGGTTGTGAAAAGTTGTTAGCAAACACGATTATGGAGAGCCCCAAAAGCTTTTTATATACACATAATAAACAAGAAGGTAGCCTGGTAAAAGACAAAGGATGCAATCTATGTGTGGAGCCAGAAAAGATAGGTGAGGTCCTAAATGAATACTTTGTGTTGATATTCACCAAAGAGAAAGGAATTGATGGGTTATGATCTCAGGGAAGGGAGTGTCGTGTTTCTAAGCCAAGTTGCTATCGAAAAGGAGGAGGTGTTGTGCGTCTTAAAAATTATTAAGTTAGTTAAATCCCTGGGCCCTGATGGGATCTATCCCAGAATATTGAGGAGGCAAGAGAAAAAATTGCTGGAGCATTGAAAGATATCTTTGTATCCTCTTTGGCCACAGGTGAGGTCCCAGAGGACTGGAGAATAGCTTGTGCTCTCCCACTATGGTAACAGGGATAATCTTGGAAATTACAGGCCTGTGAGTTTCACATCAGTGGTAGGGAAATTATTGGAAAAGATTCTCAGGGACGAGATCTATATGCATTTGGAAGCAATTGGACTTACTAGCGATAGACAGCATGGTTTTGCATAGCGGAGGTTGTGGTTCACTTACTTGATTGAGTTTTTTGAGGAGGTGACAAAGATGATTGATACGGGGACAAACAGTTAATGTCAATAACATGGACATTAGTGAAGCCTTTGACAAGGTCTCTCATGGCAAACTGGTACAAAAGGTAAAGTCACAGGGTATCAGGGGTGAGCCGGCAAGATGGGTACAAAACTCATTTAGTCATAGGAGACAGAGGGTAGTGGTGGAAGGATGTTTTTCGGCTGTGACTAATGGTGTTCCAAAGAGATCAGTGCTGGGACCTCTTCTGTTAGTGGTCTACATAAATGACTTGGAGGAAAACATATCTGATCTAATTAGTAAGTTTGCAGATGATACAAAGATTGGCGGAGTTGTGGACAGTGAGGAGGATTGTCAGAGGATACAGCAGGCTGTAAATCAGTTGGAGGCAATGGCAGAAAATGTCAGATGGAGTTTAATCTGGACAAGTATGAGGTGCATTTTGGAAGGTCAAGTACAGGTGGAAATTACACAGCAAATGGCAGAACCCTAAGGAGTATTGATATACAGCAGGATCTGAGTGTGCAGGTCCTTAGGCCACTGAAAGTGGCAGTGCAGGTCGGTATGGTAGTTAAAAAAGGTTTATGGCATGCTTGTCTTCAATGGAAGGGGCATTGAGTATAAAGATAGACAAGTTAGGCAACACTTGGAATTTTGTGTACAGTTCTGGTCACCACAGTACCAAAAGGATGTAGATGATTTGGAGAGGGTACAGGAAAGGATTACAAGGATGTTGCCTTGTGTGGGGGACTTTAACTATGAAGATAGATTGGATTGAATGGGTTTCTTTTCACTGGAATGCAGGAGGTTGAGGGGCGACCTGATAGAAGTTTATAAGATTGTGAATGGCATGGGTAGGTGGAAAGTATGAGTCTTTTCACCAGAGTGGAGGGGTTACATACCAGGGGACACAGGTGCAAGGTGCAGGAATGGGGGTGATGTTTAAAAGTGATGTGTGAGGCATAACTTACACACAAAGGGTGGTGAGTGCCTCGAATGCGCTGCCAGAGGAGGTGATGGAAGCAGGCACACTAGCAGCATTCAAGATGCACCTGGACAAGTACCTGAATAGGAAGGGAATAGAGGGGAATGGATCCTGTAAGTGAAGACAGTTTTAGTATGGAAGGGCAAAATGTGTTGCTGCAGGCTTGGAGGGCCAAAGGGCCTGTTTCTATGCTGTTTATTGTTGCTCTTCTTCTCTGTACACCCAGAACAGCTGGAAAGGCTGTCAAAACCCTTGGGTTTTTCTCCTTTGTCTGGTATCGAAGAAACCCCAGAGCCTGAGATGGGCACAGCGGATTTTTCAGCCTTGACACCTGCACTACCTGAGACGCTCCAGGCTCAAGAGGTTAGCTACAGTCTGGTACGTGCTGCCCATATCCAGGGCAGAGTCAGAGGAACAGGACCTGGTGCAAAAACACCCAAGGAGAGGCGACAAGACAAAGAACAGGACTAAGTCCCCGGACTTAGAGGGAGAGAGATGCAGTGATTGTAAGAAGTTCAGGTAGATGGACCTTACAGAATATGAGATCCCTGATTGGGGATGTTAACCTGGTCAAATCAGGGAGTCCTGCCTGACAGATATAAATATAAGTGCTAGAGGTTCTCTCTGTTCACTCTGAGAGCTGGCTCTGAGAAAGCCAGACCAATGTCCAGTGCTATGCACGTGTAAATAAGGCGTGACTTGGTGACAGGATACTGGCTTATGTGGAATTATTTCTACGTTATTCCACAATATTCCAACTGCTGAACTCCTGCATGCTCACTAATCCTGTCCAAATCCTCCTGAATTTCCTTTACAACTTCCTCCCAACACACATTCCTGCTTAGCTTTGTATCATCTGTAAATTTGGAAATATTACATTTAGCCTCCAACTCCATAGTATTGATGTATAGCTGAAGCCCAAGTATAGATCCTTGCAGTACCACACTAAACACGGCTTGCTAACCCATTTATTCTCACTCAGTTTTCTGAAAATCCTTAATCACTGGCAGTGGGTTACCTCTTAATCAAAGTGCTTTAATTTTGCGAACTGAGCTCCTGTGGGGGACCTTATCTAAAGCCTTATCTAACACCCTGAAAGGACTCTGAAACGTTTGTCAAACATTGTTTGTAATAACAAAGCCATTCAAAGATTTATCAAAATTGCCTGCTAGCATCCCTACATCCATTGATGTTTTATAGACTGCATCTACCCCGTCATCATTTATTAAAAGAATTCCTGAAAAAAATTATGGGAATTGAGGATGACAAAGTTACAATTGGGCTAATGCCATCTTTCCATAAAGTCCGTACAGTGTGGAAGCAGGTCATTTAGCCCATTAAGTCCATACCAACCCTCTAAAGATCATCCTGCCCTATCCCTACATTTCCCATGGCTAACCCACCTGGACACATCCCTGGACACAATGGGCAATTTAGCATGGTCAGTCCACCCAACCTGCTCATCTTTGGACTGTGGGAGGAAACCTGGACAGATACGGGGAGAATATGCAAACACCACATACACATTCAGGGCAGAATCAAACCTGGGTCCCTGGCACTGTGGGACAACAGTGCTAACCACTAAGCCACCACACCAGCCCACTAAAGTATTCAGTACAATTTATACTGCATATTCTCGTAGGACACATTCGGGCAAGCTTTTGGAATGTGTCTCTATAAGAGGCAGAGATTTGAAGATCTTCAAAGCTCACTAATGTCAATGTCCCAATTGTGGAGAAGGCATCATTGACTGAAAGTTTGAGTGGTGTACCAGAACTCTCATAATAAATCCATCTATAATTGAAATTGCAGGGCTTTGCTAGCAGGTGTTTCATGTGTCAAAGTATGATAATTTATACATGTTTGAGATTGAGTTCAATTTGGCTGTTGTCATGTATTGTCCCCAGCAAACCACCAATGTGACAGTGCCACTTGCGCACTGGCTACTGCCTGGTCACCGAAATATTATGATGGATCCAATCAGTGCTTAAACTTTGGCACTTTCATGCTATTTATCTTCACAGAGTGAACTTTCACTTTCTTGAAAATGCTCAACTTTTTCACATATGTTACTGAAAGGACTTCAGAATATGCTTATTTAAATGTGTGATACAGTCAATACAGTGATCAGCCACTAGATGGTGGCTGTACACAGGATAGAATGGGTTTTTTTTGCCATAATCCGTTGATTCAGTGGCTGTAGATTTATAGGCTTCAGCAGTAATTATATAATGTCTTGTTCCATCTGAAAGAGTTTACCTTGCCCACATGCACTACCCTGTTCATGAACTGCTGGTTATATGTTAGCATACCTGTAGGGAATATCATAAATTGAAAATAAAAAATAAAAGGGATCATCTGTGATAAATATTAGCTTAAGAATGGAGCAAACATAATGGTTGTACTGCTGGCAGAAGAAGAGATACCCTGTGAATGAATGATCAACAGAAGTTGTAGGCTGATTTGCACCACTGTTAGCTTCACAAAAATAACTCCCTCTGATTTAGACGAAATTGCTGAATTTTCATGTTACCCGTCCATTAAACCCTCAAGAAAAGTTTGATCTACCGTTTGGTAGTGTAAGTACCTGTTTAACAATGAGATATTTGTTTACAACTGCTAACTAATCTCTCTTGCCCAAAAAGTTAACAATTATAAATGTGAGGTTCAGTCCATCAGGATGTAAATTGTTTAAGAAAATCTTAAAGATTTGAACATGTTCATTGTTTCTTTATTTTCCCTTTCTGTCTCTTATTGCTCCTTTTCCTGATTTCATCATTCTTTCCCTCCTTTTATTTCACTTTCTGTGCCTGATTTAACATTACATTCACTTCCCCTATTCATGCACCTCATCAGTTCCCCCTTTCTTAATTTCTCATTTTTAAAATCTCATTAGTTAAGGAGTTCCACTGTTTGTCCTGACAATTCAACACTGACAATTTGAATTGTTTAGAGACCATTTTTGGGTCCCGGGAACACAAGCATCAAAGCCCATGATTATAAAGGTAACTACCTTAGTCTCATGTTCACAAAGAATTGCTGCCTTTTCCCTTGCAATAAGATCATACAGCACATTGTGGAGCTACACCGATTCAACAGCCAAATTTCTGCCCTCTTATTCCATTACTTAGGCTGGGCCATCATTTATTTGAACTTACCACTCACCAAATATTGAGCGAAGATAATTATCATACCGCTTCGCCATTTAAAAACATTAATTTCAATAATTGAGATATTCAAATAATTCCTCACAACACTGTCAGCAAACTCTACCATATTGTTCATCAAAGTGTTGTGTGAGAATTTTCTATCGTCCTAATCTCTTACTCATTTACATAGCCGGCAACTTTAGGATTTCTCTAGTGCCGATGACGTGCATCCCGCTGAGAGCTGAGAGTGTTGGAAAGTGAGGGAAACTACCCAGAGCCCCAGAACTAGTTGTAGCTCAGCTTCAGCGCAGTGAAGGATTCTGTTACTTTGCAAATTTGTAGACGTTGAAGAATTCTTTGAAACTAACAGTGTTTTGTTCTTTCTCATTAAAGGTCTTGGAATTCCAGAGCTACTCCAGGCCATTCTAAAACTCTTTCCATTGGATACTTACGTCAGCTGCCCAGTAAGTTTGGCTGTACAGAGCACCCAGAGCTTTAAGTTATCACAAACTTCCTGTTTGTGCTGGCCTCCGTGTAGACAGTTTATCTTTGGTTTAGAGATAACAAGGTGTAGAGCTGAATGAACACAGCAGGCCAAGCAGCATCAGAGGAGCCTTCAGAAAATCAGAATATCTTTGATTTATGTGTGATACCTATTAAATCTAAATAAAGCCAGTTATAGGGAATGAGCTATTGCCTACCCCTCTGGCTTTGACTTTTCCCAATCATGTGTCTCACAAGGATAGCTAATGGAATTTAACAATTTCTTTCTCCTGCCTATGAAAGATGGGAAATAGCTAGGATAGCAATCTATGGGCCAGTAAGTTGAAGCTAAAGATTATTGCACTACGTAGAGAGGGTGTGAGGAAAGACTGGATCGACTGGGATTGTACTTGCTGGAATTTAGAAGAATGAAGAGGGATCTCATAGAAACGAATAAAATCCTGATGGGACTGGACAGCCGAGATGTGGAAAGAATGTTCCCAATGTTGGGGAGGTCCAAAACAAAGGGTCACAGTCTAAGAATAAGGGTTAAGCTATTCATGACTGAGATGTAGAAGAATTTCTTCCCGTAGAGAGTTATGAAGCTTTGGAATTCTCTCCCACAGGAAGCTGTTGGGGCCAGTTCATTAGATACAAGAGGAAGCTGGATGTGGCCCTTGGGGTTAAAGGGATCAAGGAGTATGCAAAGAAAGTGGGAATGGGATACTGAGGTTGCATGATCAGCCATGATCATATTGAATGGTGGTGTAGGCTCGAAGGGCCGAATGGCCTACCCCTGCATCTATTGTCAATGTTTCTGTGTCTAGGATCCCAAAGATGAATGTGAGGGAGTTATTGGGGATAGGTAGATAATATTGAGGGGGGATCAAGTGAGTCACCAAGACCACCACAGTGTATATAAAGGGTTGGACTGTACTGGAAGAATGAGTCTACACCAATGTAACCAGTGTCAGGCTTTTTAAGTTAAAGGCAGAAGTGTTGAGAGAAGCTGAAAGGAAATTGGTACTGATCAGGCAGACAAGAGGTTAACACGAGTGGGAAGCAGTTGGAAGATACATGCCAGTTTTCAATAACAATGGCCATCAGGTTGACGCTTTCAATGTAGTGAAAACTTACAGGGAAGATGAAGAGATCAGAATCACGGTGGCTCAGTGGTTAGCACTGCTGCCTCACAGCGCCAGGATCCTGGGTTCAATTCCACCCTCAGGCAACTGTCCGTGCCAAGTTTGTGCATTCTCCCTGTATCTGCATGGATGGGTTTCCTCCAGGTACTCTGGTCATTTCCTCCTACAGTCCAAAGACGTGTAGGTTAAGTGGATTGGCCATGCTAAAATTTCCCATGATGGACAGGCTAGGTGGATTAGCCATGGGGAATGTAAGGTTACAGGGATAGGGTAGGGGGGTGAGTTTGGGTGGGATGCTGCTCAGAGGGCCGGTTTGGGCTGAATAGCTTGCTTCCACATCGTAGGGATTCTGTTGATTCTGTGATGTAGAGTGGAAGGTAGAGGAATGTTGGGAACAAAGGAATTTACTTTTTCTAAAAAGTAGGTGGATGGGTTTGGGGTGAGGATTGGTGGGGAATTGAGTGGGTATTATAATCATGGTCCACAGATCCACAGGGGTAGTTGGCGGCATAATGGTCTTATCACTGAATTCATAGCCCAGAACTTCAGGCTCATGTTCTGGGGACATATGTTTGAAACCGACTGTAGCAGATGGTGACATTTAAATTCAATAACGTTTTGAGCCGAAAGCTGATTCTCCTGACCATTGTGGATTGTGCACACCCTGGTCCTCGGTCAACTGCTGTCTTTCAGGGAAGGAAATCTGCCATGCTAACCTGGTCTGACCTGTGTGTGACTCCAGACACTCAGTGGAGTGGTTCGCTGCCCTCTGAAATGGCTGAGCAACACTCATTTGAGGACAATTAAGGATGGGCAACAAATGCTACTGGAGGCAGTGATGCCCACTTCCCATTGGCTGAATAAAAAGAAGGCCTTTGGTTACAGTTTGAATGGATGTCTAAAAAATTATGGGGTGCCAATGTGAAGGTTGGGGGATTTGTGTGGAGGGAATAAACGACGTGGCGTCAGGCAGTACATCCACTGGGATTGAGATTTCTGTTGCAGACACGTTGTGAGAGAGTATTTATGGGAATCGGAGATTCCTGGCGCTGTGTTCACCAGCACATAGTCACAGGTCAGTATCTCCAGTGCATAGTCACAGGTCAGTATCTCCAGTGCATAGTCACAGGTCAGTATCTCCAGTGCATAGTCACAGGCCAGTATCTCCAGTGCATAGTCACAGGTCAGTATCTCCAGTGCATAGTCACAGGCCAGTATCTCCAGTGCATAGTCACAGGTCATTGTCTCCAGTGCATAGTCACAGGTCAGTGTCTCCAGTGCATAGTCACAGGCCAGTATCTCCAGTGCATAGTCACAGGTCAGTGTCTCCAGTGCATAGAAACAGGTCAGTGTCTCCAGTGCATAGTCACAGGTCAGTGTCTCCAGTGCATAGTCACAGATCAGTGTCTCCAGTGCATAGTCACAGGTCAGTGTCTCCAGTGCATAGTGACAGATCAGTGTCTCCAGTGCATAGTCACAGGTCAGTGTCTCCAGTGCATAGAAACAGGTCAGTATCTCCAGTGCATAGTAACGGGTCAGTGTCTCCAGTGCATAGAAACGGGTCAGTATCTCCAGTGCATAGTAACGGGTCAGTGTCTCCAGTGCATAGTAACGGGTCAGTGTCTCCAGTGCATAGTCACAGGTCAGTGTCTCCAGTGCATAGTAACGGGTCAGTATCTCCAGTGCATAGTAACGGGTCAGTGTCTCCAGTGCATAGAAACAGGTCAGTGTCTCCAGTGCATAGAAACAGGTCAGTGTCTCCAGTGCATAGTAATGGGTCAGTATCTCCAGTGCATAGTGACAGGTCAGTGTCTCCAGTGCATAGTCACAGGTCAGTGTCTCCAGTGCATAGTAACGGGTCAGTGTCTCCAGTGCATAGTCACAGGTCAGTGTCTCCAGTGCATAGAAACAGGTCAGTATCTCCAGTGCATAGTAACGGGTCAGTGTCTCCAGTGCATAGAAACGGGTCAGTATCTCCAGTGCATAGTAACGGGTCAGTGTCTCCAGTGCATAGAAACAGGTCAGTATCTCCAGTGCATAGTAACAGGTCAGTATCTCCAGTGCATAGTAACGGGTCAGTGTCTCCAGTGCATAGTAACGGGTCAGTATCTCCAGTGCATAGTAACGGGTCAGTGTCTCCAGTGCATAGAAACAGGTCAGTATCTCCAGTGCATAGTCACAAGTCAGTGTCTCCAGTGCATAGTCACAGGTCAGTATCT
Organism: Stegostoma tigrinum; assembly: GCF_030684315.1. Taxonomy (NCBI): domain Eukaryota; kingdom Metazoa; phylum Chordata; class Chondrichthyes; order Orectolobiformes; family Stegostomatidae; genus Stegostoma; species Stegostoma tigrinum. The sequence continues at coordinate 11,813,813 of NC_081390.1, forward strand.
CCAGTGTATAGTAACAGGTCACTGTCTCCAGTGCACAGTGAAAGATCAGTATCTCCAGTGCATAGTAACAGATCAGTATCTCCAGTGCATTGTCACAGGTCAGTATCTCCAGTGTATAATAACAGGCCAGTGTCTCCAGTGCATAGTAACAGGCCAGTATCTCCAGTGCATAGTAACAGGTCAGTGTCTCCAGTGCATAGTAACAGGCCAGTATCTCCAGTGTATAGTAACAGGTCAGTGTCTCCAGTGCATTGTCACAGGTCAGTGTCTCCAGTGCATAGTAACAGGTCAGTATCTCCAGTGCATAGTAACAGGCCAATATCTCCAGTGCATGGTCTCAGGTCAGTATGTCCAGTGCATAGTCACAAGTCAGTGTCTCCAGTGCATTGTAACAGGTCACTGTCTCCAGTGCATAGTAATGGGTCAGTATCTCCAGTGCATAGTCACAAGTCAGTGTCTCCAGTGCATTGTCACAGGTCAGTCTCTCCAGTGCATAGCCAGACATCAGCGTCTCCAGTGCATAGTAACAGGTCAGTGTCTCCAGTGCATAGTCACAGGTCAGTATCTCCAGTGCAGAGTAACAGGTCACTGTCTCCAGTGCATAGTAATGGGTCAGTATCTCCAGTGCATAGTCACAAGTCAGTGTCTCCAGTGCATAGTGACAGGTCAGTATCTCCAGTGCATAGTAACAGGTCAGTATGTCCAGTGCATAGTCAATCTCCAGTGCATAGTGACAGGTCAGTATCTCCAGTGCATTGTAACAGGTCAGTATCTCCAGTGCATAGTAACAGGTCAGTGTCTCCAGTGCATCGTGACAGGTCAGTGTCTCTAGTGCATAGTGACAGGTCAGTATGTCCAGTGCATAGTCACAGGTCAGTGTCTCCAGTGCATAGTAACAGGTCAGTGTCTCCAGTGCATAGTGACAGGTCAGTATCTCCAGTGCTTAGCGACAGGTCAGTGTCGCTATTGTATAGTCACAGGTCAGTATCTCCAGTGCGTAGTGACATGTCAGTGTCTCCAGTGCATAGAAACAGGTCAGTATCTCCAGTGCATAGTAACAGTTCACTGTCTCCAGTGCATAGTAACAGGTCACTGTCTCCAGTGCATAGTCACAAGTCACTGTCTCCAGTGCGTAGTGACAGGTCAGTATCTCCAGTGCATAGTAACAGGTCAATGACTCCAGTGCATTGTCACAGGTCAGTATCTCCAGTGCATAGTCACAAGTTAGTGTCTCCAGTGCATAGTAATGGGTCAGTATCTCCAGTGCATAGTGACAGGTCAGTGTCTCCAGTGCATAGTAATGGGTCAGTATCTCCAGTGCATAGTCACAAGTCAGTGTCTCCAGTGCATAGAAACAGGTCAGTATCTCCAGTGCATAGTAACAGGTCACTGTCTCCAGTGCATAGTCACAAGTCACTGTCTCCAGTGCATAGTGACAGGTCAGTATCTCCAGTGCATAGTGACAGGTCAGTATGTCCAGTGCATAGTCAATCTCCAGTGCATAGTGACAGGTCAGTATCTCCAGTGCATTGTAACAGGTCAGTATCTCCAGTGCATAGTAACAGGTCAGTGTCTCCAGTGCATTGTCACAGGCCAGTGTCTCCAGTGCATAGTAACAGGTCAGTATCTCCAGTGCATAGCCAGACATCAATGTCTCCAGTGTATAGTAACAGGTCACTGTTTCCAGTGTATAGTCACAAGTCCGCATCTCCAGTGCATAGTAATGTGTCAGTGTCTCCTGTGCATAGTGACAGATGAGAGTCTCCGATGCATAGTGACAGATCAGTGTCTCCAGTGCATAGTAACAGGTCACTGTCACCAGTGCATAGTTATGGGTCAGTATCTCCAGTGCATAGTCACAAGTCACTGTCTCCAGTGCATAGTAACAGGTCAATATCTCCAGTGCATGGTCACAGGTCAGTATGTCCAGTGCATAGTCACAAGTCAGTGTCTCCAGTGCATAGTGACAGGTCAGTATGTCCAGTGCATAGCCACAGGTCAGTGTCTCCAGTGCTTAGCGACAGGTCAGTGTCGCTATTGTATAGTCACAGGTCAGTAGCTCCAGTGCGTAGTGACATGCCAGTGTCTCCAATGCATAGTGACAGGTCAATGTCTCCGGTGCATAGTGACAGATCACTGTCTCCAGTGCATAGTAACAGATCACTGTCTCCAGTGCATAGTAACAGGTCACTGTCTCCAGTGCATAGTCACAGGTCAGTGTCTCTAGTGCATCGTGACAGGTCAGTATGTCCAGTGCATAGTCACAGGTCAGTGTCTCCAGTGCATAGTAACGGGTCAGTATCTCCAGTGCATAGTAACGGGTCAGTGTCTCCAGTGCATAGAAACAGGTCAGTGTCTCCAGTGCATAGTCACAGGTCAGTATCTCCAGTGTATAGTAACAGGTCACTGTCTCCAGTGCACAGTGAAAGATCAGTATCTCCAGTGCATAGTAACAGATCAGTATCTCCAGTGCATTGTCACAGGTCAGTATCTCCAGTGTATAATAACAGGCCAGTGTCTCCAGTGCATAGTAACAGGCCAGTATCTCCAGTGCATAGTAACAGGTCAGTGTCTCCAGTGCATAGTAACAGGCCAGTATCTCCAGTGTATAGTAACAGGTCAGTGTCTCCAGTGCATTGTCACAGGTCAGTGTCTCCAGTGCATAGTAACAGGTCAGTATCTCCAGTGCATAGTAACAGGCCAATATCTCCAGTGCATGGTCTCAGGTCAGTATGTCCAGTGCATAGTCACAAGTCAGTGTCTCCAGTGCATTGTAACAGGTCACTGTCTCCAGTGCATAGTAATGGGTCAGTATCTCCAGTGCATAGTCACAAGTCAGTGTCTCCAGTGCATTGTCACAGGTCAGTCTCTCCAGTGCATAGCCAGACATCAGCGTCTCCAGTGCATAGTAACAGGTCAGTGTCTCCAGTGCATAGTCACAGGTCAGTATCTCCAGTGCAGAGTAACAGGTCACTGTCTCCAGTGCATAGTAATGGGTCAGTATCTCCAGTGCATAGTCACAAGTCAGTGTCTCCAGTGCATAGTGACAGGTCAGTATCTCCAGTGCATAGTAACAGGTCAGTATGTCCAGTGCATAGTCAATCTCCAGTGCATAGTGACAGGTCAGTATCTCCAGTGCATTGTAACAGGTCAGTATCTCCAGTGCATAGTAACAGGTCAGTGTCTCCAGTGCATCGTGACAGGTCAGTGTCTCTAGTGCATAGTGACAGGTCAGTATGTCCAGTGCATAGTCACAGGTCAGTGTCTCCAGTGCATAGTAACAGGTCAGTGTCTCCAGTGCATAGTGACAGGTCAGTATCTCCAGTGCTTAGCGACAGGTCAGTGTCGCTATTGTATAGTCACAGGTCAGTATCTCCAGTGCGTAGTGACATGTCAGTGTCTCCAGTGCATAGAAACAGGTCAGTATCTCCAGTGCATAGTAACAGTTCACTGTCTCCAGTGCATAGTAACAGGTCACTGTCTCCAGTGCATAGTCACAAGTCACTGTCTCCAGTGCGTAGTGACAGGTCAGTATCTCCAGTGCATAGTAACAGGTCAATGACTCCAGTGCATTGTCACAGGTCAGTATCTCCAGTGCATAGTCACAAGTTAGTGTCTCCAGTGCATAGTAATGGGTCAGTATCTCCAGTGCATAGTGACAGGTCAGTGTCTCCAGTGCATAGTAATGGGTCAGTATCTCCAGTGCATAGTCACAAGTCAGTGTCTCCAGTGCATAGAAACAGGTCAGTATCTCCAGTGCATAGTAACAGGTCACTGTCTCCAGTGCATAGTCACAAGTCACTGTCTCCAGTGCATAGTGACAGGTCAGTATCTCCAGTGCATAGTGACAGGTCAGTATGTCCAGTGCATAGTCAATCTCCAGTGCATAGTGACAGGTCAGTATCTCCAGTGCATTGTAACAGGTCAGTATCTCCAGTGCATAGTAACAGGTCAGTGTCTCCAGTGCATTGTCACAGGCCAGTGTCTCCAGTGCATAGTAACAGGTCAGTATCTCCAGTGCATAGCCAGACATCAATGTCTCCAGTGTATAGTAACAGGTCACTGTTTCCAGTGTATAGTCACAAGTCCGCATCTCCAGTGCATAGTAATGTGTCAGTGTCTCCTGTGCATAGTGACAGATGAGAGTCTCCGATGCATAGTGACAGATCAGTGTCTCCAGTGCATAGTAACAGGTCACTGTCACCAGTGCATAGTTATGGGTCAGTATCTCCAGTGCATAGTCACAAGTCACTGTCTCCAGTGCATAGTAACAGGTCAATATCTCCAGTGCATGGTCACAGGTCAGTATGTCCAGTGCATAGTCACAAGTCAGTGTCTCCAGTGCATAGTGACAGGTCAGTATGTCCAGTGCATAGCCACAGGTCAGTGTCTCCAGTGCTTAGCGACAGGTCAGTGTCGCTATTGTATAGTCACAGGTCAGTAGCTCCAGTGCGTAGTGACATGCCAGTGTCTCCAATGCATAGTGACAGGTCAATGTCTCCGGTGCATAGTGACAGATCACTGTCTCCAGTGCATAGTAACAGATCACTGTCTCCAGTGCATAGTAACAGGTCACTGTCTCCAGTGCATAGTCACAGGTCAGTGTCTCTAGTGCATCGTGACAGGTCAGTATGTCCAGTGCATAGTCACAGGTCAGTGTCTCCAGTGCATAGTCACAGGTCAGTGTCTCCAATGCATAGTCACAGGTCAGTGTCTCCAGTGCATAGTGACAGGTCAGTATCTCCAGTGCATACTAACAGGTCAGTGTCTCCAGTGCATAGTCTCACGTCAGTATGTCCAGTGCATAGTCACAAGTTAGTGTCTCCAGTGCATAGTAATGGGTCAGTATCTCCAGTGCATAGTGACAGGTCACTGTCTCCAGTGCATAGTAATGGGTCAGTATCTCCAGTGCATAGTCACAAGTCAGTGTCTCCAGTGCATAGAAACAGGTCAGTATCTCCAGTGCATAGTAACAGGTCACTGTCTCCAGTGCATAGTCACAAGTCACTGTCTCCAGTGCATAGTGACAGGTCAGTATCTCCAGTGCATAGTGACAGGTCAGTATGTCCAGTGCATAGTCAATCTCCAGTGCATAGTGACAGGTCAGTATCTCCAGTGCATTGTAACAGGTCAGTATCTCCAGTGCATAGTAACAGGTCAGTGTCTCCAGTGCATTGTCACAGGCCAGTGTCTCCAGTGCATAGTAACAGGTCAGTATCTCCAGTGCATAGCCAGACGTCAGTGTCCCCAGTGTATAGTAACAGGTCACTGTTTCCAGTGTATAGTCACAAGTCCGCATCTCCAGTGCATAGTAATGTGTCAGTGTCTCCTGTGCATAGTGACAGATGAGAGTCTCCGATGCATAGTGACAGATCAGTGTCTCCAGTGCATAGTAACAGGTCACTGTCACCAGTGCATAGTAATGGGTCAGTATCTCCAGTGCATAGTCACAAGTCACTGTCTCCAGTGCATAGTAACAGGTCAATATCTCCAGTGCATGGTCACAGGTCAGTATGTCCAGTGCATAGTCACAAGTCAGTGTCTCCAGTGCATAGTGACAGGTCAGTATGTCCAGTGCATAGCCACAGGTCAGTGTCTCCAGTGCTTAGCGACAGGTCAGTGTCGCTATTGTATAGTCACAGGTCAGTAGCTCCAGTGCGTAGTGACATGCCAGTGTCTCCAATGCATAGTGACAGGTCAATGTCTCCGGTGCATAGTGACAGATCACTGTCTCCAGTGCATAGTAACAGATCACTGTCTCCAGTGCATAGTAACAGGTCACTGTCTCCAGTGCATAGTCACAGGTCAGTGTCTCTAGTGCATCGTGACAGGTCAGTATGTCCAGTGCATAGTCACAGGTCAGTGTCTCCAGTGCATAGTAACGGGTCAGTATCTCCAGTGCATAGTAACGGGTCAGTGTCTCCAGTGCATAGAAACAGGTCAGTATCTCCAGTGCATAGTCACAAGTTAGTGTCTCCAGTGCATAGTAATGGGTCAGTATCTCCAGTGCATAGTGACAGGTCAGTGTCTCCAGTGCATAGTAATGGGTCAGTATCTCCAGTGCATAGTCACAAGTCAGTGTCTCCAGTGCATAGAAACAGGTCAGTATCTCCAGTGCATAGTAACAGTTCACTGTCTCCAGTGCATAGTCACAAGTCACTGTCTCCAGTGCATAGTGACAGGTCAGTATGTCCAGTGCATAGTCAATCTCCAGTGCATAGTGACAGGTCAGTATCTCCAGTGCATTGTAACAGGTCAGTATCTCCAGTGCATAGTAACAGGTCAGTGTCTCCAGTGCATTGTCACAGGCCAGTGTCTCCAGTGCATAGTAACAGGTCAGTATCTCCAGTGCATAGCCAGACGTCAGTGTCTCCAGTGTATAGTAACAGGTCACTGTTTCCAGTGTATAGTCACAAGTCCGCATCTCCAGTGCATAGTAATGTGTCAGTGTCTCCTGTGCATAGTGACAGATGAGAGTCTCCGATGCATAGTGACAGATCAGTGTCTCCAGTGCATAGTAACAGGTCACTGTCACCAGTGCATAGTAATGGGTCAGTATCTCCAGTGCATAGTCACAAGTCACTGTCTCCAGTGCATAGTAACAGGTCAATATCTCCAGTGCATGGTCACAGGTCAGTATGTCCAGTGCATAGTCACAAGTCAGTGTCTCCAGTGCATAGTGACAGGTCAGTGTCTCCAATGCATTGTAACAGGTCAGTATCTCCAGTGCATTGTATCAGGTCAGTGTCTCCAGTGCATAGCCAGACGTCAGTGTCTCCAGTGTATAGTAACAGGTCACTGTCTCCAGTGCATAGTAACAGGTCA